>NW_027411866.1:18485701-19085701 GCF_047663935.1 Musca autumnalis | reverse complement strand
TTTAAGGTATTCTATGAAGAAGGGAAGACTTTCTGAAGACTTCTGCCGGCAAAAGAAGACCTCTAAAAATATTTTTTAAGCAACAGAAGAGCTCCTGAGGGTTTCTGTGGGAAACCACTTAATATCTTCTGTATGCAACAAAACATCTCTTGATATCTTCCATAGGCAGCGGAAAACCTCACGAGGTATTGTGTAGACAACAGAATACCTGCCGAAGTTTTCTATGGACAACAGAAAACCTCTTTATCTACGCGCAACAGAAGACTTAATGAGGTGTTCTATACGCAACGAAAGACTTCACAAAATCTTCTTAAGACAACAAGAGATCTCTTGAGGTGTGTTATAGGCAACAGAAGACCTCCAGACAACGGAAGACCCCTTAAGGTCTTCTATAGACAATAGAAGGCTTCCTGAGGTTTTCTACCGGCAAAGAAAGACCTCTTAAAAACGTATGTTGGCAACCGAAGGCATCTTGGGGTCTTCTATAGACAACTGAATTTTATGGGCAACTGAAGACCTCCTGAGGTTTTCTGTTGGCAACTGGAGATCTCCTGAGATCTTCTATAGGTAAGAGAAGACACCGAGGGAAGCCCTCTTGATGTCTTCTATAGATAATATAATAAATTTCGAGGTCTTTTTTACACATCAGAGGATTTCTAATGGTCTTCCATAGAAAAAAGAAGGCTTTTTTATGTCTTCTTTAAACAACGGGAGACATTTTAAGGTCTTCTTTACGCAACAGATAAAAAAATGAGGTCTTCTATAGACAATGGAATTCATTTAAAGGTCCCTATAGAAAAATATGACCATTTGAGATCTCATATAGACAACCAAAGTTTTCGTAAAGACCTTTTTATGTCTACTATATACAACAGAAGACCCTATATAGGCAATATAAGACCTCTTAAAGTTTTTGTTACGCAACTGAGGGCCTCTTCAAGTTCTAGTTTAGTAAAAACTCTCCGATTTTTTTTAAATTTTTTTTCCAGAGGTAGGTATTTTTGCGCTGATTACGGGAATATAAAATTTTCTTGGGGGACGGATGCGGTTACCCGGTTATTTGTACCCGGACCGTTGAAAGCTTATGAAAATACCTACCCAACAAGTGGTGACATGACTGGGTTATTTTTATCGGTTCAGAAGTTATAGCAAAATATCGATTTTTGGACCCGGGTTTTTCCATATAACCCTCAAAATGTCGAAAACGGGCCCATTATGGGTGCTAAATTAAATTATGTCATATTATAGGTAATACTTTAACCTTTCCATAATGGTGCTATGTGTTGTAATATCTTCCTTGGATCCAGAGATATTGACCTTAGAACCATTGCATCCAGTGATAAAATTCTTCTGCCTTAAGATTCTTCTCTGGGGTATGTCCAACACCGGCTACGCGATCCAAAGTTTTTCTAAATTCGACACTTTTTCTAAGTATCAAAGTAACGTTTTTCAAAAATTCATTTCAAAACTTGAGCATTTTCTAAAGAAATGAACCCATTAGAACCGGGATGTGAAGATTATAAGGTCATTATCTCTGGATCCAAAGAAGATATAACAACAAGTAGCACAAATTTTGGAAAGGTTAAAGTATGAGCTATAACATGGTTGAATTAGTTGAACCCCCATAATGGGCCTCTTTTCGGCTTTTTGAGGGTTTTATGGAAAAACCCGGGTCCAAAAATCGATATTTTTGCTATAACTTATGAATTGATAAAAATAACACAGTCATGTCACCACTTGTTGGATAGTTGGATATTTTTATAAGCTAACGATACCCAAAATAGGTTCAGTAGAACCGGGTCTAGTGGGTACCGGGACCCGGACTTTCGGGTCAAATAACCGGTTAACCGGGTCCGTCACCCAAGAAAATTTTATATTCCCGTGATCAACGCAGCAATATCTACCACTGCAAAAATGTTTAAGAAAATCAGGGAGTTTTTACTAAATTAGAGTTAAGCCGGACCCACTAAACCTTACGAAATGAGAAGACTTTTATTTTCCCTTTCCAGGGAATTAGTACCGATTTTACTGAATTAAGAACTAGTTTACAATCTACTCGGTGGTTTCGCTGGTAGTTCGTGGATATTCGGGAAACTGGAATATTGATGATCAGGGACCTGCTACGATGTCGAAGGTTCGCAGGTAATCGGAACGGCAGCTTGTATCTAATTGGGAACAAGGTGAATTTGGAGTCCGGGTTATAAGGTTCTTGGTGAGCCGATGGATTCAACGTTCGGCAGTTTATGTTAGGGAATACAATGTATTCGGCTTTCGGCTGTTGGTGTTCGGGAACACAATAGATTCGGCGTTCGGCTATTGATGTTCGGGAACACAATGGATTCGTCGTTCGGCTATTGATGCTCGGGAACACGATGGATTGGACGTTCGGCTGTTGATATTCGGGAACACGATGGATTCGACGTTCGGCCGTTTATGCTCGGGCCCACTATGGATTCGGCGTTCGGCTGTTGATATTCGGGAACACGATGGATTCGACGTTCGGCCGTTTATGCTAGGGCCCACTATGGATTCGGCGTTCGACTGTTGATGTTCGGGACCACAACGGGTACGGCGTTCGGTCTAGTTTCTACAATGTACTACTATACTACCCAAACAGTGGAACAGCGGACCCGAAGGCCCTGTATAAATGAAAAACCCGATGGTCCAGTGCCGAATGGAACAGATGACACAAGAACCCTGTAGAACTGAAAACCCCCGAAGGTCCGGGGCCGAATGGAACAGATAACTCAAAAGCCCTGTAGAACTGAAAAACCCGAAAGTCCAGTGCAATTTATTAGCCACCACAATTTAAAGGGCAGCTTTCAAAAAGTATTCCCAACTCGGTAACACCATGGTGTACGTTGGTGGATTTAGAACAACCTTTAGTTCCAACCCGGCCCACCATTTGCCTCCAATTCTGAAATACTTCAACAACCTGGAGTATGAAGCGAATGGGAATTATTAGCCGTAGGCGGTGACAACGAGGGTCGCAAAAATACATGTACGTGATAATAACGTCACGTTACAGCACTTGCAAACCTCTTGCGGTCTTTTATAGGCAACAGAACATCCATTAAAGCCTTCTATAGACAAGAGAATACCCCTTTAGGTTTTCTTTAGACAAATAAGACCTTTTGAAGTATTATATAGGCAAAAGAATAACTCAGAGGTATCCTAGAGGCAACTGAAGACCTCTTGAATCTTCAATAGGCAACTGAATACCTCTTGAGGTCTTCCATAGGTAACTGAACATCTCTTGAGGCCTTCTTTAGGCAAAAGAAGACCTCCGGAAGTGTTCCGTAGGCAACTGAAAACCTCCTCATGTCTTATATAGGCAACTAAAGACCTCTTGTGCACATATATATGCGACAGAAGATCTCTGGGGCTCTTCTAAAGACAACAGAACATCTCTTAATCACCACTTGCGGTCTTCTACAAACAACGGAAACATCTTCAGATCTAAAACATACTCTTTAGATATCTGAAGGCCGCTTGAGGTCTTCTACATTAGACCTCTTGAGGTATTCTGTAGACAAAAGAAGGCCCTTAAATAACCCATAGACAAACACCTCAGTAATGTAGGCGACATTTTCTGAGTATTTCAGTCATGTAAAACTTCTTAAAACACGCCGATCGGACTCGGCGATAAATAGTAGGTAGGTGAGAAATTCAGTTTTAGTTTTTTTGTCGGGGTTTTCAGACTTAAACCAATATAACTTAGCCATTTGTTAACCGATTTAAAAAATAATAACTTGTTCGAAAGATATTATTCACCCCTTTAAAGGGAAGAAAGGCTAATAGAAATCCGTTGTGAAAAAAGAAGATATGTCCGTTTAAATTTGAAAATGTAAGAAACCCAGATTTTCACTGCTTTTACCATTATAAAACAAGTAAAAAAGCGTTAAGTTCGGCCGGGCCGAACTTTTCATACCCTCCACCATAAAATATTCTGAACTAAAATGGAATAATTAGTTTTCATTCCTGTCTCCAACTTTAAGAGGGTACGTTAAAATGTCAGATAATGTACATAAAGTGCTTCATTCGGGAGGCCCTTTTTATGGTGCCTATATCTAACTATATACAGTTTGTCAAGTAATTGTTTTCGAACCAAGAAAACTAACATTTTTCTGTAGTAATTTATGAAAAATGACTGATAATTCTTATAAAAATGTCGGGTTTTTTTGCAAAAAAATGTTGGTTGACTTATTTAAGACAAGCTAGGATGAATAAATAAAAAATTGGCCGACGTAGTCCAACAAAAAATAACGAAAACCCATAACTACGTCTAATTCAAGCTGTCAAATAAATGTTTTCGAAATTTAATGGAGGTTCCAAAATAACCCATATTTTCGGTAAATACTTGAAAATCATGAGAATGTATGAATTTGTTCATAACAGGCATTATTTACTAACAAGTATCAATAACATTAGGCATCGAATATCCGTACTAGGGGGGTTACCATATGGACCAAACGAGTACCAGGTGATATTTCATGTAAACAGGGTCCCATAGGTCCTAAACCGAGAATTTCTGAAAACTAAGACGTTTTATGAGTTTCTTTGGTTCACTACGATAGATTGCCGTCAACTAAAATAAATGTTACCCTCAGAATAAAAAGATCAAACGGGTTGCCAGATCAACTAAAAAGGTACCAGATTATATAAGTAACAGTAAACGAGGCCAATTGAATCCATAACCAGGGCTTAAAATTTGTTGATTTAACTCAAATTGAATTAAGGGATAAGGGAATTCTCCAACATAAACCAAAATATGACATAAAAGTACAAAAATCGCTTAGAAATGCGTATATAAGATATTGTCAGTCTATATCGATTTTTAATAGACCCCCGATTTCGACTGTTTATATCCAGTACAGAGGAATTCTCTAAGTTTTTTGGCTTCCATTCTAACACTGAAGCATTATTTAACCATCAACATAATTTTCCCCTTAAAAATGTACTACATTAGCTCTGCAGAGTACGCGAAATGTGTCCAATTGGTCGAAGTATGCATTTCGGAAAATTGTCGAAATCTGTACCCCATACATTTCTAAGCAATATTGGTCTCTTACTGCGATATTTCCTATTGTTTAGTGAAATACCATAATCTCTTAATTAATTTTAAGTAAAAAAACAAACTTCTGCCCCCTGTTTTGGGGCCCAGGTGGCCTCGTTTACTGTTTATATAACCCTTGTACTTTTTTAGTCGATCCGACAACCCTTCTGATCTAATTATTCTGAAAGTAATACTTATTGAAGTGATGGCACTAGGATGTAAGTGAACTAATGAAACTCACAAAACGTCTTAGTTTTCAGGTATTCCCGGTTTAGGGCCTATAGGACCCTGTTTACATGTAATATGACCTGGTACTCCCTTGGTCCATATGGTAACCCCCTAATACGGATATTCGATGCCTAATAATGTTGATACTTGTTAGTAGTTAACCCTTTTTAAGAATCACATTCATAAAATGTCATGATTTTCAAGAATTTACCAAAAATATGGGATATTTCGGAACTTCACTACATTTCGAAAACATTTATTTGACAACTTGCATTGCATGTAGTTATTGGTTTTCGTTACTTTGTGTTGGACTACGTGGGTTAATTTTTTATTTATTCATCCTATCTTGTCTTAAATAAGTCAACCAACTATTTTTTTTGCAAAAAAAAACGTAATTTTTTTCACAATTAGCTGTAATTTTTCATAAATTAAATTTTAGTTTTCTTGGTTCGAAAACAATTACTTGACAAACTGTATGTTGACAATTTTTGGTGGGCAAGAAATTGGGAGGTACGGTTATATAGGGGTTAAATAAAACATGGACCTATGTTGACAGTTTTTGATGGGAGCCGTTAATGTCAAATAACTCCTAATTCGGATAAAAATTGCAGCTGGAATCCTCAAAACACCGAAAATCAGTACATAACGTGGGAACTTCAAATGTCATTAACAGCTAATTCGGATGCATGTGGGCTATACGAAAGTATGATCTTAAATGAACAATTTTTGTTGCAGAATTTTTGTTGGCTTTTAAGTTTCAAATTACAGAAAGTTCGTCCAAAAAATAAAGCTAAGGTACGGAAAATCGGTAGGTTTGGTTTGGGGCTATACCAAAACATGGACCTACGTTCGGTTAAACATTTTAAGTAAAATCCTCAAAGTACCGAAAATTGGGAAGTATCGTTATATTGGGGCTATGTTGAAAATTGTTGATGCAGATGTGTGGTGACCACTACAACCTTCAAATGTCAAATTACTGTTAGTTCGGTTAAAAATTGTAGCTAAAATTGCCAAATTACTGAAAATTGGGACGTACTGTTATATGGGTGCTATATCCGAACATGGACCTATGTTGACGATTTTTGATGGAGAGGTGTTGTGACCACTAAGAACTTCAAATGTCAAATTACTGCTAGTTCGGTTTAAAATTGTAGCTAAAATCATCAAATTACTGAAAATCGGGAGGTACTTTTATATGGGGCCTTTATCAATACATCGACCTTCCTTGACAATTTTTGGTGGAGAGGTGTGGTGACCACTAAGAATTTCAAATGCCAAATGTTCAAATTACAGATAATTCGGTTAAAACTTGTAGGTAAAATTCTCAAAATACCAAAAATCGGGAGGTACCGTTATATGGGGCTATGCAAAAACATGCACCTATGTTCATAATTTTTTCGAATATAAGTTTTTTGGTCACTAAGAACCCTAAAAATCAAATTATAGCTAATTCGGTCTAGATATATGACTTAAAACGACAAAATACCTGAAGTTGGGCGGTAACGTTATATGGGGGCTATTCCAAAACATGGACATATGCCCACTAGTTATATAAGTTTATTGACATTTAAGAACCCTAAATGTCAAATTATAGCTAATTCGGTCTGAAAATGTAGCTAAAAACGTCAAAATACAGTAAATCGGCGGTACCGTTATATGGGGGCTATACCAAAACGTGGACCTATGTCCACAAGTTTTCTTACATAAGTTTATTGGCACTTAAGAACCCTAAATGTCAAATTATAGCTAAATCGGTCTAAAAATGTAGCTAAAAACGTCAAAATACCGTAAATCGGGGGTACCGTTATATGGGGGCTATACCAAAACGTGGACCTATGTCCACAAGTTTTGTTACATAAGTTTATTGACACTTAAGACCCCTAACTGTCAAATTATAGCTACATCGGTCTGAAAATGTAGCTAAAAACGTCAAAATACCGTAAATCGGGGGGTACCGTTATATGGGGGCTATACCAAAACGTGGAACTATGTCCACAACTTTTGTTATATAAGTTTAGTGACACTTAAGAACCCTAAATGTCAAATTATAGCTAAATCGGTCTGAAAATTTAGCTGAAAACGTCGAAATACCGTAGATCGGGGGGTACCGTTATATGGGTGATATACCAAAACGTGGATCTATGTCCACAACTTTTGTTATATAAGTTTCCAAAATTTCAGCGTCCTATCTCCATTTTTGTGGATGCTAGAGTGATTACCACAGACGGACGGACGGACGGACGGACATGCACAGATCGACTCAGAATTTTACCCTGATCAAGAATATATGTATATACTTTATAGGGTCGCAAATGAGTATTTCAATGCGTTACAAACGGAAAAATAAACTTAATATATATGATCTTCGCCTAAAATGGCAAAATTTTCAAATAAAGAAAATATTTTTTCTCTTTAAAATTTTTCATTTGACATTTATGTTTTTTTTTTTATTAAATTGTTAATTTTAAATTTCCATAGAACAAGATTTGTGTCTTTGGTCTAGTAGCAGGCACTTTGACGGTAAATCTACTTTATCTACTACAATCTACTTTATGCAGGAGACATCTTTGATATCCGAATCAATGAAAAGTTCTCCGCAAGCAGCTCAGAATGCATTCGTTAAAGACTTGCCATTATTACTCTTAAAATCTTCTTACATCGTTTAATAATATCCGCAAAAAGTGCTCTGTTATAATGGGCGTATACATATTGACGTAAGTCATACGACCAGGTGGTACTTCAAAACAAATATTCTTATTAGAAAGCTGTTTTGTATTATTTTATTATTAGAAGGAAAAACGCAAGAAAAACAAAAGTTTTCCTCAACGAAATAAAAAACATTTCCTTGGAGAATAATTCCATTTGCTCACCTCTTCCCCTCTCCACATCGTTTAATTTTCTTGTATTTTTTTTCTTTTCATTTAGCCAAAGGGAAATCCGTAAGCAAATAGTTGATGATTTCATGATGATTCATTTACGATTATCACCGAATCATCAGCATTACGAAGCAAATATTTGTTAGGCCAACAATAATGCCAGCTATCAATCATTGTTTGCACAAAAGCTGATAATTGAAAAACGTGAGAGTGATTTGAAATATGTGTGCTACAAGGAATTTGGGTCATATTTCCTGTTAAAAAAAAAAAAAAACAAAATTTAAACATGTGATATTTCCTGCTTATTGTTTTTGTACCTTCCCTTCCTCTCCATAATGTCCAAAATTGTAAGTCATTTTCCATTAGCCTCATGTGTTGGCATTAAATTCTTATCACCAAGACCGTCACTTGGAAATTGTTAAAACTTTGTCAACACCAATTTTCTTTGTGGCTTCATAAAGTTTTGCTGCTTTTGATTCAGTTTTATTGCATTTTAAGTTTCAACATTTTGTGAATCGTGCTAATGTCGTAAATTCGTTTAACGATAAAAATCCTTGGAGGCTTCAAGTCTGGCCGCATGTCATAAACCTTAAAGTATGAAGAAGTGTATGTGTAAGTGTAACAAATAGCCAAGTTATTATGGCGGACATGGCACTTACCAGTGAGAGATAGCCATTAAGTAAAGAAGTTTAAGCGTAATTGAGTTAAAGGTCATTTACATTGGAAAATTGCAAACTTGAATCAGAATGAACATTTCTATAGCCTGGCAAAAATAAATATGAAGGCGAAAAGGCATACGAAGCTCATAAGGAAGGCGGGGGCAGAGGGTCACAACGTTGATTGCTGTATGGAATTGACAAAATTTGGAAGCTTTTTAAATATTGCAGTTCGGTAAAAATAGAAAACATAATAGAAATATTTGTAATATTCTCCATTTAATAGATTTTGATTTGTACCAAAACTTTCCTCTAAAGTCCAAAAGTAACAAACATGAATCTTTTTCTTTAAATGAATTATTTGAGCTATCATGACCTAATGAATTTGTTGTTTTGAAGTATTTTTGAAGCCTTTTTACTATCAAGTCAGCCTAGTATCTCTGGTCTTCCTTCAGCCGAAAACAAGGCGATTATTGATTATTTAAAAATTCATTTTCATACCCTACACCACTATGTGGGGAGGGTATTATAAGTTGGTTTTGGCCAAAAAGTTTGTAACGCATCGAAATAATGGTCGTAGACCCATACTTATATACCAAAATGAATGTCTCGACGAGCTGAGTCGCTCTGGCTATGTGTGTCCGTCCGTCAGTCCGTCCGTCCGTCTGTTCCATCTAAACTTTGTAATCACGCTACAGGTCGCAATTTTGATCAGATCGTCACGAAATTTTGGATGTTGATGGGGGTACCGGAGGGGAAGAAGCCTACAGATTTTGGTGATGGTCGGCTAATATTTAGAGGTCGGAATGGGCAAAAAACTTATGTGTATAAAAAGACAACGTTTTTTCCAAAGCGAATATCTCCGCTTCTAAAAGGGTATATCAAAAGCAAAACCTGCTGATGAAAGTAGAAAATATCACCTTTGCAACGATGTTACGTAGGTTGTCGTAGGTGGTCAAACAACGAATATATCGCAATAGCCGCTAATAGAACACAACTTTTCATTTTTGTGATTTTAATAATAATGACGAATATCACAGGTCAGTCTTGCTATAGACCGCTCGCTATCTGTCCGAATATCATAATAAAATGTATATGGGAGCTAATTTAACACCGATAGAGGCAGCGAATATTTTTCCAAAAGAAAGCATAGAGAAACAATTAACAGTTTTGGAGATACGGTTCGAAATGTATACAAATTATGGAAATTTTCGATATTTTATTAAATTTTAGGCAATAAATGTAGTTTTTGAAGTTCATAATTTCTCCAAATATTTTATTCTTGCCCTTATCAACAAATTTTCTTTAGAAGTCACATGAAGATTCACATAGGTTTCAGAGATATAGCTCATAATTGCTTTAAAAAGTCAATATTTAATCATGTTTAGATCGGGCCATAAAATCCAAGCTGGATCTGACACAACAAAACCCAACTAGGGTTTTTGTCATTTGGGTCTGTACTTTCAAAAAATCATAAACTCAAATTGTTTGCATAAGATTACCTCATAACCATCTGACTATGGCTTGGATTTAAGAAACAAAAATTGATTTGTTTCCACATAATCCATATCGCTTTGTGGAAAACAAAAACCAAACACCATTTTTGACATTTTAAATTGACATGTTTCCGTTTCAATTTAAAGTTTTACAAATCAAATTATGCAAGTTTTTGCGATTTTCCTATGGTTGGCGGTCTGGTTTCTCTTTGTTGGACAGAGAACTTATCAGTCACGGCACTGGCAGACAGAGAGCGAGTGAAAGAGATTACTTTTAAAGTTATGCTACGCCTCTTTGTTCGAACTTTTGACATTCAAGGACAACAAGATTTTCTTGTGTTCCGTTTACACATGTGGTAAAGACCTTTTGCGGTGGTAGGTACAAAGAAAAAATATTTAATATTTTTCCTGCCACGTTTTATGATGTTGTTATAGTTTTTCGGGAAGAATTTTGTGGAAAAGCTGGGATATGAAGACTACATACACATTGTGTTAAGAGTTAATGTAAAAACAGCTGTTAAATAAAATGTGTTGTGAAGTTATGATGTTGGTTAAATGTTCTGTACAAAACATGTGTTAAGTCACTTTAGATGTTGCTTGTATTATAAAACTTTAAACTTAAACCAATCGCATTTTATAAATATTTACATTGATTGAAACGTTTAATGTTAGTTTGCTCATGAAATTAATTATATTCAATACTTAAATCGTATTAACTGTCATTTCATGTTAGCATTCACTTAAATTTGCTAATGATTATTTTGTATCATAACATGAGCACCCTTATTGTTTATTTCTTCATTTATTATTTATTCGCCCTAAAGAGAGCTAATGGCTTGTTTAAATTGCTCTATTCCCTTTTGTTATGTATTTAAATTCGCCGCACTAGTACTGAGAGAATAGCATAATCATTGTTGTTGTGATTTTTTTGCACAGCAGCAGAGCGATCAAACAGAGAATAAGCAGGTACCTATGTACATGTAAATAAATATTTCTCTATTTGTCGTCGCTCTAACTCTGGTTTGATGTTCTGCTGCGGTTAAAATAAAAGAAATGGTTACCGCTAATCCTACTTGAAACATTCGAAGAAGAAACAAGTGTCTTTTTATTTGTGACGGGGTAAAGGCAAGCTATAAGGAAGAAAAAATAACGCATCACTGTGTGTGGGATACGAATTTATAACAGTGCGGAATCAGATTTTTCATAAAAAAACGAGTAAAAAAGCGTTAAGTTCGGCCGGGCCGAACTTTTCATACCCTCCACCATAAAATATTCATTCCTGTCCCCAACTTTAAGTGAGTACGTTAAAACGTCAGAAAATGTACATAAAACGCTTCATTCGGGAGGCCCTTTTTTATGGTGCCTTTATCTAACTGTTGACAATTTTTGGTGGGCTAGAAATTGGGAGGTACTGTTATATAGGGGTTATAATAAAACATGGGCCTATGTTGACAGTTTTTGATGGGAGCCTTTAATCTCAAACAACTCCTAATTCGGTTAAAAAAATTAGCTAGAATCCTCAAAATATCAAAAATCGGTACATAACGTGGGAACTTTAAATGTTATTAACAGCTAGTTCGGAGGTATCTTATATGAACTTAAATGAACAATTTTTGTTGACTTTTAAATTTCAAATTAAGAAAGTTCGTCCAAAAACTAAAGCTAAGGTACGGAAAATCGGGCGGTTTATTTTGGGGCTATACAAAAACATGGACCTACGTTCGGTTAACATTTTAAGTAAACTCCACAAAGTATCTAAAATCGGGAAGTATCGTTATATTGGGGCTATGTTGAAAATTGTTGATGCAGATGTGTGGTGACCACTACAACCTTCAAATGTCAAATTACAGTTAGTTCTGTTAAAAATTTTAGCTAAAATTGCCAAATTACTGAAAATTGGGAGGTACCGTTACATGGGAGCTATATCCGAACATGGACCTATGTTGACAATTTTTGATGGAGAGGTGTTGTGACCACTAAGAACTTCAAATGTCAAATGTTCAAATTACAGATAATTCGGTTAAAACTTGTTGGTAATATTCTCAAAATACCTGAAATCGGGCGGTAACGTTATATGGGGGCTATTCCAAAACATGGACCTATGTCCACTGGTTATATAAGTTTATTGACATTTAAGAACCCTAAATGTCAATTGATAGCTAAATCGGTCTGAAAATGTAGATAAAAACGTCGAAATGGGGTAATTCGGGTGTACCGTTATATGGGGGCTATACCAAAACGTGGACCTAGGTCCACAACTTTTTTTATATAAGTTTACTTTCACTTAAGAACCCTAAATGTCAAATTATAGCTACATCGGTTTGAAAATGTAGCTAAAAACGTCAAAATACCGTAAATCGGGGGTACCGTTATATGGGGGCTATACCAAAACGTGGACCTATGTCCACAACTTTTGTTATATAAGTTTATTGACGTATAAGAACCCTAAGTGTCAAATTATAGCCAAATCGGTCTGAAAATGTAGCTAAAACCGACAAACTACCGTAAATCGGGAGGTACCGTTATATGGGGGCTATACCAAAATGTGGACCTATGTCCACAACTTTTGTTATATAAGTTTATTGACACTTAAGAACCCTAAATGTCAAATTATAGCTATATCGGTGTGCAAATGTAGCTAAAAACATCAAAACACCGTAAATCGGGGGGCACCGTTATATGGTGGCTATACCAAAACGGGGACCTATGTCCACAACTTTTGTTATATAAGTTTATTGACACTTAAGAACCCTAAATGTCAAGTTATAGCTAAATCGGTCTGAAAATGTAGCTAAAAACGTCAAAATACCGCAAATCGGGGGGTACCGTTATATGGGGGCTATGCCAAAACGTGGACCTATGTCCACGAGTTTTGTTATATATGTTTATTGACACTTAAGAACCCTAAATGTCAAATTATAGCCAAATCGGTCTGAAAATGTAGCTGAAAACGTCAAAATACCGTAAATCGGGGGGTACCGTTATATGGGGGCTATACCAAAACGTGGACCGATATATCCCATCTTCGAACTTGATCTTCCGACGGCTAAAAAAATGGTATTCCCCAATTTTCAGCGAAATCGGTCAACAAATGCGACCTGTATGTTGCGAACGGACGGACGGACGGACGGACGGACGGACGGACGGACGGACGGACATGCATAAATCGACTCAGAAAGTGATTCTATGTATATCCCTAGAAGGAACTATGGGTCTATCTCGCTTCCTTTTGTATGTTACATACAAATGCACTAACACATAATACCCCTTACCACATAGTGGTGTAGGGTATAAAAATAAAACGAAGTGACCCAAACGAACTAAAGGCATTGTCATTGTCCATGGATCCCAACAGGATATAATTTTGCATCAGAACGCTTGAATATTTTTCTGGTCAACTTTTGTAGCACAGTGCCATTTATCGACATTTTTCGAAAAGTTTGCACCTTCTCAAGGCCAAAACTGCCTGAAGGAGAGTTTCAATGCTTTTGCGATGTATTAGAGAGTTCTTAATTACTGTCTTGGCTACAATTATTGTCCTTGTGTTCGATCAAAAATCTCAATGGTTTGGCTGTTATATGCCAAAATATCTAAAAAACTAGGATAAAAAACTTAAAGTCAAAATCCGGAGGCTCGCTTTTCACCGTAGACCTATGGTCTAGTGGACTTTTTTGCTCAATTCAATCCCAGGAATCAGAAGCGTGAAGGGCCCATTAAGGTTTTTTTCCTTCCATACAAATCGCCCCGGCCTATTGTGGAACAATTATATAAAATCCCATACTTATATTTTCTTTGACTATGCTTTTTTGTTGTTTTTTTTAGTGGATGTATATTTTAATTTTTGTGTTAAATTTTATTAG
The DNA here is from genome assembly GCF_047663935.1 of Musca autumnalis. NCBI lineage: Eukaryota > Metazoa > Arthropoda > Insecta > Diptera > Muscidae > Musca > Musca autumnalis. Next base: position 19,071,529 of record NW_027411866.1, on the reverse strand, counting down.
AAATAAGTAAATAAAGGTTACCTTCCTGTCTGTCCTTTTAGGAATTCATTTAATTAAAATTTCCAGACACGCATTAAACAAATAAAATGAATATGGCATCCAGCATACAACTCCCCAACCAAAGGGTTGTTGAGGAATCCCACAGTCTGGTGTTTAAGGAAAAAACACGAGAGATAAAAATGTAAAACAATTGCTTAGTGAAATGAAATAAAGAAAAAAAGGTTAACCACTACAACATCTAAGACCCTTAGCAAGAAAAACATTTCAAAACATAAGCGTTTTCTCTTGTTCTTGAATCATAGAAATCTACGTAGAAGCATAGGTTTGATGCTGGATTGGCAGCCGTTACGAAAGAACCCGCTGCCGTGGGATTGAAGCCTTTTCTCTGGTATATGTTTGTGTTTTTTTTTTTCAAATAAAGTTGTTTGTATATTCGCATCCTAGATAATTTTTTTAAGAATTTCTTAAAAATGTCAGCAAGCAAAAATCCTGCAATTTATGTTAACTATAAAAACGTGACGCATCAAAGCTAAAAAGGAAACGAAAAATTACCAAAAAAAAAATCCCCCATTTGCCTAAGTTTTGTTATTGCATTAGTGAATGCTGCCCATAAAGACGAATTGATGTTTTGGCATTAAGCCTAAAAGTAGGATGTATGAAATAAAATTCTAGCAATAGGTCTGTACGATAACTTTCCCAGCAATAATTACTCAGCAAGCTCCAGCAACTTCTCTCAGTGAATTTTACTCTCTCAAGCAAGAAAAATTGCAGAAAGTTATCGAACACCATTTTGCAAAAACTTGCAAGAAAGTGAGCAAGCAAACCGAATGGAACAAAAACATAAATTTTAAAATTGCATTTGATTTATTTAAAGCAGTAATCCTATCCACAACGCTTTAAAATAAAAAAAACGTGAAATGTTCTTGGTAAAAAATATTAAAATTTCAAGTTGTTTACATTTAGCAGCTGATTAAAAGTCAGCTGGCCGAACTTACAAATTTTTACGGGACAAATTTTCCCAGCAAAAATTTGCAAGTTCTCAGTCACAAAACTCTCCAAAAACCTCTCCAAACTCGCTCTCTTTTACTGGATAATGTTGTTATCGAACAGCATTCAGAAAAAATTTGTACGAATTTGTACAAATTTTTGGGTTATCGTACAGACCTAATATGTTTGTCTTTTAGGTACAAAAAACAGCTTAAGTAAACAGTTTTGTATAAGTTAGCCACGTTCTTGTGTAACCCTCATACCCAAATTTTAGCCGAAAAAGAGGTTTGTTTTGTTTTTTGTTGAAGATTCAATCATATGATTGCTTAAGTCTGGAGTATTTCCCCATTGTTATAACTTCATATTACTCTTTATGTAAGTATTGAAAAATTTACTGATCGCTACCAATCTTATCACGAAGTAAGAAATTTTCAATTGGCTTTACAGGTTTTGGAATGATGACTTTTACGCTGATAAATTATGGAAAAATATTATTTTAAAAAATCCGCGCTAATAAATTATGGAAAAATATTTTTTTAAAAAATCCGCGCTAATAAATTATGGAAAAATATTTTTTTTAAAAAATCCACGCTAATAAATTATGGAAAAATATATTTTTTTTTAAAAAATCCACGCTGATAAATTATGGAAAAATATTTTTTTTTTAAAAAATCCACGCAGATAAAACAAATATCTTAAAAAATCCACACGATAAAAAAATTATGGAAAAATATTATTATGGAAATTATGGAAAAATATTATTTTAAAAAATTTACGTTGATAAATAATGATAACTTACTTACTTACTTAGTTGGCCCATTACAGAACATTTGTTCCATAGACCGAACTAAGAAAAGATATCCAATTCTCTCTGTTTCGTGCTTTGATTTGTGGAATACCGCGCCTTGTCATCTCTTCATCCACTTGTTTGCGCCATCTATTCTTTGGTCTGCCAATTCTGCGTGCACCGCCATGTGGCTCGAATTTATACGCCTTTTTAGCGGGTTCATCATCGCTCATTCTTATGATATGGCCTAGCCAACGCAATCGCTGCACCTCGATACGTTTAACTATATTGATGTCGTTGTATAGCAGATGCAGCTCGTGGTTCATACGACTTCGATATTCACCGTCAACGCAGATCGGTCCGTAGATCTTTCGAAGAATTTTTCTCTCAAACACACCAAACACTGCCTTATCTGCTTCTTTTGACGTTTGCCTCTCGTATAACCTTTTCTAGCAGAATATTGAAAAGATCACACGAAAGGCTGCCTCCTTGCCTGAAACCTCTTTTGGTACAAAACTCTTCGGAGAGGTTCTTTCCTATTTTAACTGAAGATCTTGTGTCAGTTAGAGACATTTTACAAAGCCGAATGAGCTTTGCGGAGATACCAAATTGAGACATTGCTTGGCATACCTTTGAACGTAGCGGACTGTCGAAGGCTGCTTTATAATCGACAAAAAGGTGGTAGGTGTCGATCTGAATCTCTTGGGTCTTCTCCAGGATTTGCCGCAGGGTAAATATCAGGTCAATGGTGGACTTGCCAGGTCTAAAGCCGCATTGGTGTGGTCCAATTATTTCGTTGACCACGGGCTTTAGTCGTTTGCACAATATCCCTGACACTATCTTGTAGGCGATAGAGAGAAGACTTATGCCCCTTATAGTGGGAGCATAAAGTGTTATCTCCTTTCTTATGGACGGGATGCAGGATGCTCAGGTTTCAATCGTCGGGTACGCGTTCTTCCTGCCAGATGGAGCTAAGTAGCTGATGCATACACCTTATCAGCGTGTCACCTCCGGTTATAAACAGCTCGGCTGGTAGGCCATCAGGTCCTGCTGCCTTATTATTCTTCAGCCGGTTTATTACTGTCTTTACCTTATCTTCGCCGGGTGTTATACATTTAATACCATCTTCTGGGATTGGATCTGTGGTATCTTCGTCGACTTCGCTACTATTGGATACCAGCAGTTTGGAAAAATTTTCTTTCCATATCCTTAGCACACTGTCTGTATCAGTTACCAGATTATCTTGCTGGTCTCTACAGGAGGATGTGCCAGTTCCAAAGCCATCAGTTTGATGTTTTCACTCTTTGGTAGCATTTTCGCACTTCATTCTGTCTCCTGTACATCTCGATTTGTTCACACTCCCGCTTTTCCATCTCTCTCTTTTTCCTGCGGAAAATACGTTTCTCCTCTCTCCTTTTCTCCCGGTACCTCTCTCGTGCGCTAAGCGTTGCTACTGATTGTAAAGTAGCCCTATATGCCGCATTTTTCACTTCGGTAGCAGCACGACACTCCTGGTCATACCATGGATTCCTTGGTGGAGGTCTCTGGTATCCAAGTACTGATTTTGCGGCTGTTTGCATGGAGTGGGCAATGTTTTGCCATTGGCCTGATATGTTATCGGAATGAGGAGTGCTTTGATTAAGCAGTTGGGCCAGTTGAGTGGAATGTCCTGTGACTATCTGTCGTGATTGCAGCTTACCGATGTCTAACTTTCGTGTTTCGTGCACCTCGGAACGATCGTACATCCAACACGCTTGATGCATGTCTTCCATCTATCACAACGTGATCAATTTGATTTCTTGTTCTTTGATCTGGCGACAGCCAGGTGCCTTTATGAATATCGAGATGCTTAAGTCTGGTACTGCTAACTACCACGTTTCTTGCAGCTGCAAAGTCTATCAGCCTCATACCATTGTCAGATGTTTCACTGTGGAGACTGAATTTCCCGACTGTTGGGCCAAAGATATTCTCCTTTCCAATTTTGGCATTAAACTCGCCTAGTACAATTTTAATGTCATGGGCAGGGCAACGGTTATAAGTTTCTTCTAAGCGTTCGTAAAATATATCTTTGGTCTGTTCGTCCTTGTCTTCAGTGGGAGCATGAACGCAAATAAAGCTGATGTTGAAGAATGTAGCTTTTAATCGAATTGCAGCGAGTCTTTCATTCACTGGGGTGAAGCTGGAGACCAGATGTTTTAACCTCCGATCAACTACAAATCCGCAACCAAACTCATGCTTTGTGTCATGGCAGCTATAATACAGTGCGTCACCTTTAGGTGTTGTTGTGGCGCGTTTCCCGTTCCATCGTATTTCCTGTATGGCAGTAATGTCGACCTTGTACTTTGCAAGTACATCTACCAATGCGTAAACTGCACCTTCTCTATAAAGAGTGCGAACATTCCAGGTGCAGATTCGCAGATCATGCTCCTTAATACGTTTGCGGGGGTCTGTTCGTCCTTCGTAGTAGTAGGCTGTTTTTTCTAGGGGAGGGTTACTAACCCGACGCCCAAACCCAAGTTTTTAACGTTCTTATGGGTGAACGCGCGGCACATGTTAGCTCACTACCTTTAACGGGTGTTAAAGGCAGTTCCCCAGGTGACACCACGGGGAGGTCAGTGTCCACTTGAGATGAAATAGGGACCAAGATACATCGTGGGCTTTGCCATGTTAACGCCGGTCACGACCGTTCCTTTGTAGCTTCCATCCCCTACGTCACCCAAATAATGGTAACATATTATTTTGAAAAATCCACGCTGATAAATTATGGAAAAATATTATTTAAAAAATCCACGGTGAGAAATTATGGAAAAAATCTTATTTTAAGAAATCCACATTGATAAATTATGTAAAAATATTATTTTAAAAAATCCACGCTGACAAATTATGGAAAAATATTATTTTAAAAAATCAACGATGATAAATTATGGAAAATTTTATTTAAAACCCCACGCTTATAAATTATGAAAAAATAATATTTTAAAAAAAATATGCTGATAAATTATGGAAAAATATTATTTTTAAAAATGCACGCTGATAAATTATGGAAAATTATTATTTTAAAAATTAAATATTATTTAAAACAAGTAAGCAAAGGCTATAGTCGGACAGGGCCGACCATACGATACCCTACACCACTACCCTGCGAGTTAGCTTTCAGCAAATCAAAGTTTCTTTTGGACAAATAAGCTCATTGTTAGAAATAAATTTTTGGAGTCTGCAACCTTATCACATTAAGTTTAAATAGGTTAGGTTGAAAAGAGGGGCGCAAGTCGCCACATGTCCAATGGACATACACTTAAGCCAGAATAGGCCTGTTGTGGGCTCTTGACTAATTGAAGAAAGGGTCGTATTTGGTCTCTTTATTATTTTAGGAATTATGTGCCCTTAACAAAATCCCTTAACTGTTTAACATCTTTTACCGTTATCTGATTAAGTCACGGTATGGTGTCGGTCCCTAAAGACTGGGACCTGATATTTGCGAAAGCTGGGCATTGGCAAAGAAAGTGTTCCAACGTTTCGTCGTCCTCTCCGCATGCCCTGCATAAGCTGTTAACTGCGCATTTAATTTTATGCAGATGTGCTTGTAGGCCCAAGTGACCAGTAAGGATACCTGTTAGCCTACTAATGTCTGCCTTACCTAATAATAGTAAGTTTTTGGTTTTATCCTCGTTTGCCCCCCCCCCCCCACCACAGAGAATCTTAGTGGTTTTCCCTATCTCCTCTATATTCCATAGGGATGTATGGGCCTGTTTTGCCCAATTTTTTAACTCTAGACGTGGCGCATTTAGAGGCTTTGCGCTGTCTAAGTTTATTGTTGCTAATTCCCTGCCATTTTTTGCCAGAGAATTTGCCCATTCATTACCTTTAATCCCCGCAAGGCCTGGTACTCATATAATGCGCACAGTTCCTTGCTGGGAATAATTGTTTATCGTATTTATGCAGTCCAGTACAGTTTTCGATTTTACTATCTTGGATGTTATTGCATTGATTGTCATTTTACTGTCCGTAAGGACGTTAACGGTAGTTGGTCTCGAGTTAGCATTAAACTAGTTCAGACACTCTGTGATGGCCCTGACCTCCGCTTGAAGGACCGTATTGTGATCCGGCAACCGAAGAGAGATTTCGGTCTCTGGTTCTTCAATAAAAAGTCCCAGTCCCGTCCTCCCCCCTAACATCGAGCCGTCTGTATAACAGCAGTTTCCAGGAGGCTTTCCAGCAAGGTTCCCGCCGATCCACGAGTCTCTGTCAGGTATTAATGTTTCACACGAGGCAACTACAATTGTTTCAGGTATACGGTCCGAATTAACGTTATCCATTGACTCCCCCGTTGTTACCTGTAGAATTTTTTGTTGGTATGTTACGTGGTCCTTTTCGATCCACTCGTCTGTCGCCTCAGCTGAATTTCTATTGGGTGTAGGTATAGAATAGTTTCTAGTGCCCTCGTTGGTGTTGTCTTCATAGCATCACTTACTCCTAGGCAGCACATTCTTTGGACTTTTTGTACAATTTTTATATTACATTTTTTATCCATCGCTGTCCACCAGACTACTGACGCGTATGTTAGGATGGGTCTAACTACGCTTTTGTATAGCCAGTGTGTCATCTTTGGATTGAGACCCCATTTAGAGCCTATGGCCCTTCTAAAGGTTGACCAACATCTGTATGCTTTGTTGGCTCGTTCTTGGATATGATCCTTCCATTTAAGTTTCCTATCCAGAATTACTCCCAGATATTTGACCTTATTGGAAATCTTAATAGTCTTGTTAAGGAAAACAGGTTCCTCGATGTGACCCAGTTTTGTTTTCCTAGGAGGAAAAGTTTAAATAACAATATAATAATTGTTCCACAAACATCACAAAAGGGACAGGGCGTGCACCACGATTCATATTACCGCAATAGTATGGGGCCTCCTGTTTATCGCCGAGTCCGAAAGGCATGTCTTAAAACACCACCTGTAGAGAAGTTGTACATGGTTGAAATACTCAGAAAATGTTGCCAACTTTACTGAGGGGTATTTGGCCATCGTTGGAAATTTGATGTTTGCTGGCTGTACCATGGTGGCACCAATAAGTAATTTTAGAACGGCCATTTAGTCTTGACCTAATTTTTTGCATATTTTGACATATTTGCTACACCATATGCAAGACTTTGTGTCCTAAATATCCCATCGAATTGGCTGAAAGTTTGTATTAAGTATTCGTTCATCACAATTTTCGACCTGAAATTTATCGGTATAGGTCCAGGTCTTCATATAGCTCCCATAGAACCGTACCTCCCGATATCCGGTATTTTGAAGGTTGTGGCCTCAATATCAAACTGAAATGGCTGACATTTTGTACTCAGTCTTCGTTGGAGGTAAAAAACTTTCCACCTGAAATTTGTCCTTACATGTCCACGTCTTCATATAGCTCCCATAACCAGAACCTACCGATTTTCTGTACTTTGAAGGTTATGGTCTCAATATCCGTCCGAATTGGCTAAAATTTGGTATTAAGTCTTCATTGGGGGTATTAAACTTTCTATCTGAAATTTGTCGGTATAGGTCTAGGCGTTCATATAGCTCCCATACAACGAAAGCTCCCAATTTTTGACATTTTGAAGATTGTGGCTCTGGTTACAGATTTCTCTATTTTATTGACTTGTCTGAAGTGAATTTCAAAGAGAAAAATGTACACATAAACATTTTAGATGATATTATTGAAATACATGTAGCATACAAAAATATGTGAAATACAGAAATTTTTAGTATGCAAAAATAATATTTGCATATGCATAATTTATACATTTCGCATAGTTTTGCATATGTGATATATTTCGATTGGAATTTAATTAGAAGCCCAAAATATGTATATTTTACAAAAATAGGTGTTGCATAAAATTCCGCTGTCTACATATCATTGAGCTGATATTAATCGGGGTGCTCTCATTGATATGAGAGAAGGCTCCCTTGTCCCTACTGGTATGTTTGTGGAACAATTATTTTCAGTACATTTTAAGAAATATTCTTAAATTTGAAAATTGGGGTTGTTTAGCAATTTCTGCTACATCTTTAAATTTTGGACAATTGGAAAGGTAATATGATAGGGTTCCACGTAATTTGTAAGAACTGGGAATTTGTCTGTCATGATAGAGACAATTTGTAGCATGGGAGGAAGATGTGGTTCTCTTCACAAAACTCATTATATCTTAAGTAGTAGGTCCGTTACCAAGCATACATATTATTGCAATTTTCATCAGAGGAAAGATCGGTAGTTAATTTTTCATATATAGGCGACTTTGCCGGTATATGGCCTCCAAGGATTCAAATATGGACCAAAAATAAAATGTTTTTATTTAGCATACAAAAGTAATGGTCCATTGCACCCGCTAAATAATATCAGATAATAATCAAAAATTGTAGGCATCTTCTTCGAACTTAACCCCTACCTCGTGCAAAATTTCGTGACTATTGATCTATAATTGCGACCTCTAGCATGCTTTTGATTACATTACAAGCAAAACACTGGATATATTAGGCTGTAACTCTGTTATCTGACCACATAAATCAACATAATTGCCATTAATTGAAAGGTCAAGAGTTGTCCTTTCAAAGATTATTTATGTGGGCGGAATGTGTGGTCCAGGAATAAAGATATTACCAGTATATTAAACATTTTCACAATTTTCACACAAAAGTTGTGGTCCATTTAACCCTCTAAACATCATCCGATCACCATCTCAAATTGCAAGCTTCTTCTGATCGGACTGTAATTGCGACATACAGAGCCGCTACAAAATCGGATAAAAATTTTGTTTTTGGTCCATTTCACCAGCTAAATATTTCTCGATCATCACCAATAAGAATAGGGATCTATTCTGGCCTGAACCCGACCTCCATACAAAATTTCGTGACGATCGGTCCATAATTGCGGCCTGGAGCGTGTTTACAATTTATAATGGACAGACGGACGGACGGACAGACACACATCTCAAAATCGCTTTATCTCGTCGAGATATGAAGATTGGTGTACCACATTGGGGGTCTCCGACGAATATTTCGCGGTGTTACATGAATTTTTACCAAAACAAACTTATAATACCCTTTCCACATTGTGGTGTAGGGTATAAAAATCCACACTGATAAATTATGAAAAATATTATTTTAACAAATCCCAGACATTCCTACATTCAGCATTAATAAAGAGTATTTATTAACGAGTTATGTGCATTCTGCAACTTAAAATCTGGTGTCAAATACTCTTTGTTTTTTTATAATATTTATTAAATGACTCTTACGTCAAGAGTGTCCCCTTGCAGTTTACAATTTTAAAACTCAACAATTCTGCATAAATTTTCTCAAATCTCTCCAAGTTCATCACTGTATATGACGTTTATTAACCACTGGAAGAGAGCTGTATCCACATATGTATACAAATGCAGAGCACAGCATAAAAGAGGCATTAACCCAACCTGTAATAAAATCTCTTGAAGAGCTGCTATGAGATTTCTTGCAGAGCTGTTTTGCAGATTTAAAACAGGGTTGCTCATTCTTTATCTATGTTAATAGGGAGTCCTTCCCATAGTAAAAAAGAGTAAATAAAAAATAAGGTAAACTTGTTGCAGGAGCTTGTCAAAATATTTGTTTATAAGGAGTAGTAGGATACTCTTTCCTATGATAAATAAGAGGAATGAAAATCAAGAGAAAATGTGGGCAATTTTTTGACACGAAAACAGAAACGTCTGAGCAGCAGTGAATTAAAAACTAAGTCAATGACTTGCTCTTACTACAACCGCAATTCAGATAAAAGTGAGAAGAGACATTACAAAGTGTGAAATATTTTTGTATTAAGGATAATAAGAGAACCTTCCGTACAGAAAATAAAAATCAAAAAAAGAATACTCTTGCAATTAATAATGTTGGAACAAGAGCTGTCATATATGGACAACAGAGAATTTAAACAATGACTGGCTCTTATTTAAATTGCAATTGAGACACAAATCAAGAGACAGAGCATGTTAAAAAAAGTATTTTTAAGGGCATAAACTATATAAATAATTTGCAAAAGAAAAACATATCAATGTAAAATGACCATTTCATTCCATTGTTAAAAAGCAGATGCCACTTTACTTTTTAAAGAGAAATATTACACATTTATCAATATAGGTATATATATCCGCTTGTTGCGAATTATCTACAAAATAAACAATTACTGGTCATTTGTAAGATATTTATTAGCGCCGATAAATAACTTAGAGAATTGTTTTTTTTTTTTCTTTTTTCATTTCATTTTACACTACTGCGTACATATAATTTACTCTTTAAAAATAATTATTACATATTTATCAACAAAGTGCATTTTTGAGTAAACATTTTTCACAAACTAACAGCCTGTTTCTCTAAGACGAAATTCGTACGAATTACCGCGAAATTCCTGTTACTGCAGAACATTTTTGTTTGAATTAAAAATTTTTCAAAAAACAAAAAGTTGGGTAGTGCTATGAACGAAGTTGAACCTGAATCGCCTTAGTGAAACAGGCCAATACTTTTAAATAATTATGGACTTTTTAGTATAGCTTAATATAGCGTTCATATTTATTTTTCGATTTTTTTGTTTCAACTTAACTATTACCTCCTTGCGTATACAATACGCCGTTGGGTATTCGTTAAAATTAAATCATCATGTTTTTCCATGAATAAGCGACATTTATGTATATGCTTGAGCACCTTTCTAAATTACTTGACAATAAACCTGTTGAAAATATTCCACGTAATTGTTTCCACATGAAATAGCACAATATTTAACGCATAAAGAAATATTACAAATTGTCTAGACTAGACACAAAGGGTTGAAATCATTTAAAACATACCTCCTTCTAATAGATCTCAAGAAACAACAACAACAAAAACATATTTATATACGCGTTATACGCGGTTAGTTGACAACACATCGTTTTATCACCATTATTAGCATTGAATTTAAAGAAGTCACCTTGAAGTACTACTAAGCGGATAATTTATAAAAAATGCTGCATACGCCACTATGGAATGTATTTACATTGCGAAAGCCTATATAAATTACAGCTTTTTAAAAAAATATTTTTTAATATATTTGATACATTTTTGTTTTCATCCAAAATAACTTTTTCTAAAGGTCATTAGTCCAGTAAGCCAAGATTTTTAAATAATTTGTTATACCCTCAGCATTTATGCTAACGAGGGTATATACACTTTCATACGGGCAAAATGTGCCTCATCGAAATAATGGTTTTAGACCCCAAGTACATTTGGACGAAATGTGTTTCAGACAATTTGGAGTTGATATAGCTATGTCCGTCTGTCTGTCTGTCTGTCTGGCTGGCTGGAGCGCACGATAGCTCTCGAACGGATCAATCTATCCTATCCAAATTTTGGCTTTCGTAATATGTTGTCCAAACTTAGTTTAAGTTCGAAGATGGGTTATATCGGTCCACTCCTTCCGGTACCTCCCCCACAAAAGTTCGAAAATGTTTGGAAAATTTGTACGTACGATAACTCTTGAAGGGAGTAACCGATTATGGACCAAACTTTGCAAATCGTGAAATGTCTACCAGACTTATATTAGTTTCCAACATGGTCTTAATCGGTCCACTCCTTCGGGTACATCCCACACAAAATTTCGGATAAGTTCAGTTTAGGACCTGCTCTCGAATCGCTTTGATTCTTATTTTAGCAACTTGTATTCACTGCCCCCTATACGACGGTACAAATTTCATCAGGGGCAAGTCCACACTTCCTGAGAAAATAGCCCCAAAGTTGCAAAAAAACCCTATGACACCGTGTGAGGTGGTTGGAGCGCATGGATCTGCCGACTCGGTCCAAAATTTGGCCTTAGTAATATTTTGTCCAAACAAGCAACTTGCAGTCGCTGCCTCAATTACGATGGCAAAATTTTTTTGAGGGCAAGTCCATACTTCTTGAGCAAACAGCCCGAAGGGTGTAAAAACCCCCTATGGCACCATATGTAGTGGCTGGAGATCCACTTCCATAATGGTCAATGTCGATCCATTCCTTTAAGTATCTCCTCCGCAAAACTTTTGATCTTTAATTCTAATCAACATTTTTGTCGGTTCAAACGCCCAAAATTTTTAAAACCCCCTAAATACATACGTTTTTTGGGCAAAAATGGTTTTAATATACGCAGGCTGAGGGTATATCTCTGTCGGCAAAGCCGACTGACACTTTTTTACTTGTTTTTTTTTATACCCTCCACCATAGGATGGGGGGTATATTAAGTTTGTCATTCCGTTTGTAACTACTCGAAATAATCATTGTAGACCACATAAACTATATATATATTCCTGATCAGAGTGCAATTCTACATCGATATATCCATGTCCGTCCGTCTGTGGAAATCACTCTAAGTTCCGAACGGATTGAAGTAGGTGGATGAAATTTTGGTAAAATCTATTATATGTATGTATGTAGGACTTTTGGTATTGAAAGCGGGCTATGTAGGTCCATGTTTTCGTATAGCCCCCATACAAAGTGACGCGTGACGCGTAGTCGTTTTAAGGAAATTTTAGGATATTTGTCCCATTTGACCACAGAATTAGTTGTAATTTGGTATTTTGTGTCTCCAGAAGCTAAAAAATATTTCTACCAAATTTTGTTTATATAGGTCCACGTTTTGGTATAGCCCCATATAAGGCCCCATATATAGTACGCGTCATTTTAAGATATTTTAAATGTATTGGTCTCATTTGACCACAGAATCGGTTGTAACTTTGGATTTTGCGATTTAAGAGGCTAAGAAACATATCTACAATAAAATGTTCACATAGGTCCACGTTTTCGTATAGCCCCCATATAACGGCCCATATAGTACGCGTCATTTTAAGATATTTTGAATGTATTAGTCCCATTGAGCACCGAATTGGTTGTAATTTGGTATTTTGTGTCTCCAGAGGCTAAAACACATTTCTACCAAAGTTTGTTTATATGGGTCCACGTTTTGGTAGAGCCCCCATATATAGTACGCGTCACTTAAAGATAATTTGAATGTATTAGTCCCATTTGACCACAGAATCGGTTGTAAGTTTGTATTTTGTGTTTCCACAGGCTAAGTAATATTTCTACCATAAAATGTTTATATAGGTCCAGGTTTTGATATAAACCCCATAGGACGATATCTCTTCGTTGAGGGTATAAAACTTTCCCCCGGGAATTTGTAGCTGTAGGTCCACGCCTTCATATAGCCCCCATAGGACGGTACCTCCGGATTCTCGGTATTTTGAAGGTTGTGGCCTTAATATTTCACCGAAATGTCTAAAATTTGGTGGTTAGTCTTCATTTGGGGAATAAAACATTTCATTATGAATTTTGTCGGGTGTGTGACCTCCATCATATAGTCCCCATAGGACGATTTCTCCCAATTTTTGGTATTTTTGAAAGTTTTAGCTATAATATACTACCAAAATGCCTGAAATTTGATATTTCGTCCTCTTTTGGGATGCAAAACTTTCTCCTAGAAATTGATCTGTATCGCTTTAATGTACACCCCATGGAACGGTACATCCCAACTTTCGGTGTTTTGAAGGGTTTAGCCTCATTATAACACCGAAATGTCTAAAATTTGGTACTAATTTCCACCTGAAATTAGTCGGTATAGGTCAACGTCTTTATATAGCTCCCATATAACGGCACCGCCCGATTTTCGGGATTTTGAATTTTGTAGCCTCATTATTTCACCGAAGTAGCTGTAATTTAGTATTTAGTATTTTCTGGGCTACAAAAATTTCCCTCAGAAATTTGTCGGTGTACGTGCATGTTTAGGGGGCACCCCATAGAACAGTATATCCCAATTTTCGGTTTTTGAAGGTTTTAGCCTCATTGTAACACGGAAATGGCTGCAAGATGGTACGTTGCGGGTATACAAATTTCCACCTGAAATTTGTCGGTATAGGTCCATGTCTTCATGTAGCCCCCATAAAACGGTACCTCCCGATATTCTACATATAGCTCGTTCTCCACCAAAATAGCTGATATTTGGTATTAAGTTTTTGATAGAGGTATGAAACATTCCAGCCGAAATGTGCCGGTATAGGTCGACGCCCTCAAATACCCCAAAGGTCTGTATCTTCCGATTTATGGTATTTTGAAAGTTGTGCCTCAATATACCACCCATATCACTGAAATTTAGTATTTAACTTGCCATGGGTGTATAAAATATTGCAGAAGAGAATTATCAGTATAAGACCTCTTCTTCAAATAACCCCATAGAAGCGTACTTCCCGATTTTCGGTATTTTAAGGTTGTGTCATCAATATCCCATCGAAACGGATGAAATTTAATATTTATTTTCCGTTGGTGTTATAAAACTTCCCACCTGAAAATTTCCGGTATTGTTCCATGTTTTTATATACCCATAGAAAGATCCCTCCCAATTTTCGGTATTTGGAAAGTTTTTACCACAATATTCAATGGGAATAACTGAAATTTGGTATTTAGTCTTCGCTGGAGTTACGAAACTTTCGTCCATAAATTTATAGGTACAGGATAACGTTTTATACAGCCTCCATAGATCGGCGCTCCCGATGTTGTTAACTATCCAAATCCAGAATATTCAGGTTTATGTCTAGTCGGTTTTGCCCAATTTTATGTATTTCTCTCTATTGGGAAAATTGTAAATATTGGTCCATGTTTTGGAAAGAACAAAAATTTCGCCCCATATTAACTGTTTTGAAAGAAGTATTATCAGTTGAGATATATTTACTACTCCTTCAATAAAAGGAAGAGTTTAGTACTTTCATAAACGAAATGAAACTAATTGTTCCCATTCACTTCAATACAGTTCGTGGTGGAGGGTATAAAAAGATCGGCCAGGCCAAACGCTTTTCTTACTTGTTTACTAATACTTTTGCTGTAAGACATCAGCGGGTTTTTTTAAAAAAATTTTTTTCCATAAGACAACAGCATGGTTTCTTAAAAATAATATTTTTCCATAAAACATCAGCGGGGTTTTTTTCAAAATAATATTTATTACTAGCAGACCCCGGTTACAATTGGGTTATGCCAGCATTTGATTTTTATTCATAAAGATAAGGCGTTTTTTTAAATATGCCCCCTTCAAATTTCAAGAAAATATGCATACTATTTACACCGGGGCCATCCCTGTACATTCCCTGAAATTTTCAGGAAAATCGGTTCAGTAGTTTTGTAGATGTACCATAAATTAAAAAGTGGGTGTGGTCAAGTCTATGGGTCATAAAAAAGTGGGTAAGGTCGGAGACACAACCACAATTGTCTCGCAAATTAACTTCCAAATAGATACATTCGGCCAAATAGGAAAATCGACAATGACAATTTCAGGAAAATCGGTTCAGTAGGTTTTGTAGAAAAGATAAAAAATGAAAATTGAAAAAAGTGGGCGTAAAAGTGAACGTGGTTAAATTTTTTGCATAAAAACCTAAGTCGGGTTATGGCGCACATTTTACAGAAAGAATTATCTAAATCGGTACAGCCGTTCTCAACTGATGTCATTACCAACGAACGACATTTGATTTTTATTTATATAGATATTAGACATCGGCGCGGATTTTTAAAAGTAATATTTTTCATTTAGATATCTGCGAGTTTTTTAATAAAATATTTTGCTATAAGACATCAGCGAATTTTTTAAAAATTATATTTTTGATATATTATATCAGTGTGGGTTATTAAAATAAAATTCCATAAAACATCAGCGTTGTTTTAAAAAAAAAATATTTTTTCCATAAGACATCAGCGTGGTCTTTTAAAAATAATATTTTTTCCATTAAACATCAGCGTGTTTTTTAAATAAAATATTTTGCTATAAGACATCAGCTCAGTCTTTTAAAAATAATATTTTTGTTATAAAACATCAGCTTGGTTTTTAAAAATAATATTTTTGCTATAAGACAACAACATGGTTTTTTTTAAAAAATAATACTTTTGCTATAAGACATCAGTGTGGTTTTTTATTTATTTTTATTTTATTTTTTTATTTATTGGTTTAAAAAAAAACCTTATATTTTTCATTAAACATCATGGTCTTTAAAAAAAAATGGTATAACACACCAGCGTGGTTTTTTTAAATATTTTATTTTTCTATAAGACATGAGTGTGGCTTTTTCACACAATTTTTTATTTAATCTCTTTTACTCTAATTTAGAGGACTAAATTCTATGACATGAGTGTGGTTTTTTCAAAATAATATTTTTTCTATAAGAATGTATACATTTTCCTAAGGTTTTTTTTAAAAAAAAAAATTTTTCATAAGACATCAGAGTGGTTTTTTCGAAAAATAATATTTTTTCCATAATACATCAGAGTGTTTGTTCTAAAAATAGTATTTTTTTCATTAGTCATCAGCGTGTTTTTTAAGAATAACATTTTCTTCCATACAACATTAGAGTGTTTTATTTTTGATAATTTTATTTTTTCTATACCACATTTTCTATTTATTCCTTTTTATTCTGATGGGGAGCATAGGACTACATTCTATAAGAAATTGGTAAGTTTTTTTTTTTTTTTTTTGTCAAAAAAAATATTTTTTTCTGTAAGAATGCATATATTTTCGTAAAGTTATCGGCGTGGTTTTTTTAAAAATGGATTTTTTTCCACAATACATTGGCGTTAGTTTTCTGAAAGTAATAATTTTTCCATTAGTCATTAGCGTGTTTTTTTTCCTAAGAATAATATTTCCTTTTATAAAGCATCAGTGTGGTTTTTTAAAGACATTTTTTTAAATTTTTTTTATACCCTTTTATTGTAATGAGGAGCACATGACTACTTTCTGTCAGACTTGAGGGTGGTTTTTTTTTTCAAAATAATATTTTTTTATTAGAATGTATATATTTTCGTAATGTTAAAAGCGTGGTTTTTATAACAATAATTTTTTTTCTATAAGACATCAGCGTTGTTTTTTAAAAAAATATTTTTTCCTATTTAGTTTAAGTTCGAAGATGGGCCATATAGGTCCTTTCCTTCGGGTATCTCCCACACAAAAGTTAAATTTTTTCGGTAAAATATTGCGCACAACAATTCTCGAACAGATCAACTTATTAGGTCAGAAATTTGGTCTTCGTAATATTTTGTCCAAACATAAATCAAGTAGGAATATGGACGATACACAAAATTACCAATTTTTTGGCACAAGGTCAGCATAGGAACACTTCTCGTATCGTGCCTTTTACGACAGTACATATTTTTTCGGGGGCAAGTCCATGCTCCTTGAGATAATGTACCAAATTTTCTAAATAATTCTGCCGGCACCAACTCAAATGACTAATGAGCACGAAACCTTACGAAATGAGTATCCTCTTTGGCTGAAACTTTCCATTTCGTATCAGTCCACTCCATTGGGTACCTCCCACACAATTTTTCAGAAATGTTCGAAAATGAGCAGTTTAGAGTGGTTTTGGAATTTGAACAGCGGGTAGTCCTCGTCGCTCATATTACGATAGTTTAATTTGTATCCGGGGTAAGATTATAATGACTGAAATAATAGCCTTTAAGCTGTGGAAACCCTACGGCGACCAACTACGGCTCTTAAAGGGAGTCCTCGATTTGGTCCATCAAAGATGGACTAAATCGATGCACTTCTGCCGGTACATCTTTATTAAATTTAAATCATTTAGAGTTAAGAATGGGTTGAGCCCTGTTTGCGAGTAAATTGTTACTTTGTTTCGCATAGTTCTCACAGATTAAACAAAAACAACCCATATTGGGATTTGTCCTTTTCATAATGTCACAGGCTGAAGGTAAATCTCAGTCGGCAAAACCGACTAATAATTTGTTACTTGTTTTCTCTAAAATAGTGAGCACCATAACTATCGATAATTTTGCGAACTTTACACTCCACAAAGTTTGAATGTGTTCAAATGCACAGTTCTTAATACAACGGTATAAAACGTTTTCTTAACCAGAAACACCAAAAAAAATAGTTTTTGGGAAAAAGGATTTCTGTTTTGTGGCCGGTATTTTAACAGCCCATAAATGAAAATGTCCATTTCGAGCCAGATGTCTGCCTCATAAGGAAACTGTGATGGTAGTGTTACATTTTGACGAAATATAATGGTGAATAACACATAAATATCCGTTGTTGTTAACGTACATTTTTCAACATTTCTTCAGTTCACCTAGCGTATACAGTAGGTCGTTAATCATTCGCTCCAAGGTGAATAACTTATGAATATCCCTTCCAGGACGACGTCTTGTTAAAGTACATTTTTTCCTTCGTCAATCATTTACCCCAAGCCATATTCAGTATAATAATCAGCACATCGTTAATTTTTTCTACGACGTCGTTTAACTGTAAAAGATGTTTAAAAATTTACTGTCAAATTATTTGTAAAGGCGTTGGAGCATAACAAACAACACATTTACCAATCCTTTTACAGTAAATCTTTAAATATTCACTCATACGCTCCAATGACATTTTCTAGATAATAATTATCTCATTGTCTGTCTAGAAATGTCTTATCGAGTCGTTAAAACATAACATACAACACCTTTACAATTCTTTTGAAAGAAAATCTTTAAATATTTTTTCCACATAATTGTTTCCACATGAAATACCACGGCCTTTGTTATGTTTTTAGCGCATAACAACCACTAGAAATTTTCTTGACTAGAGACAAAAGAAACACAAATACTATAATTCCGGTGAACTTCCAATCATGCAACAAAAAATTCTAATTCATACTCTATACAATTTAAGTAGGCAACCATAAAAAATTTACCAGAATTTGTTAAATGGGAGCGAAATTCTTTAAAGAATTTTAATGGGGATAACAAAAATCATATTGTCCCTCTTTTGCGACAAAGTTCTTTTCATTCTTGACTTTCGTGTCATTGTCCTTGCCAGCGGATATTGTACAAATATGTCCTTCATTATTTTTCTTTACTAACGGGAAGTTAAGTTTTATGATTTTTTATTCTCTCTGAAATACTTTGATGTCAGATAATTAAACTCACTCACGAACATCTTTGGGTAAATTATTTAATAGCAAGATATACGAGGGTCGCAAGTAAATGAAAGGACAATAATGGAAACATCGAGCAAAAACAGACCAATAATAATGGATTTTAAAAGAATGTTTCTTTCGACCACCATCAGACCAATAATCGTGGATTTTAAAAGAACATTTTTTTCGACTAATAATCATGGATTTTAAAAGAATATTTTTTTGACCAATATCAGGCCAATATAATCGTGGATTTTAAAATAATATTTTTTCGACCACTATCAGACCATATGACCAACATATGACCAATAATCGTGGATTTTAAAAGAATATTTTTTCGACCACTATCAGTGCGATAGTTGTGAATTTTAAAAGAATATTTGTTCGACCCCCGTCCGACCAATAATTGTGGATTTTAGAAGACCACCATTAGACCAACAATCGTGGAGTTTAAAGAATATTTGTTCGACCCCCATCAGACCAACGATCGTGGATTTTAAAAGATGGTCATTATGAAAAACTGAAAATAATACCTTACGTTTCCAGTAATGACGCCGTGTATATGTATGTGTTTTTCTATATCTCTGTTATGTGACCATGTATATCAACTTATGTATGTATGACCTGACGGCTAAAATATCTCGCAATCATATACAAGAATAATAGTGCCCAGGTGTAGTGGGTATCACATGGTCGGCCCTGTCCGACTATTATCCTTTTTTACTTGTCTTTCATTTGATTGTATTAATTTAATAAATATTCTCTTTAATATAGAATAGTTAAGTTTTTATATATATTTCCTATAATTTTTGAAAATTTCGAGTTTTGTTCAACGTATACGTATTGTTCGTTTTGTGCATGTTTCTGGGTAATGCTTTCTGTTTTGTATATAGAATTTGATTGAAAATTCTTCAAAATATATAGTCAGTTAACTTTGTATATAATTATCCCAAAATTTTGAAAATGTCTAGTTCCATATATCAGCGCGTCTACATTCTGTCAACACGTATACGTACAAGGTTACAAGAAAGCATACATATTTGTGAATAAAGAGATGATGCTAACGTATTCGCTGTTTGATTTTATAAACGATATCGTGACAATAGCTATATTCTGCGTTAGATTTTCTTGTAGCCTTTAAAATATTAGAAGAAACACTATTTTAATTTTTAAGAATTTCACTGAAATTTAAAGTTTTTTTTTCAAATCTATTTATAGTGCGTTACTGTATTTTGTCAAATTCCTATCAATCTGTTAAATTTCTAGGTTCCAATGACCATTGCTGACTACAACTGCAGCCAACCTGCGTTCACTACGTCCCTGCTGCCATTTTTCATTAATCTTTCACTCGTTCAAGCGATAAAGTGTTTAATATTAATCTGAGATGCTACTTCTTTATTGCCTGTGTCTACGGTTATGCGTCACGCCTTTGACTTGACATTGAAGTGAATGAAAATATCTCTACATAATTGTTTCCACTTGAATAATAATGATCCGTGTATATTTCAACATATAATATTACAAATTGTTTTCGCTAGACAATGAATTGAAAGCAATTATTTTGATTGCCATATACCTTAAAAGGGATGTCAACATATTTTTGTTTGCTGCTGCAAATCATATTGTGTTTATAAGAAGGCAAAAATAAAAGTTTCTTCAAAATACACGAAAAAAGTTTATTTAGAAAATTTAGTTTAACAATAACACTGTGCGACAACAAAAAAATGACAAGGAAAGTCGAGTAGATTATGAAAGTAGAGCTAAAAATATGAGACACGTGTATCGGCGTTTTTAAACTTTACGTCGGAAAGTAACCAAAATAGGCGGGGCAAGTTCCGCCCATTTTAAAATTTTTCGAAATATTCGAGTTTAGATATCTTGGAATTCTTGCATTTCAGGTATATAGTGTCTTTGGCAACTTTACTTAGGAGGATTTGGGAAATATTTTTGTTAAAAATTTTAATCCTCATGCGGTTCATCAAAGTGGTCTTTTTTGTCATTTTTTCGAAAATCTTTCAAAAACTCATTAAAAATGTGATCGTATCAAATCCGAATATTCTACAAAATTGTTCGCCATAAAATTTTACTATAGGTCTCAGAATACGCCAAATCTGTAACTCTTGTCTAATCGGCAGGAATCTCAAAAATGAAAAACACGTTTTAGGGTTAAAGTCGGACTTCATCTGATTTTATTCAAAATTGTCCCATAAAACATAATTTTAGAGAGATGATGTCAGAGACAAGAATATTCTTCGTCAAATTTCACTATAGGTCACCAAAGAAATGAAATGTCTATTTACATTTTATAGCATGAAAATATCAGTATCAATTTTGCTGAAAAACATGAAAGTATTTCCCAATTTTTTTGATGAAAAAATTTTCCTTCTTTTTTCTAGTTGATACATGGAAGTAATATAAAACTTGGTTATAGGTGAAAAGTGTCAAAGGATGAAAAATTCTACACAAAATTTCACTATGAGTTTCAAAATAAACAATAAATCTATGTACACTATTTCCTTAAAAAAATAGATTACAAATTTATATATATTAGGATGAAATTATATGTTTTAATTTTGGACTGTTAATTGTATCATGAATGACCATAACGAACCCAGTTAGGATATAGTCATTTATGTCAATTTCAATTTATTCCGTAAATGCCACCAAAGTAGGAGTAAGTCCCATCATTGTAGTTTTTTTGGACAAACAAAAACAAGTGCTGCTAAGAATGTTATATGTTATGGTTACAGATTTCTTTTATGCAGAGACTCATAATGAAATTTCATATGGAACATTTCTTTCTTTAACAATATTCCCAAAAAGTAAAGGATTTTGCTAGATTTTGATCCAGTATGGAATTATGTAAAATTAACAGTCCAAAATTAAAACATATAATTTCATCCTAATATATATAAATTTGTAATCTAATTTTTTTAAGGAAATAGTGTACATAGATTAGATTTAGAATTAGATTTATTGAGACTTTTTTTTTGTTTTCAAGAATAAAGTATTTAAAACAATCATTGATTAGAATTCTTAAAACTATTGTGTATTATTTTAATATCATAATTTAAAGAGTATGCAACTTGCTGACACAGAGATATGATGTTCCTGTAAATATTTATTAACAATAACTTCATAATACGAACAGTGCTTGCTCCCGGCACTTAGAGAAATTTATAGAGTTATATCTATGTATGTGTGAATACAAACTTAAAAACTACTTATTTAACTTAAACTAAATATAAAAAATTAAACTAAATAAAAAAATTAAAAAAAAATCATCCCCTATAAGTACCGGGAGTAGAATATATATAAAAGTTATGACTAGGACTATCGATTTGTTCCTGTAAAATTCCAATGGCTGATAGATAGTTCGTGTTTATCCAGCTAAATTCCTTTTCGCTTCCAAAATGTTTGTAATTAAACGGTTATCATGATAAGAAAGTTTTTCAACAAAACGTTTCATTAAATTGAGGGAGTATTTTGACAAAGGTATAATTTTACTTTCTCTATAAATATATTCATTAGAATATCGCTTATTAAGTGATCTAAAATTCCGTCCTAAACACTTGCGGAGGACGTGTCGTTCAAAAATCTCAAATTTTTTCATTGTAGTAGGTGATATGCAAAACCAAATTGCAAAGGCATACAGAAGTACTGGCCGTAAGCTTACTTTATATAGATAAAGTTTAGTTTTTGTAGACAAAAATTTACTATTAAAAAGAAATGCAAAGGCACCTTTTATAAGATTGGCTCTTTCTAAATTATATAAAGCGTGTTTATTAAACTTCAACAACTTGTTAAAATTAACGCCAAGGTATTTTAAATTTTCTTTAAAATCAATTTTGTTACCATCCAAAGATAAATCTAGTTTTTTACTTTCTGGTACCACTGTGTATTTGCATTTACCTGAAGCATTGCGAATGCATATGGCATTACTTTTTGAAACATTGATTTTTATTCCCCATTGCGAATAAAAATTGCTCACTTGATTTAGATGCGTCGAGACATGTTGCAGAGCAACTGATGGAGATTCATTATGAGCATAAAGGAGTGAATCGTCTGCATAAAGTATTCCCTTGGACCCATTTGCTTCGTGAGGAAAATCGTAAATCGAAATGTTGTATAAGTGGGGAGCCAAAATAGAGCCTTGTGGCACACCGCATGACATAGAACCCTCAGATGATACTACATTGCCTATCTGAATACAGAATTTTCTCTCCTCGAGAAAGCTCTTGAAAAGTTTGACAATCGAAGGATGAAAACCAATAGAAATCATTTTATATAAAATACCATTATGATACGTCTTATCAAAAGCTTTTTCAATATCAAGAGAAACAGCAACTGTGCATTTGCGTTCTCTTAGATTTTGAATAATGTCGTTGTGAAATTTCAGAAGGGCGTGAACAGTGGAATTGCCTTTCTTGAACCCAAATTGATAATGTGAAATGTATGAATCTTCCAGACCTGCATTCATTTTTTCCCTAATAACTTTTTCGAAAAGCTTGCCAAGATTGGAAAGTAATAAAATTGGCCTCAAATTATTGATATCATTACTACCACATTTTTTCTGAATCGTTACAATTTTTGCAATCTTCCACGCTTTTGGAAAATAACCATTATTCAGACAATTATTAAACAAAATAGTTAAATATTCGAAAGCTTTGACGGGAAATTTTTTAATAAGGAAATTGGATATATTATCCACACCACAAGACTTCTTATTATTAATAAGCTTTACAATTTCTTGAAGTGAATTTAAAGTTGTGAATGTTGAGCTGTTCTGATTGTTCAAGGCACTGGTAACGCCATTAAAGACAGTCGTAGTATCAGAAGCAGTAGATATGGTCTGATTTATCGTGTCATCTATAAAGGATGTATTTCTATTTGGAGGAGAACTTTGATATACGGAGGAAAAATGATTTCTAAGAACTTCTAACTTTTCATTCAAATCTGTTATGTTATTTCCATTTACCGAAATGTCCGTCACCTTTGATCTTTTCTTATTCCCTATTATCTGAAATATTTGCTTATATGCCCAAGGACCATGTCTTATTTCCCTTAGTTTAGAATTTAACACATTAGCTTGCTCTAACTCCGCTTGCTCTTTAATTATTATTTGAATTAATTTAATTTGCCTCGAGATCATCATATATTCAGGATCTCTTCTGTTTAGAGTTCGAGCAAATATCCTTTTTAAATCTCTTTGCCAATTGTACTTAATTCTGAGTAGATTCTTCAAATGATCCGACGCTACAAACTTTGAATTTCTCCTATTTTGCTCATTTGTATGAATTTTTAGAATAAAATTAAATGACGTAACGAACTCTTCTATATAATAGTCAATTTCACTGTTAGATAAATTTCGATCAATAGGAGGAAAATGACACAATAAAGTATTCATGAGATCAAACCTAAACCCATCCCAATTTGTGTTTTTAAAAGAAGTAAAACCTTCGGGCGAATCTAGAATGAAGTTAAATTGTGAAAAGGAAATTTTAAGTTGCAGAGGTAAATGATCTGAAAAAGTGGAGAGGGTACTAGTTGTAAAATTTTGGTTGCATATCAAATTGGTACTGACGATGAAGTGATCTAAGTGGGAAGAACCACTCGGATATGTGGGATATGAATCGCAAATTCTCGAAACATTCAAATTTTCGGATGCAATCCAGTTTGAAAGAACCTCACCATTATAGTTATTGGTGGTATCTCCCCAGGCAATATTTTTAGCGTTTAAATCGCCACCGATTACTAAACCATCAAAATTTTCCGAGAATGTTTGAATAGAGGATAAACCGTTACAAATAGATATTCTATCATAGTTACTAGGAAAGTAAATAGACCCGCATAAAATTTTCCGTACTGAACCATTAATTTTTACGTTAATCTCTACAAATAAATGTGGAAAATTTAATCCAGGAATACTAACTTTCGTACAAGTAATGTTTTTATTGAAAGCTACAGCAACCCCGAGAGGACTACTATCCCTTAAAATAACATAATTATCTAAATATAAGGTGTTTCCTTCAGGTAAGTGCAACTCTTGTAGGAAAGCTACATCAACCTTAGAATGGCGCAGAATTTCATTAAGTTCAATTTTCCTACTAACGTGGACGAGGGATCCAACGTTATACGTAATTAAGTTCAAACATTTATGGACAGTAGACATCTTGAACAACTTTTACTAACTTCAAGCATTCAGCTTTAGCTTCATCTTTTGACATTTTTTGGTAATTGCTAAGAAAACGTTTTACCCTTTCTTCAAGCGTCAATTGCTCCGGATCACATAACATTTGTGCTACATTTAAAAATTCTTGAATAAATCTAGGTTTCTCTGGTTTGTCGCAAAAAGTATCAGTTCCCCTAAGAATTTTAGCAAATGAGTTCTTCGTAGTAACGGCGTTTGTTGCATTGAGAGCTCTAGCAACATTGCCGATTGCGGCAGTTTTTTGTGCTTTAAGATCTTCAGCGGCCTTTTTCCTATGTAATACATAATCTTTGTAAGCGCCACATCCCCTATAATTTGCAGTGTGACCATAACTATTGCAATTAACACAAAAAACTTTATCTTCCGAACCTAATTCACAGGCATCACGTTCATGTTTTTTATCACATTTGACGCATGAGATGGGACGACTACAATTTTTTGAAAAGTGTCCCCACTGTTGACACCTATAGCACTTTGGAATTTTGGTCGAACTTTTGGGTTTTTCCCAATATGCAGTTTGACCAAGGATAGTATGGAGCCCAATGACCTCGTTTACTCTTTACCTTTACTCGATTTACCTTTAAAGTAACTAAAAATAGTCCGGTATCAATGCCATTTTTTTTAGAGAATTCAGTAGAAAACTTAGTAACTGATTCAACAGTATCGGGAACAAAATAGTCAATCTCTGACTTTATATCATCAGGATTTGTCTTATAATATAATCCCCTGCAGATTAAGCTTTGACGTTTAAACTCCTTAGGAGTGTAAGAATAAGAAGAAATCTTCTTTTCTTTTAATAACTGCATCATCTCTGCATGTGTCGAGGCATCTGTCAAGAATAATTTGCTTCTGGTTTTTGATTGATTTTTAATCTTAAATTGGATGTTTTTGGATTTTAGCTGTTCAATAAGAGAATTTATATTAACGTTCTGCAGAAAAATAGGTGGACAAAACGAATCTTTCTTTTCTGCTTTGGTATGCATATTATTTTTAACGTTAGGAACACTATCATTTACAATGAAATCTGATTCTATATCCAAATCACATAACAAGGAAAACCTATTTGAATCTTGCAATTTATCTTGCGAATTATTATTTAAGCTACTTTGGGATAATCTTAGTTCAACATCACCTTCATGTTTGCGCCTTTTCTTGTTTTTAACTTCTTGAAAACCTTGATCCATAGAAGTAGTTGAAATTGTTCTCTTATTCCAGTCATCCAATACATTTTCCATTGAAATTGCAGTATCTTCATTTAGCATATTGACCGATTGCTCTAGATCTGGGTTTCTTTTTAATTTGCTTATAGCTGAAAGCGTAGCACGTGGTGCTTTGGGTACAGATTCGGGTTTCTTCCCACACAAAGATTGTTTAGATTGAGCTCCTGGCGATGCTTCATTCAAATCACGAATTTTTGTTGCGTCAGACAAGGAGGACGATCTTCTTCCAACAGCTCGAGTTTTTATTACACCAGAAATATTAGGAGGTCTCCCTCCAGCTTGCAAAAGTGTAGGGAGTTTTCCCATGATTTATGCAAGCAATAAAAGTCTTAAACGTTTGTATATGTTGCTGATTGTTCTTTTATTCAAAGATTTATTTTGAAAAGATTGGAAAAATTATTGTTTTAAAATTTTTTTATTTTTTCGTTTTTTGATTGGAAAAACACAACCGACAGTTTTCACAGTCAATATTCGAATCTAGTGTACATAGATTTATTGTTCATTTTGAAACTCATAGTGAAATTTTGTGTAGAATTTTTCAGCCTTTGACACTTTTCACCTATAACCAAGTTTTATATTACTTCCATGTATCAACTAGAAAAAAGAAGGAAAAATTTTTTTCATCAAAAAAATTGGGAATTACTTTCATGTTTTTTCAGCAAAATTGATACTGATATTTTCATGCTATAAAATGTAAATAGACATTTCATTTCTTTGGTGGCCTATAGTGAAATTTGACGAAGAATATTCTTGTCTCCGACATCATCTCTCTAAAATTATGTTTTATGGGACAATTTTGAATAAACTCAGATGTAGTCCGACTTTATCCCTAAAACGTGTTTTTCATTTTTAGAGATTCCTGGCGATTAGACAAGAGTTACAGATTTGGCCTATTCTGAGACCTATAGTAAAATTTTATGGCGAAAAATTTTGTAGAATATTCGGATTTGATACGACCACATTTTTAATGAGTTTTTGAAAGATTTTCGAAAAAAAGGACAAAAAAGACCCCTTTGATGAACATGCGGTTCAAATTTTTAAAATTTTTAACAAAAATATTTCCCAAACCCTCCTAAGTAAAGTTGCCAAAGACACTATATACCTGAAATGCAAGAATTCCAAGATATCTAAACTCGAATATTTCGAAAAATATAAAAATGGGCGGAACTTGCCCCGCCTATTTTGGTTACTTTCCGACGTAAACTTTAAAAAAAGGCCGATACACGTGTCTCATATTTTTAGCTCTACTTTCATAATCTAATCGGTTTTTCCCATCATTATGAAAAAAATTGAATTTTGTTGCACAGTGTAATTCGGCGGAACTTCTTTAATTACACTATGCAACAAACTGAAAATGCAAACAACTTCTAGTATGCATTTTTTGAAAGTACATATTGAGACTACAAAAACCCTAGTAGGGTTTTGTCCTGTCAGATCCAGTTCGAATTTTATGGCCTCATCTAAACCGGGCTAAAACTACAGTTTTTTTGCATTTATCGGGCCTTTATCTCAGAAACGATTATGAATTTGGCCTTGCTGTCTTGGGCAATATTGTAGTAGAACTTATCTTTGAAACAGACCACATAAGCTAAACAATTGGGAGTTGAACCAGCTAAACAATTGGGAGTTGAAACAAGAATATTCTGAAACTCTAATATGCTTACTACATGTTGTTTCTGCGGTATTTTGCATCATATCTAAGACAACACGTGTTTCAAACATAGTTCACAACAACAGTTTATTCTCGATTTCATCACATTATTGACATATTTTTTAAATCGTCGATGAAAAATATACTGAAAACAACGTGATAGAGGCATTTTACAACAATGGTATGTTCTGAGGAGTTGTGTACTACATTCCAGGGAATATTTTTTCAAAAGAAAATATAAACGGTTTTGGAGATATGGGGTGAAATGTATACAAATTATGTAAATTTTCGATATTTTATAAAATTTGAGAAAATAAATGTCGTTTTTCGAGTCTATTATTTCTCCAAATATTTTATTCTTGCCCTTACCTACAAATTTGCTTCAGAGGTAAGATGAAGATTCACATAGGTTTTAGAGATATAGCCCAGAATTGCCGTAAAAAGTAAATATTTAACCATGTTTAGATGGGACCATAAAATCCAAGCTGGATCTGACACAACAAAACCCAACTAGGGGTTTTTGTCGTTTGGGTCTGTACTTTCAAAAAATCCTCAGCTCAAATTGTTTGCACAAGATTACCATAAAATGTTGCCCAGTGTTCACCCTCAGCCTTTAGGCTAGAAAGAGTATATACACTTTGTCACGACCAACAAATGTGACTCATCTAAATAAAGGTTTTAGACCCCAAGTATGTTTGAACAAAATTCGTTTCAGACAATTTGCAGTCGATTTAGCCATGTCCGTTCGTCCATCTGGCTGGTGCGCACGATAACTTTGGGGATCGTAATATTGTGTCCAAACTCAGTTTTAGTTCGAAGATGAGCCATATCGGTCCACTTCTTCAGGTACCTTTCCCACAAAAGTTCAAAAATTGTCTGTAAAATGGTGTGAACAATAACTCTCGATTTGGTCCAAACTTTGCACATCGTATTATTCCTTCCGGATATAGATCATGTTCGAATATAGGCTATATCGGCCCACTCCTTCGGGTACCTCCCACACAAAATACGGATATTGTGAAATATAAGAGCTCCTCTCGTATCTGTTTGAATTTTTTTTAGTATGCTGTCCTTGCGGCTGTCTTTACGACAGTACAATTTTTTTCTTGAGCAAGTCTATACTTCTTGAGATATTGGCCTAAAGGCTCCATGAAGCCCTGATGGCAACAACCAAAATGCAAATCCGCAATATAATTCACGCACGGTGTTTTTGATTGGCCCAAGCTTTTCACTTCGTACTACTTCATCGAATTATGTATCAGGTTGGAATATGGACGATATCGGTCCACTCCTTCGGGTACCTCTCACCCTGAAATATTGGCCTAAAAGCTCCAAAGAGCCCTGATGGCACCAACCAAAATGCAAATCCGAAAGATAATTCACCCACGGAGTTTATGATTGGCCCAAGCTTTTCACTTCGTACTACTTCATCCAGTTATGTATCAGGTTGGAATATGGACGATATCGGTCCACTCCTTCGGGTACCTCCAACACAAAATTCGAAACGTTTAAGGGCATTTTCTTCTTCACAAAAAAAAATATAAACAAAATAAAAGTCTTCCAAAATAAACACCTGATGGTGAAATGTCATTGAAAATATTTAAAAAATATATGATATTTAAATGACAAATTTCACGTAGATAATTAATTCCTCGTTTCGCTTTAAGAAAGCCCATTACACCACTCAAAGAAACAACTGAAATTTTCCAATAAGTAATCCGCAGGATGTAAAACTCTGCGTTTCTATTAATTAACAAGAGAACATTTCTCTATAAAAATATATTTAACTCACACAGTGTTATTCCGATGACCATCCAATCGTGCAACAGAAAATTCTAATTCACCCTCTATAAAATTTAAGTAATCAACCATAACAAAATTACAATAATTCGTTGAATGGGAGGAAATTGTTCAAAGTTTTTTCATAAGGATAACAAAAATCATATTGACCATCTTATGAGAAAACTTTTTTTCATTGTTGACATTCGTGTCATTGTCCTTGCCTGCGAATATTGTACAAATATTTCCTTTCTTATTTTTCTTTAACGGCGGGAAGTTAAGTTTTATGATTTTTTCTCCACTCTAACACACCTTGACGTCAAATAATTAAATTCACTCACGAACATTTTTAAGTGAAGTATTTAATAGCAGTAAACACGAGGGTCGCAAGAAAATGAAAGGACAATAATGGAAACATCGAGCAAAACCAAACTAATAATAATGGATTTTAAAAGAATATTTTTTCGACCACCATCAGACCAATAATCGAGGATATTAAAAGAATATTTTTTTCGGCCACCATTAGATCAATAATCGTGAATTTTAAAAGAATATTTTTTCGACCACCATCAGACCAACGATCGTCGATTTTAAAAGAGTATTTTTTCAACCACCATCAGACCAATAATCGTGAATTTTAAAAGAATGTTTTTTGACCACCATCAGACCAATAATCGTGGATTTTAAAAAAAATACTTTTTCGACCACTCTCAGGACAATAATCGTAGATTTTAAGTGAATATTTTTTTGACCATTTTTGTTCTTCTATACGCTCCCTAAAATTTGCCGGGTTAACCCATGGCGTATAACTACTGCCGTTTGTTATACGTTACCATAAGCAGAAATCACTACACATTTTCTTGTTGATATTCCCAGTTCTATTCGTTCGCATTCTCATTCACTGAACTGCATATTTCTCAATTAAATTGAAAACATAAAAAATTATCTCATAAATAAACACAACTTGAGGTACTTCTTCTTCTTCGCTTACTATCTCATCACTTTATTACATCTTTCATGTTTATGTTTTCCTCCCCACCGACTATTCAACAACTCTTCATTCTCGTAAAAAAAAAGATACCATAAGAGTTCATGTTGTCACTTTGGGAATTCCGTTTAACATTGTAAGCAAAGGAGGATGTCGAAAGGAACTTACTAGCTGTTTATCACAAATCCTGTCACAACTCTCCCACCCAAGCTGATACACCCGAGTAGCAAATTCCTTCTTGCTGAGCACTTGGCTTTTTAACTTCTTAGTGCCACATTTCTGTTCTTGGATCTTTGTGTGCTGGTTTTTCATAATGAGTTGCTGCTGGCATCTTGCGTAAAAATAGTTGGAGTTTGCTGAATTTTTTCACTCCGCTTCCTAGCAAACCCCTCAACCAAAACTGTTACTTAGTTCTTATGCATGGTTGGCTATTCTTTCTTTTGTTTCTCTCAAACATTCTCATAATAATTCTTCTCGTTTCTGTCTTTTTGTCTCAAACAATAACCAACTTTACGACGTTGTTACCATTTAGTGTTGACGCTAATGGTTGACAGTCTTTCGTTAATTATTAACAGCTGATGTTGATTTTGCAAACACAACAGATAGCCACAGCATATTCCACTCAACTAGCCCAATTGCTTAACGCGAGCACTCCTTGTCCCGATAACATAACAACACAATGGCAAAATATTGCCCACTCCATGCAAACAGCCGCAAAATCCATACTTGGATTCCAGAGGCCTCCACAAAGGAATTCATGGTATGATCAGGAGTGTCGAGCTGCTACCGGAGAGAAAAATGCGGCATATAGAGCTACTTTACAATCAGTAGCAACGCGTAGCGCACGAGAGAGATATCGGGAGAAAAGGAGAGAAGAGAAACGTCTTTTCCGCAAGAAAAAGAGAGAAATGGAAAAGCGGGAGTGTGAAAAAATCGAGATGTACAGGAACCAGAATGAAGTCCGAAAATTCTACCAAAGAGTGAAGCATCAAACAGATGGCTTTGGTACAGGCACATCCTCCTGTAGAGACCAACAAGGTAATCTGGTAACAGATACAGATAGCGTGCTCAGGATATGGAAGGAACATTTCTCCAATCTGCTGGTATCCAATAGTAGCGAAGACGATGATACCACAGATCCAATCCCAGAAGATGGTATAGAATGTATACCGCCCGGCCAAGATGAGGTAAAAACAGCAATCAACCGGCTGAAGAATAATAAAGCAGCAGGAGCCGATGGCTTACCAGCCGAGCTGTTTAAAACCGGAGGCGACGCGCTATTAAGGTGTATGCATCAGCTAGTTAGCACCATCTGGCAGTGAGAACGCGTACCCGACGATTGGAACCTGAGCATCCTATGTCCCGTTCGCAAGAAAGGAGATAAGACTGTATGGTCCAACTATAGGGGCATAAGTCTTCTCCCTATTGCCTATAAGATAGTGTCAAGGATATTGTGCGAACGACTAAAGCCAATGGTCAACGAAATAATTGGACCATACCAATGTGGCTTTAGACCTGGCAAGTCCACCATTGACCAGATATTTACCCTGCGGCAAATCCTAGAGAAGACCCAAGAGATGCAGATCGACACATTTCACCTATTTGTCGATTATAAAGCAGCATTCGACAGTCCCCTCCGATCAAAGGTATTCCACGCAATGTCTGAATTTGGTATCCCCGCAAAGCTCATCCGGCTTTGTAAGATGACTTTAACTGATACTAGGTCCCCAGTTAAAATTGGAAAGAACCTCTCCGAAGAATTTTGTACCAAAAGAGGTTTCAGACAAGGAGACAGCCTTTCGTGTGACCTATTTAACATTTTGCTGGAAAAGGTAATACGAGATGCAAATGTCAAAAGAAATGCCACAAATCACACCAATAGCCACATGTTACTTGCCTATGCTGATGACATAGACATCATGGGACGATCAGTAAAGGAAGTAACTCATACCTTTAGGAAGATCGAAGCAGAATCTACGAAAGTGGGTCTGGCGGTAAACGGCGAAAAGACCAAATTGATGGTGTCGACGCGCAAAGCGTCCATAGAGCTCGGACCAACTGTGGAAGTTGGTACCTACAATTTTGAGGTAGTTAAAGACTTCGTCTACCTCGGCACTGCCATAAACACAACAAACAACATCAGTTGTGAAACAAGTAAAAAAGTATCAGTCGGCTTTGCCGACAGAGATATACCCTCAGCCTAAATATATATTAAAACTGTTTTTCCCAAAAAACGTATGTATTTAGGGGGTTTTAAAAATTTTGGGCGTTTGAACCGACAAAAATGTTGATTATGATTAAAGATCAAACGTTTTGCGGAGGAGATACAAAAAGGAATGGATCGACATTGACCATTATGGAAGTGGATCTCCAGCCACTACATATGGTGCCATAGGGGGTTTTTACACCCTTCGGGCTGTTTGCTCAAGAAGTATGGACTTGCCCCTGAAACAACTTTTACCATCGCAATTGAAGCAGCGAATGCAAGTTGCTTCAACAAAAATCAAAGTGATTCGAAAGCAGGTCTTAAAGTGAACATGTATCCGAAATTTTGTGTGGGAGGTACCGGATGGAGTGGACAAATATAGTCCATATTTGAATCTGATCTATATCTGGTAGATATATTAGGATGTGTAAAGTATGGTCCAATTCGGCCACTCTCTTCAAGAGTTATCGTACGCACAATTTTTCCGAACATTTTTGAACTTTTGTGGGGGAGGTACCTGAAGGAGTGGACTGATATAGCTTATCTTCGAACTTAAACTATGTTTGGACAAAATATTACTAAGGCCAAACTTTGGACCGAATCGGCAGACCTGTTCGAGAGTTATTTTTCCCTCCAACCTCCTCACACGGTGTCATAGGGGTTTTTTGCAACTTTCAGGCTATTTTCTCAGGAAGTATGGACTTGCCCCTGATGAAACTTATACCGTCGTATGGAGGGCAGTGAATACAAGTAGCTAAAGCAAAAATCAAAGCGATTCGAGAGATGGTCCTAAACTGAACTTTACCAAATTTTTGTGTGGGAGGTACCCGACGATTGGACCGATTGAGTCCATATTAAAACCTGATCTAAGACTGGTACACGCTCCACGATGGGCAAAGTATGGACCAAATCGGTTACTCCCTTCAAGAGTTATCGTGCGCACAAATTTTCCGAACATTTCCGAACTTTTGTGGGGGAGGTACCGGAAGGAGTGGACCGATATAGCTCATCTTCGAACTTAAACTAAGTTTGGGCAAAATATTACGAAAGCCAAAATTTGAACCGAATCGGTTCATCCGTTCGAGAGTTATCGTGCGCTCCAGCCAGCCAGACAGACAGACGGACGGACATTGCTCAATCGACTCCAAATTGTCTGAAACACATTTCGTCCAAACATACTTGGGGTCTAAAACCATTATTTCGATGAGGCACATTTTGCCCGTATGAAAGTGTATATACCCTTCATAGCCTAAAGGCTGAGGGTATAATAAGAAGAAGAATTGTGTTGGCCAACAGATGCTACTATGGTTTAAGTAAGCAATTTAAAAACAAAGCCACATCTCGTCAAACAAAAATAAAACTATACAAAACGCTGATACTACCCGTGCTAATGTATGGCTCCGAAGCATGGGTACTTGCGCAAGCAGATAAGGCAGTGCTTGGTGTGTTTGAGAGGAAAATTCTTCGAAAGATCTACGGGCCGATTTGCGTTGACGGTGATATAAGCTATACAAAGACATGAATATAGTTAAACGTATCGAGATGCAGCGATTGCGTTGGCTAGGCCATATCATGAGAATGAGCGATGATGAACCCGCTAAAAAGGCGTATGAATACATGCCACATGGCGATGCACGCAGAATCGGCAGGCCTAAGCTTCGATGAAGCATACAAGTGGATGAAGAAATGATAAGGCGCGGTATTCCAAAAAGTCAAGCGAAAAACAGAGAGGAATGGAGATCTTTTCTTAGTTCGGTCTATGGAACAAATGTTCTGTAATGGGCCAACTAAGTAAGTACGATGTTGATATTAATTCCCGCAATTGAGTAGTTCAGACAAAAAAAAAAAAAGATTCCTGGTAACCCTTGTCGTATACATGTTGACAATAGTTATACGCCACAGTTTCAGATATAACAAAATGTATTGAAAGACCATTTTCAAAATATAATATTTTAGAAACTAACACAATAAGCGTATATTTCCATACTCTTTCTTTATATGACATTTAAATAAATGTTAAACTGTAACAAGGTATACCATTCGTGGCCACCACATGCACATTTCCCCTTCTTCCTCTTTCAAACAACGTCATAACTTTACAAAACATTTCATTTAACAGCTGTCTTGACATTAAGCTAACATTTAACGCAAAGTGTAGACTCCACATCCCCATAAAAATCTTGCTAGAAAAACTATAACAACATCACAAAACGTGGCCAACGAAAATATTAAATATTTTCTTTGAACCACACAAACCACTAAAATTCTGTACCACATGTGTAACTCGTTAAAATTAATGTGGCAAATATTAGACAGAGAAAAAGTAAGCGAACTTTTCGCAAAAAACATCACCTTAAAGGTGCAAAATTTTAATTTGTAAAAGTTCTTCGACATGCATGTTTGCCTTCAACTGAACAGAAGAACATCTTGTTGTCGTTGAATGTCAAAAGTTGTGAATAAAGTTAAGCACAAAAAAGGCGTAGCATAACTTTTAAAGTAATCTCTTTCACTTGCTCTCTCTCTCTTTCTTTAAGTGCCATGACTGACAAGTGCAGTGTCAAACCAAGAGAAACAATCAGCCCGCCAACCATTAGAAAATCGCAAAATAAAACTTTTGCAAATTTTTGGATAATTTAATTTGTAAAACTTTAAATTGAAACTGAAACTTGACAATTACAAATGTCAAAAGAGTGTGTGAGAGTTCGTTTTCCACAAAGCCAAATGGTTCAAGTGGAAACAAATCAAATTTCATGGCAACAATGATGAGTTTCGAATGGGAAGGGAAAGTTGATGCAGAAAGTAAATGTTATCTTCAAGGTCAATTAAATATGAGCAATTTTAAGGACTTTTTGCAATTCTTGAAAGGAGATGGCGCGGGTAATAGGTGATTTATATTCATGCGTTAGCTCCGCAGCTTTCCAAAAATAGTTTTATTTCTAAAATCCAAGCCATAACCAGGAAGTTATGAATATTTTTAAAATGGGTGACCTAGTGCGTATGATTGCTATTAAATATTGAGTTGTTTGACCAAAACCGTTGTAACTTCAGGACATTAAAACCGATTTTGAAAAATATGTAATATATTTTTAGAAAGTTTAGAGATCAATAGTGCGATTCTCTAACTCTTTTTTAAGTTACCGAAAAAATTCGTAAAATTAATTCCAAACCATACCAAATATTTTTTTTCAGACCCTTAAATTCGATGGGCAAATCAAATCTACAATTTGGAAAGAGAATATCGTAACATCCGATGACATGAGAATGATAGATTTCGTGTCGGCCAAAATATGGTACTGCAAATCAAATTCCTGGCAGGTATGATAAGTTTCAAAGGGAAGAAAAAGCTTAAGATGGGTATGGGTTTTTTAAGGTAATTATGTATAAGTTTCCCCCAAGAAATTTGAAGAGGATATGGAATGGAGGTCCAACGAATAATCAGAAAGACTAGCCGATCCTTGTGCTATTTTTTAAATAATTTTATTGTAATTTTTTTTTATAATAAATATATGAAATAAATAAATCAGAAAGATATGAGGATTTTTAAAATCGGTACTGTTGTGCGTATGATTATTATTAATTATTAGTTGTTTTATAATATTTTTCAAATAAGATCGTGGATTTTTTTAAAGAATATTTTTCCAACTTCGTGGATTTCTCAAAGAAAATTTTTCAAAGAATACCGTGCGTTTTAAAAAAAAAATATTTTTCAAAGAACTTTGTGGATTTCTTAAAGAATATTTTTCTAACAACTTCGTAGATCTCTAAAAGAAAAGTTTTCAAAGAATATCGTGAATTAAAAAAAAAAAATTCAAAGAACATCGTGGATTTTTTTAAAGAATATTTTACGACAACTTCGTGAATTTCTCAAAGAAATTTTTTCAATGAATATCGTGAATATTTTAAAAACAAGTAAGCAAAGTCTATAGTCGGACGGGGCCGACCATGTGATACCCTACACCACAACCTGTAGGAATTAGCTATGTGCAACTGCCTTGCACGCTGAATGTCCGGATTCGATTCCCATCGAATTGTCTACTTAGTAATATTTCCTGTGTATTTCAGCCAAGAAAAACGTCTCTAAAAGTGGCAACTTAGGACACGCCGTTCGGACTCGGCGATAAAAACTAGGTCACATATCAATAACTTGATATGAATCCATTGATATAAAAGAAGTCTGCCTTGTCTTTACTGGGATTTGGTATATTTGATAATTGGGAAAATTGCGAGTTTATTGAAGATCTATCGTCCAAAATTGTACCTCACATATGCTTCGAAAATAGTTCATTGTGGGCATATATTGTGATATCTAAAATATATTTTTTACCGGTAGAAATAACTAACAATGAAGAGAAATTCAAAAATTTTGCATGCCAACAAATTTTGTAAATCCCAAAATTATTCATATTTAATTACACAGCAAAGATGATAATATACTATTATCTCAGGAAGTATGACTTACCCCGGGAAAGGGAGCAAATAGGGACCGTAAAAAGAACCTTCCTAAAAAAAGAAAATAATAATAATCAAAAAGATTCGATACGGGTCCTCAAACTGTACTTTTCCCAAATTTTGTGTGTAAGGTACTCGAAGGACCGAACGATATAGTCCATTTCCCAACCTGATACATGACTGGATGAAATAATACGATGTGTAAAGTTTCGACCAATCAGAAAATCCCCTTGAAAGTTACTTGCGGATTTGCGGCGCAAGTACAATCTGCTGAAACAAATTCGAGAATATTCTTAAATTTCCCTTTTCCGAATTTTGTGTGGGAGGTACCCTAAGGACCGATATAGTCTTATTCGATCTACGTCTGGAAGGAATAATAATATATGGAAAGTTTGGAGCAAAACAATTGCTCACTTCGCCAGTTATCGTTCACACAATTTTTCGAAAACAATTTTGAACTTTTTTGGGGGAGGTGTGGACCGACATAGCCTACATTCGAACTTAAACAAAGTTTGGGCAAAATATTACGTTGTGTAAAATTTGGTTCTAATCGGTAGATCCGTTGGAGAGTTATCGTGCGCACCAGCCAGCTAGACTAAATAGACTCCAAATTGTTTGAAACAAATTTCGTCCAAATATACTTGGGGTCTAAAACTAATATTTCGATGAGACACATCTTTGGTCGTATTTGGTATAAAATAGGTGGCGAGGCGATCCGATGTTGCAATATTTGTATAAAAATCCAATTTGACAACTGAACTGAAAATTTCTCTCTCATGATAGAGACAATTTGTGGCATGGGAGAAAATTGTGGTTCTCTACACAAAACACATTATATATCAGGCAGTAGGTGCGTTATCTAGCAGACACATTATTGCAATTTGCATCAGGGAAAGATCAGTAGTTATTTTTCCATATGTAGGCTAGTTTGCCGGTATATGCCCTCCAGGAATGAAAATGTGGACCAAAAATAAAATATATATATTTTTCATACAAAAGTAATGGTCTATGTCATGTCTATGCTAAATAACATCAGAGCATCATGCAAAATTATAGGCATTTTCTTCAACCTAAACTCTTACCTCGTGCAAAATTTCGTGACTATTGAGCTATAGTTGCGACCTCTAGCGGGTTTATGATTACACTACAAACAAAAAACTGGATATATTAGGCTGTAACTCTGTTATCTGATCACGTACATCAACATAATTGACATCAATTCAAAGGTCAAGAGATCGTCTTCCAAATATAACTCACGAGTAGGGACTTTCAGGAACAAAGATATAAGCTGTTTATTAAAAATGTTGAGTTTTTTTCACAGCAATTCGTGGATTTTTGCAGAATACTTTCTTAACAGGACTTCGTGGATTTATTGAAGAATATTTTTCACAGGACTTTAGGGATTTTTGCAGAACATTTTTTCACAGGACTTCGTGGTTTTATTGAAGAATATTTTTCAAAGAACTTCGTGGATTTCTTAAAGAATTTTTTACAGAACTTTCCAAGAACTTGGTGGATTTTTTAAAGAATATTT
The DNA here is from genome assembly GCF_047663935.1 of Musca autumnalis. NCBI lineage: Eukaryota > Metazoa > Arthropoda > Insecta > Diptera > Muscidae > Musca > Musca autumnalis. Next base: position 19,032,770 of record NW_027411866.1, on the reverse strand, counting down.
TTCCAAGAACAAGGTGGATTTTTAAAGAAGAGATATTTTTCACAGGACTTCGTGGTTTCATTGAAGAGTTGTTTTCACAGGAATTCGTGGATTTTTAAAAAATATTTTCTTAACAGGACTTCGTGGATTTATTGAAGAATATTTTTCACAGGACTTCGTGGATTTATTGAAGAATATTTTTTCACAGGACTTCAGCGATTTTTGGAGAATATTTTTTCACATGACTTCGTGGATTTCTTAAAGAATATTTTTCAAAGAACTTCGTGGATTTCTTAAAGAACTTTTTCTACAGAACTTTCCAAGAACATGGTGGTTTTTTAAAGAATATTTTTCCAAGAACAGGGTGGGTTTTTTAAAGAATATTTTTTCACGGGAAAAACACACATTGTGTTTTTCGTGATAATTGAGAAAAAAATTTTATTTAATACAGGTCCTTAAAAAATATTTTTCAAAATTCAGGTCCTTAAAAAATATTTTTTAAAAGAATTTGTCCTTTAAAAATATTTTTTTTTAAAAATCGGTGTCCTTGAAATTTTTTTAGAAGTCCATTAAATTGAAAATTATTTTTTAAAAATCAACTTCCATGAATAAAAATTCTTAAAAATATACGTCCTTGAAAGAATATTTTTTAAAAACACACTTCCTTGAATTTTTTTTTAAATCCACGTCCTTGAAAAAAAAATTTAAAACTCCATGTCCTTGAAACATTTTTTTAAGAATATTTTTCCAAGCTCATGGTGGATTTTTTAAAGAATAGTTTTCCAAGAACAGGGATTATTTTTTATAGAATATTTTTTCGCGCGACAACGTGTTTCACGATATAATTAAGAAAAATATTTTTTTAAAATCCAGGCCCTTAAAAAAATATTTTTCAAAATTCAGGACCTTAAAAAGTATTTTTCAAAATTCAAGTCTGTTAAAGTTCAAATAAAATAATCTTCATAAAAATACATTCACTATCCACTTTCCGTAATTTGTCATAATACTTTTTTATCCAACTTTGAATTTTCGTTCAAAGTTGGTGATGACAAATTACAGCGAGTAAGATCTGTCAATTTACGCGGCTCTTGTGACATCTAAGCTCTCTCGTTACTTTTAATTGTCACTTGTTTTTCGGATCTTCGTCCATCAACAACATCCTAGCAACACCATTGTAAATACAAGGTAATCTATATTAGTTCTTCGACTAATATATTAATAAAACCGCCAATTTTATTATAAAAAGAAATTACTGCCTTTTATTTGGTTTTTCTTTTCTTTTATTTTCACTGCTCCGCAACATTTTGGTCACTTCGAGCCTGGATACGTGCTTTCAGCAACAAAAACTAATAAGGCTTTTACAAGGTTTGACTTCGTCAACAACAACAAGAAGTATTTGCGCCTAACAACATCAACACCCGCAGTTGTCTTCATCCTCATCATCTTTTAATTTTCATTAAAATCATCCATTCATCACTAAAAGGTACGTACCGTCATTTAGTGAGCATTTACCGCGAGTGTTTTCTCTTAATATTCAAAAATAAATCGAAAAAAATATTCGTAAAACAAAAACAACTACAGTGCTTAACTACGGTCGTTTTACAAGTGTCCGTCGGTAAACGTATTTGTTGTTATAATTTCCAACAGTGCCGGTTTCGTATCGTGTGTAATAATTCTCTTCAAGAATATTACACTCTTAATTACGATATACGCGTAAACATACATACATAAAAAGTGAGAAATAAAATAAATAAACAGTGGTCAGTGATCATATTGTTGTGTGGTTTAGTTATTGCGTGATTATTGGCACAAAAGAAAATAAAAATACACTAACAACATTCATATTGGTTAGTACAACAACAACAATACGATCACTATCAGTGCTGCATACATTGTGGTTGGTTAGTTCATGAGTAATCGGTAACCACCCACAAGGTATAATAAGTCAGGTCACTCTAAAAGTGAAAATTTTATTTTTGGAAAAAAAAATAATTTTTTTTTGATTTGATTAAAAATCGATACGGTTCTGTTGGAAATTCGGTACGGTATAAACTATACCCTATCGGTCGTATCAATAATTAATAATAATTTTCGTTATTATTATAATATAAATACGATTTTATTCGAATTTTTTGAATATGTTAATATTTATTTGAATTTTTCTTTCCATATTTTGAAAATTTATTTATTTTTTTGACCTGTAGAGTGCATCTTACAGTCCGTGCACCCTACAATCGGTAAAAACATTGAAAAAATAATTGAATTTTGCGATTTTTGGCATAATTTTTTATCTTTTTTGATTATTTCTTTTCGGAAATAATTATTTTGTGTATATTTCTATACATAAATCTACAAGCCGTGTATTTTTCGATACACAGTGAGAATATTTGTTCATTTTTTCCTACACTGAGGAAAAATTACTTACAGTTTTTATTAATTTTCGTTGATATTTTCGCCTGAACTGTAATAAAAAGTTTCTTAACCTTGTTTGGTGTTGCTTTTGTTAGTATTCGCTAACAAATAAAATAAATTTTCTGAATTTTTGAAGTTTTCCTCTCAATTTTCGTTGAGATTCGTTCAATATCATTTGATTGGTGTTGAAATTCTTACCGCTTTTGATTTTTCAAATCGATTTTCTACCTTTTGCTTTCATTGATTATCATTTCTTGAACTTTTTGTCGTTCAAATATGTCTATCTCTCCACTCGATTGCTTCATCAGTGCATCTGATGCTATCGTACAATTTGAAACCTTCTTCAATTCTCTCCGAGATGAAGAGTTGGATATTTTTATACTAGAAGTTCAGTCTTCTGAGGCTAAATCGCTATGGGATAAAGTGAAAGAAACGTATGACCAATGCCTTGCTTCTATTCAGCTGTCGGCTGAGGTCCAAGAAAACCTTGAATCAGCCCAAAGCAAATACCATGTTGCTTATAAGGCATATGTCAACGTCATCGCTACGGCAAATCGAAAATTAGATCAGTTTCGTTCATCGCAGAAGAATTCAAATTCTTCTTTAGCACAAAATGTGGCTTCCCAGCCATCTTTGAATTTTGATCGTTTATCCCAAATCCATCCTCCATCGAACTTTAATACTAATTTTACTAGTACTCCTAGAAGAGATGCCATTCCTCCTGAAGATGCTTTATCTATGTCTGGTGTTTCACACCAAACGGGAAGGTCAGCTGAGGTTTCCACCTCAAATGACCGTGTTATGCATAGTTTAAATCTTCCACCTTGCGACATTGATGTTTTTAGTGGTGATTTTCTGTCTTGGCCCACATTCAGGGATCTTTTTTCTGTTGTGTATATCGACAACAGCCGCCTTAGCGATATCGAGAAATTATGTTAATTGCTCAAGAAAACTAGTGGTGAAGCAAAAGACATAGTTTCAAAGTTCCCGCTGACACACAAAAGTTTCGCTCTTGCGTGGTCAGCATTAAAGGAGACATATGACAATGTTCGAATTTTGGTTAACAACCAACTTAAATTGTTGTTTGACCTTCCGGTCCTGGATACTGAGTCCAGTGCGGGCCTGAAGAATCTTCAGCGCGCAATCAATGGATGCATTTCGGCTATGGCGATCTACGACGTTTCTACGAACGATTGGGATCCCATATTGGTCTTCTTGTGCATTCAAAGATTGCCTAAAACTACCGTTACCATGTGGGAACAGACGGTTAAAGACAAATCGGCATTGTCTGCTTGGAAGGATTTGGATGGTTTTCTTACGGAAAGGATTCAAACCCTTTCTTGTCTCCAGAATATTCGTGGCATAGATTCCTCTAAAAAAGTTGAAAAGAAGGTGCGAGCTCATTTTACAAAGACGGCTCCTTCTTCTTCTTCTCGTGCCCCTGCAGTAAAAACCTGTGTTCTTTGTCCTAAATTAGTACATCCTTTGCGTTTTTGTCCAGAATTTACTAAATTATCCATAGAAGGTCGTTTTTCTGTAATGAAGCGTTTCAATTGCTGCATTAATTGTCTGACGGTTGGTCATGATGTTAGGAAATGTGTCAGTAAACATAATTGCGGTAAATGCAACAAGCGACATCACACACTTTTACACCGTGAGATGTCCAGTTCTGCAAGTTCCGTTCGTACAGCGACTTCGTCGCAATCATCTGGTATTCATCCTCCGCTCAAACTAACAATGTGAATCCAGATATCCCTTCGACTTCGTCAGGAATATCACACTCTGTCAATAGACAAGTGTACCATGTTTCACAAAACAAAAATGTTGTTCTGGGCACAGCTATGGTGAATCTAATTCATCAAGGCATCACCTATCCTGCTCGTGCCCTTATTGATCCAGCTTCTGAAGCTTCTTTCATTACTGAAAGTCTACAACGTCGCCTTGGTATTTCTACTACGGCGACACAGGCAACAATTTCTGGCATTAATCAAAGTACGTCCACTACATCCCAAAAATTATGTTCGTTGTGTATAGGCTCACCAATTGATACGTCCATATTCTTGGAAATTGCAGCTTTAGTGATTCCCGCTATTTCTGGGAATTTACCATCCTTCTCAATTGGTGAGGACTTGATTTCCCGTTTGCCAAATATTCGTTTGGCTGATAGAAATTTCTTTGAATGTAGAACAGTTGATCTACTACTAGGCGCTGATTTATATCCCAGAATTCTTCTTCAGGGAATTCAATCCAACATCCTAGGTACACTAATGGCACAAAAAAACTGTTTTTGGCTGGATCATTACTGGTCCAATTCCATCTTCCAATATAACGGTTTTAACAACCACAATAAATTATCCAGAAGATGATCTTAACAAGACTCTTCTTCGTTTTTGGGAATTGGAAGAACCTCCAAAGCGCGCTATTTTGTCTCCTTCGGACAAATTTTGCGAAGAAAATTGCAAGAGGACGACTCGTCGGGACTTAGATGGCAGATATATTGTCACACTTCCCATCATACCTGAATTCGCAGGTCAGCTAGGCCATTCTAGGACCAATTGTTTACGACAATTCTTCCGCAACGAGGCTTCCCTCCTAAGAAAACCACAAATTAAAGTCGTTTACGATGGGGTGGTCAGGGAATATATAGAATTAGACCACATGAGACTTGTTTCAACTTCTTCAGCAGACTCTTCAGTATGCTACTTGCCTCATCATCCGGTTATTAATCCGGATAAGCCTACAACCAAATTGAGAGTGATTTTCAACGCCTCAAATATGACTTCTAATGGGAATAGTCTAAATGATATTCTTTATGTCGGTCCAACCCTGCAATTGGATTTAGTCCTACTCATTCTAAGATGGAGACTTTTCAAATTTGTGTTCAATTGTGACATAACGCAAATGTACAGACAAATTCGAGTAGATCCTACTCAAACTCCTCTCCAAAGAATTTTATTTCGGGATTCTCCCCACAAACCGGTTCAAGACTTTGAACTTCAGACCGTAACATTCGGAGTAAATTGTGCTCCATATCTTGCCATTCGGACTTTACTTCAATTGGCCGATGACACAGAAAATGTATTTCCGTTAGCTGCACATATCCTTCGGAAGTGCATGTACGTAGATGACGTCTTGACCGGTTATCACGATTTGGAGACAGCGCAAAAATCCAGAGACCAATTAATTGGTGCTCTTTCTTCCGCCAAATTCGAATTACGGAAATGGACAGCCAATGATCGCAGCATTTTAGAATCGCTTCCTTCGGAGCATCTTTACGACGCTAAGCTTCTTACTTTCGTGGAAGCTAGTAGTTCAAAACCGCTGGGTATTCGGTGGAATGCACAGCTGGACCAATTTTATTTCAGTGTAAACCCACTGGAACACCGGTCCAAATATACCAAACGGGAAGTTTTGTCAACCATCGCCAAATTATTCGATCCGGTAGGATGGTTAGGACCTGTGGTAGTTGTAGCAAAAATAATTATGCAACGTATTTGGCTCGACAACATTGGTTGGGATGATTCGCTTCCGTCTTCGACAGAACGCGAATGGGAAAATTCGTCGAGTCATATCAGGGCGTTAATTCCATTTCCATTCCTCGTTGGGTCCAGTATTCTCCAACTTGTCAAGCAGAACTTCATGTCTTTTCTGATGCCTCAGAAAAGGCATACGCGGGGGTGGCATATATTCGCATTGTTTCTTGTAATGGGAAAATTTTCACAAATTTGCTTTCATGCAAAACAAAAGTAGCTCCCTTGAAGTCCATTTCATTGCCTCGTTTAGAATTATGTGGTGCGGAATTAGCATCCGAACTTCTGAAAGGCATTCTAAACGAGATTGATATTTCATTTCATAAAATTTATTGCTGGACCGACTCAACAATTGTTCTTTCGTGTCTTCAGAAAACTCCATCCACATGGACCACTTTCGTGGCGAATAGGGTTTGTCGTATTCAGGAGAATGTTGGGCAAAATAGGTGGTTCCACGTTCGGTCTGAGGACAATCCTGCGGACTTAGGCAGTCGGGGGGTTTCTCCTTCGGAGCTAGCCTCTTCACAACTTTGGTGGCATGGTCCACACTGGCTAGGTCTGGATAGTTCAAATTGGGACATCCAAAACGTTTCCGTTGACACTGAAGTCGAACTTCGTCCAATAAGAACTCATGTCACTTTCATCAATGACTATGAAGATATCTTAAATCAGTTTTCTTCCCTTGATAGGGCACTCCGTGCCATCGCATGTGTTCTTAGATTCCTCTACAACACGCATCCTGCTCATAGAGGAAAATATCACTTTGAAGGGTCCACTCCTACCAATTCTGAGATTCAGGCAGTCAGATTTCGTCTTACTGTTTTAGCTCAAAAGGCATATTATCCAGAGGAATACTATGCGTTACTTCATAAAAAGCCACTTCATTCGAAAAGTTCTCTATTGTCGTTAAATCCATTTCTGGATCAAACAGGGGAAATGAGGTTAGATGGACGCCTAGCTCAATCAGCAACTCTTTCCACTTCTGAACGGCATCCTATTCTCTTACCCTATCATAGTAGATTCGCAAAACTTTTGGTGGAACAAATTCATATAGAGTCCCTGCACGGAGGAAATCAACTAATGCTTCGTACGCTTCGCTTGGAGTATTGGATTCCTCGTGCTATTTCTTTGATTAGGGCGACAATAAGGCATTGTCGACTGTGCATCTTGGCAAAGAAACGCACTTGTACCCAAATCATGGCATCTCTTCCTCCGGAAAGAACGTCTATTTCTAGACCATTTTCTATAACAGGTATCGATTTCGCTGGTCCATTTGATATCAAATCCTTGTCAGGTAGAGGTTGTAAAATAACAAATGGTTATGTTTGCGTCTTCGTTTGCTTTTCTACGAAAGCAATTCATTTGGAACCAGCGTCTGATTTATCCACCGCAGCCTTTTTGGCTGCTTTTAATAGGTTTATTTCGCGCCGTGGTTGTCCCAAGACGATCTTCTCGGACAATGGCACCAACTTCGTTGGTGCATCGAAAGAGTTAGAACGAGCATTAAAGCTTGCGTTAGATGAGATTCGTGCAAAGCTCCGTTCCAAGTTCCAATACCAGGAGCTTTCATGGAAATTTAACCCAGCCGGAGCTCCACATATGGGTGGACTCTGGGAAGCTGCTGTTAAAAGCTTCAAAATCCATTTCAGAAAAATCGCGAAAAATCTCAAATATACGTTTGAGGAGTTTTCAACAATTCTAACAAGAATTGAAGCTTGCTTAAATTCTCGTCCGCTTTGTCCAATGAATGATAGTCTGGATGCGACGGTGGCCCTTACGCCTGGACACTTCCTGATCGGGTCTCCGATCCTTGCTCCTCCAGAGCCCATAATAAATGAATCTCCACTGGATATCGTGAACCGGTATCGAAAACTTAAAGCTCTTTCTCAACAATTCTGCCTTCGGTGGAAAGAAGAATATTTAAAGAGCCTCCACCATCGTTATAAGTGGAAATTTCCGCAACGCGATATTCAACTGGATGATTTGGTAGTCCTTCGACAAGAACATTTACCTCCTACCGCGTGGAAACTCGGTCGCGTCGTGAAAGTCTATCCGGGAGTCGACGGTCATGTTAGAGTCGCGGATGTGAAGACGGAAAGCGGTATCGTAAAACGACCCGTAGTTAAGCTGGTCATTCTGACCAACGACGATTAAATGTTCACCTCTCTTTATCGTGCCATCTCCATTTTTTCACAGACATGGAAAACTTGAGTTCGATGGCCGCTTCCCTTCCCTTTTACAAGGAGGACATCCCAATGTCGGATGAAGAGAGAGGTGTCGATGCCGATATGGTACCTTTGGGGTCTCAGGACTCCGATCTTGGCGGGGTCACAAGAGCTGCCACTCCTATTCGGGAGTCTGCACCGGCACTATCGACCACCACGACGTTGCCAGCCGAAGCTGCTTCTCCTCTACGGGAGAATTGCACAGCAGCGCTGGCTCCAAACCCGGGATCTGAATCCCAAACGGCAGGAGATACCCCTCAGGTGCTCCTCGCCGCAACTGTTAATACCGAGGTCCCAGACACCGCTACTCCTCTACGGGAGATTGCACCCGTCGTTCCCGGTCTTCCCCCAACAGAAGTGGCTACCCAACCTCAAGGCAAACGCACAGTGGCAAGGTCAGTTCGACAACAAGGCCCCAAATGTGTTTTGTGCACGCAGAGGCATGTCATCCGGGCGTGTCCCAATTTTCTAAAAATGACTTGCGAGGAACGTATTCGATTTGTGGTTCAGGGGCATTTCTGCTCCAATTGCTTAGGCAGGTCCCATATCCGACGTGATTGTTTAAGTCGTCATCGTTGTCAGAAGTGTAAAGGTGACCACCACACGCTTCTTCATCCAACCAAAACACCGGTTCCTCAAAGAAATGTCCGCCCTTCGGACATGTAAAAAAGACAATGCGTCTATTTCTCTCCATATGTCGCCTACAACCAAACCGACTCCGTCTGGGCAAAAGTCCTCTAAGAAACGTCAGTCCGCCCCGTCTGCTCCGATCTCGTCCATGTCTTCGACCTCCGTCAGTCCGACTATACAGTCCATACAGCCCATTGTTACCCTGGGGCCAACAATGGTGGTAAAGCTCCTTCTTTCTGATTCTCAGGTATTAGTGCGAGCACTGTTGGACCCATGTGCTGGACATAGCCGTATATGCTCCACGCTGGCTACTACTCTTCAGCTCAATTCTTTAAAAGTTGGACAGGATTTCTTCTGCCAACTAACCTTACAATCCTGCTATGATTCCACCCAACTTGTTCGCGTTTTGGCGAGAAGTATGTCCTTGGAGCATGTGGTCGCGCCTTCGCAGTCAGCTCCGGATTATGTAAAAGACCACTATGCTGGGATACAACTAGCAGATCCCGATTTCCATAAGTCCTCACACATCGGGCTTATTCTAGGTCCGGATGTGTACCCGAAGGTGATGAAATCACAGACTTATTCGAGTCCTGGGTTCCCTTGGGCCCAGCCCACTATTTTTGGTTGGGTGATAACTGGTCCTTGTCCACTGTAGGATCGCCAGAGAAGATCAGCCATCTTCTGGACCTTCGTTCAAGTTGTTTTTTGGAGGCAGTCTTCTACTGTCTCAAAAATTGTTTTTTGAAAAAAAAGGGAAAAAATAAAATAATGAATAAATAAAAAATGCTCAAAATTGACGGTTCCGCTTTGTTATTTATTTATTTAATTGTAGTTTAATTTAGTAGAATTAAGAATATTTTGTTGTAACATGGCTAGATGTTTCAACGGCGGCGGTAATGTTAAAGTTCAAATAAAATAAACTTCATAAAAATACATTCACTATCCACTTTCCGTAATTTGTCATAATACTTTTTTATCCAACTTTGAATTTTCGTTCAAAGTTGGTGATGACAAATTACAGCGAGTAAGATCTGTCAATTTACGCGGCTCTTGTGACATCTAAGCTCTCTCGTTACTTTTAATTGTCACTTGTTTTTCGGATCTTCGTCCATCAACAACATCCTAGCAACACCATTGTAAATACAAGGTAATCTATATTAGTTCTTCGACTAATATATTAATAAAACCGCCAATTTTATTATAAAAAGAAATTACTGCCTTTTATTTGGTTTTTCTTTTCTTTTATTTTCACTGCTCCGCAACAAAGTCCTTAAAAAATATTTTTTAAAAATCCGTGTCCTTGAAAATGTTTTTAGAAATCCATGTCCTTTAATTTTTTTTTTTTAAATCCACTTTCTTGAAAAAAGTTTTTAAAAATACACGTCCTTCAAAATTTTTTTTTTTTAAAATCCAGGTTTGTGAAGAAAATATTATTTAAAAAATCCAGGTTTGTGAAGAAAATATTTTTTGAAAAATCCACGTTTGTAGAGAACATATTTTTTTTAAAAATCAACGTTTGTGGAGAAAATATTTTTAAAAAATCCACGTTTATGGAGAAATTTTTTTTTAAAAAATCCACGTTTGTGGAGAAAATTTTTTTTAAAAATCCACTTTTTCGGATAAAATATTTATAAAAAAATCCACGTTTATGGAGAAAATAATCTTAAAAAATACCACGTTTGTGGAGAAAATATTTTTTAAAAAATCCACGTTTGTGGAGAAAATATTCGTTAAGAAATCCACGTTTCTGGAGAAAATATTCTTTAAAAAATCCAGGTTTATGAAGAAAATATTCTTTAAAAAATACAGGTTTGTGAAGAAAATATTCTTTAAAAAATCCACGATTGTGAAGAAAATATTCTTTAAAAAATCCACGTTTGTAGAGAAAATATTTGTTTTAAAAATCCACGTTTATGGAGAAAATATTTTTAAAAAATTCACGTTTGTGGAGAAAATTTGTTTAATAAAAATAAACACTTTTTCGGAGAAAATATTTTTTAAAAAATCCACGTTTGTGGAGAAACTATTCTTTAAAAATCCCCGTCTGTGGAGAAAATATTTTTTCAAAAACCCACGTTTGTGGAGAAAATATTTTTTAAAAAATCCACATTTATGGAGAAAATATTCTTTAAGAAATCCACGTTTGTGGTGAAAATATTTTTTAAAAAATCCAGGTTTGTAAAGAAAATATTCTTTAAAAAATCCAGGATGGAGAAGAACAAATTTTTTTAAAAAATCCACGTTTGTGAAGAAAATATTCATTAAAAAATCCAGGTTTGTGAAGAAAATATTCTTTAAAAATTCCAGGTTTGTGAAGAAAATATTCTTTAAAAAATCCAGGTTTGTGAAGAAAAATTCTTTAAAAATCCACGTTTGTGAAGAAAATATTCATTAACAAGTAAAAAAGTATCAGTCGGCTTTACCGACAGAGATATACCCTCAGCCTGTATATATTGAAACAATTTTGTCCCAAAAAACATATGTATTTAGGGGTTTTTAAAAATTTTGGGAATTTGAACCGACAAAAATGTTCAATAGGATTAGAGATCAAAAGTTTTGCGGAGGAGATACTAAAAGGAATGGTACTACATTGACCAGCCACTCCATATGGCGCCATAGGGGGTTTTTACACCCTTCAGGCTGTTTGCTCAAGAAGTATGGACTTGCCCCTGAAAAAACTTTTACCACCATCGTAATTGAGGCAACGAATGCAAGTTGCTTCAACAAAAATCATAAAAAAATAAAAAATAATAATAAAAAAAGGCAAAATTTCAAAAAATAAAAAACAGGCTGAGCCCGGCTGGGATTTGAACCCATGTCCTTGAAAAACATATCAAAAAATGTTGTCATGGCGTGTTAGCGTTCAAAGCCAACTCATAACTTCAAAGTCAGCGCAAAAAGCGTTTGTCATGAAGAAAATACATTTCTGTGGCCAAGTATCCGCGTTAATGTACAAAAACACATTTGCATTTGAAAAACGATAAGTTCTAGGACAGAGAAGCCATTACATAGTCGATACGTCCGAAGATTTGCTTTACCACCAATGAAACCAGGTAACGTAATTTGGTGACTATGTGGGTTCGAGTCCTTGGCTTTCCTTTTTCACTTGCAAATAATTTCAGATCATCAAGCTTAACTCTAAACGAGAAAATTAACAAAAATCATTAAAAAATGATCTTCGCCCTAAAAAAAAGGCAAAATGTCAAAAAATAAAAATCAAAGTGATTCTATAGCAGGTCTTAAAGTGAACTTATCCGAAATTTTGTGTGGGAGGTACCGGCTGGAGTCTATATTTGAACCTGATCTATATCTAGTAGATATATTAGGATGTGTAAATATGGACCAATTCGGCCACTTCCTTCAAGAGTTACCGTACGAACAAATTTTCCGAACATTTTTGAACTTTTGTGAGGGACCTGAAGGAGTGGACCGATATGACTTATCTTCGAACTTAAACTATGTTTGGACAAAATATTACTAAGGCCAAATTTTGGACCGTCGTATGGAGGGCAGTGAATACAAGTTGCTAAAACAAAAATCAAAGCGATTCGAGACATGGCCATAAACTGAACTTTTCCAAAATTTTGTGTGGGAGGTACCCGAAGGAGTGAACCGATTGAGTCCATATTGAAACTTTATCTATGTCTGGTACACACTTTATGATGGGCAAAGCATGGACCAAATCGGTTACTCCCTTCAAGAGTTATCGTGCGCACAAATTTTCCGAACATTTTCAAACTTTTGTGGGGGAGGTACCGGAAGGAGTGGACCGATATAGCCCATCTTCGAACTTAAACTAAGTTTGGGTAAAATATTACGAAAGCCAAAATTTGAACCGAATCGGTTCATCCGTTCGAGAGTTATCGTGCGCTCCAGCCAGCCAGCCAGACAGACAGATGGAGGGACATTGCTCAATCGACTCCAAATTGTCTGAAACACATTTCGTCCAAACATACTTGGGGTCTAAAACCATTATTTCGATGAGGCACATTTTGCCCGTATGAAAGTGTATATACCCTTGTTAGCATAAATGCTGAGGGTATGAAAATGAGATGAAGTGACGGAAAGCATTTTATATGCATGCAGTACCTCCACAGCTTTACAAAAATATGATTGATTTCTAAAATCGAAGCCATGCACAGGAAGTTATGAGGATTTTTAAAATTGGTGCCTTAGTGCGTATGACTATTATTAAATAATGGTTTTTTCACCAAAAACGCTGTAAATTCGGAACTAAGAAACCGATTTTAAAAAGTAAAATATATTTAGAAAGCCCACAAAACAGGCAATATTATAAAATTCAACGTATTCTCATTCAAAGATGATCTCTAAACAAAGTGCTATCAAAAACTTATTTTTCTGATCATAACCTCCGATGGCATGAAACTAATAGACTTCAAGACTACATAAAATGTGGTACAGCTTAAGATTTTGATGCATCACAATCATTGAACCACCAAGACATCAAGAAAATATTTTAGAAAGCTTATAGATCAGACAAATTTCCAAACGTAAGACCATAAATTAAAGCTAACCTTGAACTACTCAAAAAAGGAAAAGTTGAAAAAGGAAGTAAAGGTTTTTAAGGGTAATTATTTATAATTTTTGCTAGAAAATAAAAGAGGAGATGGACAGGTATATCAGCTATTTTCCAAAAATAATATTATTTCTAAAACCAAAGCCAAAGTCATGAAGTTATGAGGATTTTTAAAATTGGTATCGTAGTGCGTATTTCACCAAAACCGCTGTAACTTCGGAACTATGAAACCGATTTTGATAAGTAAAATATTTTTTAGAAATTTTACAGATCAAACAATGTTCTAAAATTCCCAGAACTCAAAACAAAATCCTATCAAAAGCTTTTTTTCTGATCATTTCATGCCATGACCATGATATTATGATTATAATCGGAGATTTTAATGTAACAATTGGTACCACGGCTGACAAGTTCAGTCCTTATGACATAACCTCCGATGGCATAAGACAAATAGACTTCGCCACAGCATAACATTTTTATTCATTTCAATCATTAAATTTAAGCTCAATAAATACTTCTGTAATAATTTATTTGATAACGTAAAATTATCATCAATACTCATACGCTCAAATAGGCACAGTCGCTTTATAATTTTCTAGATTTTTGCCACATTTGCACAAATTACATATGCACATTATCAGAATTTCTGTGTGAAATATATCACAAAATCTCTCTACGACTGCAACTTTTTCAATTAAATTACATCACAGCCATGATGGAAATCTGCAATGCCATACAATTTTCACACAACTCAAACGCAACGAACTCCCTCACAACACACTTCATTGCGCCGTGAATATTTAAATACCAGCGAAACATTATCAACTCCACACTCAATTATGGAAATATATTTGATTCTTAGTTAACACTGTAGTACTCTGCCCTGCAATTTCATCTGCTCTTGCATGATAGTGTATAACCCCGTTTGAGTTTCATCGCCATCATCAAATCAAGTATAAATTGGTTTAAAGTTTTGAAATTAATATCAATGAAAAAAAAACTCAACTCACAGAAACTCATGTATGTGTGAAAGCATTTCATCGCTGACATAACGTTCAGTTGTAACAACTGCAGGGGGGAAATATGTGCAAAAGTATGTATGTGTGTGTGTTCCATGATAGTAGTATTGGTTACTACTCATTTATGGTTACATACCCGGGTAAAAGTAAATAGTTTTCACAAATTATGTAATAAATGTGGCAAAGCTGAAATAGTTTTGTGTGTGAAACTAGAGTTTATTTAAATGAGCAGCAAATGTGTGAAAGGTTTGTTAAGAGTGTGAAGGTACTATAACTCATAGGGGAATTTCATTTGGTAGAAGCAATTTTAATGAATTCTATAGAATCAGAAATTTAAGCTAATATTTTTAGTGAAACTTTCCTATAGAGGTTGATTTTCGCAAGAAGTACCATAGGGAGTATGATAATGATTGCTTCAAATGAAAATCATACGCCAGCATGAACTAATAAATATCGGGATTTTTCTGTGGCTTTAAGTATATTATTAATGGTGGAGTTTTAAATATTTTTAAGTATTTCAAGAGTTTGAAACATATAATCATGGATTTTCTTAATACTTTTTAAGAACCTCAAAAAAATAATAGTGATTTTTTAAATATATTTAATCTCAAACAAATAATCGTGGACTTTTAGAATAGAAAATATTTTTCGAAGAATCTCGTGAATTTTGGAATATATATCAAAGATCTTCGTGGATTTTTTAAAGAATATTTTTCGAAGAATATCGTTAATTTTTTAAAGAATATTTTTTAAAGAACTTCGTTGATTTTTTAAAGAAAATTGTCCAAAGAAGAATCTCAAACAAATAATCGTGGACGTTTAGAATACAGAATATTTTTCGAAGAAACTGGAATATATTTCAAAGATCTTTGTAGATTTCTCAAAGAATATTTTTCCAAGAATATCGTGAATTTTTTAAAGAATATTTCTTAAAGAACATCGTGCATGTTTTAAAGAAAATTTTTCAGAGAACATTCATAAGAACCTCAAACAAATAATAGTGATTTTTAAATATTTTAAGAAGCTCAAAATAATAATCCTGGACTTTTAGAATATAGAATATTATTCGAAGAAACTCGTGAATTTTGGAATATATTTCAAAGATCGTCGTGGATTTTTTAAATAATAGTTTTCAAGGAACATCGTGGATTTCTCAAAGAATATTTCGTCACAGCACTTCAGGGATTGTTGCAGAATAATAATTTATTTTTCACAGGACTTCGTGGTTTTATTGAAGAATATTTTTCAAAGAACTTCGTCGATTTATTAAAGAATATTTTTACACAGGACTTCGTGGTTTTATTGAAGAATATTTTTCAAAGAACTTCGTGGATTTCTTAAAGAATATTTTTCAAAGAACTTCGTGGATTTCTTAAAGAATGTTTTTTCACAGAACTTCAAGGATTTCTAAAGATTTTTTCACAGGACTTCGTGGTTTCATCGAAGATTTTTCACAGGTGTAGGTGGATTTTTGAAGAATATTTTCTTAACAGGACTTAGTGGATTTTTTGAAGAATATTTCGTCACAGGACTTCGTGGATTTTTTGAAGAATATTTCTTCACAGGACTTCAGGGATTTTAGCACAATAATCATTTATTTTTTCACAGGACTTCGTGGCTTTATTGAAGAATATTTCGTCACAGCACTTCAGGGATTGTTGCAGAATAATAATTTATTTTTCACAGGACTTCGTGGTTTTATTGAAGAATATTTTTTAAAGAACTTCGTGGTTTTATTGAAGAATATTTTTCAAAGAACTTCGTGGATTTCTTAAAGAATATTTTTTCAAAGAACTTCGTGGATTTCTTAAAGAATATTTTTTCAAAGAACTTCAAGGATTTCTAAAGATTTTTTTCACAGGACTTCGTGGTTTCATTGAAGATTTTTTCATAACAGGACTACAGGGATTTTTGCAGAATAACAATTTATTTTTTCACAGGACTTCGTGGTGTTATTGAAGAATATTTCGTCACAGGACTTCATGGATTTTTGCAGAATAATAATTTATTTTTTCACAGGACTACATACTTACTTACTTACTTAGCTGGCCTTTTACAGAACATTTGTTCCATAAGCCGAACTAAGAAAAAATCTCCAATCCTCTCTGTTTGCTGCTGTATTTTCCCAATTTTTCCAGATCTGCGAGAACCTCCATGCGGCCCGTATTTATACGCCTTTTTAGCGGGTTCATCATCACTCATTCTTATAACATGGCCTAGCCATCGCAATCGTTGTATCTCGATTTGTTCAACTACATTGATGTCATTGTATAGTTGGTACAGCTCGTTGTTCATCCGACGCCGATATTCGCCGTCAACACAGATTGGCCCGTAGATCTTTCGAAGAATTTTTCTCTCAAACACACCAAGCACTGCCTTATCTGCTTGAGCAAGTACCCATGCTTCGGAACCATACATTAGCACGGGTAGTATCAGTGTTTTGTAAAGTGTTGCTTTTGTTTGACGAGAGGTGGCTTTATTCCTAAACTGCTTACTCAGCCCAAAGTAGCATCTGTTAGCCAACACTATTCTTCTTCGTATTTCACAACTGATGTTATTTGTTGTGTTTATGGCGGTGCCGAGGTAGACAATGTCCTTTACTACCTCAAAATGGTGCGGGGTTTGTGGTAATATTACGCGTCGATACCATCAACTTTGTTTTTTCGCCGTTTACTGTCAGACCAGCTTTAGCAGATTCTCTTTCGACTTTTGTAAAGGTGTCAGTTACTTCCTTTACCGATCGACCCATGATGTCAATGTCGTCGGCATAAGCCAGTAACATATGGCTGTTCGTGTATATTGTTCCATTTCTTTTGACCTTCGCGTCTCGTATGACCTTTTCCAGCAGGATGTTGAATAGATCACACGACAGGCCGTCTCCTTGTCTGAAACCTCTTTTGGTAATAAACTCTTCGGAGAGGTTCTTTCCTATTTTAACTGAGGATCTCGTCTCAGTTAATGTCATTCTACAAAGCCAAATGAGCTTTGCAGGAATACCAAAATCAGACATGGCTTGGAACACCTTTGAACGTATAGGGCTGTCGAATGCTGCTTTATAATCGACGAAAAGATGGAAGGTGTCGATCTGCATTTCTTGGGTCTTTTCCAGGATTTGTCTCAAGGTAAATATCTGGTCAATGGTGGATTTGCCAGGTCTAAAGCCGCACTGATAGGGTCCAATAATTTCATTGACCATAGGCTTTAGTCTCTCACACAATATGCCAGATACTATCTTATATGCAATAGGGAGCAGACTTATGCCCCTGTAATTGGAGCACACAGTCTTATCACCCTTCTTGTGGACTGGACATAGGATGCTCACGTTCCAATCGTCGGGTACGCATTCTTCTTGCCAGATGGTGCTAACTAGCTGACGCATACACCTTATCAGCGTGTCGCCTCCGGTTTTGAACAGCCATCTGCTCCTGCCACCTTATTATTCTTTAGCCGGTTTATTGCTGTCATTACCTCATATTGGCTGGGCGGTATACATTCAATACCATCTTCTGTGATTGGATCTGTGGTATCTTCGCCGTCTTCACTGCTATCGGATACCAACAGTTTGGAAAAATGTTCTTTCCATATCCTGAGCACACTATCTGTATCAGTTACCAAATTACCTTGTTGGTCTCTACAGGAGGATATGCCTGTACCAAAGCCATCAGTTTGATGCTTCACTCTTTGGCAGAATTTCCTGCCTTCGTTCTGTCTCCTGTACATCTCTATTTGTTCACACTCCCTCTTTTCCATCTCTCTCTTTTTCCTGCGGAAAAGACGTTTCTCCTCTCTCCTTTTTTCCCGATACCTCTCTCGTGCGCTACGCGTTGCTACTGATTGTAAAGTAGCCATATATGCCGCATTTTTTTCTTCGGTAGCAGCACGGCACTCCTGGTCATACCATGGATTCTTTGGTGGAGGTCTCTGGTATCCAAGTACTGATTTTGCGGCAGTTTGCATGGAGTGGGCAATATGTTGCCATTGTGCTGATATGTTATCGGGACGAGAAGCGCTTTCATTAAGCAATTGGGTCAGTTGAGTGGAATATGTTGTGGCTATCTGTTGTGTTTGCAGCTTAGCGATGTCCAACTTTCGTGTTGTGTCTGTCCGTGCTTTATTTGCAACGTTAAGACGGGTACGTACCTTTGCTGCAACGAGGTAATGGTCCGAATCTATGTTTGCTCCTCGGAACGATCGTACATCCAACACGCTCGATGAATGTCTTCCATCTATCACAACGTGATAAATTTGATTTATTGTTCTTTGGTCTGGAGACAGCCAAGTGCCCTTATGAATATCGAGATGCTTAAATCTGGTACTGCTAACTACCATGTTTTTTGCCGCTGCGAAGTCTATCAGCCTCATTCCATTGTCTGATGTTTCACTATGTAGACTGAATTTCCCAACTGTTTGTCCAAAGATATTCTCCTTTTCAATTTTGGCATTAAAATCGCCTAGAACAATTATAATGTCATGGGCAGGACAACGGTCATATGTTTCTTCTAAGCGCTCGTAGAATATATCTTTGGTCTGTTCGTCCTTGTATTCGGTTGGACCATGAGCGCAGATAAAGCTGATGTTGAAGAATTTTACTTTTAATGGAATTGTAGCAAGTCTTTCATTCACTGGGGTGAAGCTGGAGACCAGATGTTTTAACCTCTGACCAACTACAAAACCGCAACCAAACTCATGCTTTGTGTCATGGCAGTGCGTCACCTTTAGGTGTTGTTGTGACATCTTTCCCAGTCCATCGTATTTCCTGTATGGCAGTAATGTCGGCCTTGTACTTTTCAAGTACATCTGCCAGCGCGTAAACTGCACCTTCTCTATAAAGAGTGCGAACATTCCAGGTGCAGATTCGCAGATCATGGTCCTTAAAACGTTTGGGGGGGTCGTCAACATTAGAGGGGTTTGTTTTTCTTTTCTTTTGTTTTTTCATAGTAGGCTGCTTTTTCTAGGGGGGGGGGGGTTACTAGCCCGACGCCCAAACCCAAGTTTTTAACGTTCTTATGGGTGAACGCGCGGCACATGTTAGATCACTACCTTTAACGGGTGTTAAAGGCAGTTCCCCAGGTGACACCACGGGGAGGTCAGTGTCCACTTGGGATGAAAGAGGGACCAAGATAAATCCTAGGCTTTGCCATGTTAAAACCGGTCAGGACCGTTGCTTGGTATCTTCCATCCCCTACATCACCCTTTTTCACAGGACTTCGTGGTTTTATTGAAGAATATTTCGTCACAGGACTTCAGAGATTTTTGCAAAATAATAATTTATTTTTCACAGGACTTGGTGGTTTTATTAAAGAATATTTCGTCACAGGACTTCAGGGATTTTTGCAGAATAATAATTTATTTTTTCACAGGACTTCGTGGTTTTATTGAAGAATATTTTCCAAAAAAATTCGTGAATTTCTTAAAGAATATATTTTTCACAGAACTTCAAGGATTTTCAAGGAATATTTTTCCAAGAACATGGTGAATTTTTAAAGAACATTTTTCCAAGAACATGGTGAATTTTTTGACGAGCAAGAGCATGGTCGTTTTTTTAAGAATATTTTTCCAAGAACAGAATGGATTTTTTAAAGAATATTTTTTTCAAGGGACTACGTGTTTTTTGAAAAAATATATATATATTTTTAAATCCAGGACCTTAAAAAATATTTTACAAAATCCAGGTCCATAAAAAATATTTTTTAGAAGTCCATGTCCTTGAGAAAAATACCCTTTAAAAAAAATCCACGTCGTTAAAAACAGTTCTTAAAAATCCACGTCCTTGAAAATATATATTTTTAAAAACACACTTCCTTGAAATAATATTTTTTAAAAAAAACACATCCTTGAAAAATATCTTTAAAAATCCAGGTCCTTGAAAAATATTAAAAATCTACGTCCTTAAAAAAATTTTAAAAATCCATGCCCTTGAAACTTTTTTTAAACCACGTCTTTGAAAAAATATTCTTTAAAAAATCCAAGTTTGTAAAGAAAATATTTTGTAAAAAATCCTACTTTGTCAAGAAAATTTTTTTAAAAAATCCACGTTTGTGGAGAAAATTTCTTTTTCAAACAATCCATGTTTGTGGAGAAAATTTCTTTTTCAAACAATCCATGTTTGTGGAGAAAATATTTAAAAAAAATCAATGTTTGTGGAGAAAGTATTTTTAAAAAATCTACGTTTGAGGAGAAAATATTCTTTAAAAAAAAATTTTTGGGGAGAAAATATTTTTTAAAAAATCCATGCTTGTGGAGAAAATATTTTTTAAAAAATCCACGTTTGGGGGTTAATATTTTTTAAAAAATCCACGTATGTGACGAAAATACTTTTTAAAAAATCCACGTATGTGACGAAAATACTTTTTAAAAATTCCACTTTTGGGGAGAACATATTTTTTAAAAAATCCACGTTTGTTGAGAAATTATTTTTTAAAAAATCCACGTTTGAGGAGAAAATATTTTTAAAAAAATCTACGTTTGTGGAGAAAATATTTTTTAAAAAATCCACGGTGTAGAGAATAGATATTTAAAAAAAAACACATTTGTGGGGAAAATATTTTTTAAAAACTCTACGTTTGAGGAAAAAATATTTTTTAAAAACTCTACGTTTGAGGAAAAAATATTTTTTAAAAAATCCACGTTTGAGGAGAAAATATTTTTTTAAAAAATCCACGTTTGTGGAGAAGACATGTTTTAAAAAATGTCCACGTTTGTTGGGAAAACATTTTTTAAAAAATCCACGTTTGTGGAGAAAATATGTTTTAAACAATCCACGTTTGTGGAGAAAATATTTTTTAAAAAATCCACGTTTGTGGAGAACATATTTTTTAAAAAATCGAAGGTGTAGAGAATGTTTATTTTTAAAAAATCCCGGTATGTGATATTTTTTAAAAAATTCAATTTTGGGAAAATTATTTTTTAAAAAATCGACTTTTGGGAAAATTATTTTTTAAAAAATCCACTTGTGGGGAAAATTATTTTTTAAAAAATCCACGCTTAAGGAGAAAATGTTTTTTAAAAAATCCACTTTTGGGGAGAACTTATTTTTAAAAGGATCCACGCTTAAGGAGAAAATGTTTTCTAAAAAATCCGCGATTGTGGAGAAAATATTTTTTAAAAAATCCACGTTTGAGGAGAAAATATTTTTTAAAAAATCCTCGTTTGTGGAAAAAATATTTTTTTTAAAAATCCACGTTTGTGGAGAAAATATTTTTTAAAAAATCCACGTTTGTGGAGACGTATTTTTAAAAAAAATCCACAGTGTAGAGAATGTATATTTTTTAAAAAATCCTTCACATATTTTAGTACTTCTTTCATTCTTCCCTTATTCTGTAAATTGATTTCCTCTTAATACGCCATGGTCTTTCAAACGCCAAATTGAAACCCCCTTCTTAGTTGCACTTTCCTTAAGTAATACACCGGAATTCTTGCTTCCAGATGTTCAAATACATATAAAAATAAGCCAACATTTGACAGGCGCTTAAACTTTTGTGCCACAATGCACTTGCAGCTTTGTTTGATCTTCCCCACCTCCAGGAACTTTCAGCTGCCAAACTAACCAACCAAGCATACAACCACAACTGCTTCACATGCCACTTGCCTTGGTACTTTTTTTAAGTACCACGTGTGGTATAGCTTGGTACTTAAAACAGTAAATGCAACAGCAGTAAGAGCTCTTCTTTTACTATGGAATACAGTGGCTGTTAGTGGTGCTAAGAAGAAATTTAAGATATGGAGGGAGTATCATGGATGAGTGAAAACAAACACAAAGTGGGTTTTCCTTCATATTTTTTATTTCACTGTGGTAAAGAAATTTGACTTGATTTCGCAAAGAAATTTGACTTGATTTCTTTTGATGTTTGTATTTTTTTGTTCTCTTTTCATTTTCTATATAAACATATAAAACCAACAACCACACAATGATTTTATAGGGATAATATGATTAAAGAAATCGTGTAAAGAAAAACAAAAACACAAAAAATAATTACAAAACTTAAAGAAACTGTCTATGCCCATACATTTGCAGCCAAGTAGAAAAATACGCCAAAGAAAATGGTGTTAAAGAAAAGCTGTAGTACTATGCGACAAACGTTGTGATCTTTGTTTTTGTAATTAAGAACAGTCAGCAGCAAAAGTCAAACATTTCTGTCACTTCAACCGATTCAAAAGGGTGTAAAGAAAAATAATGAGGTTTCACTAACATAAATTAAGATTTACCCGAACAAGACCTCACACACAGACACATAAAACACATACAAACGCATCGCTCCTTTAATGTTAAGACATATTGCTGAAGATGTCATTAGTAACGCCAAACAAGAAAGCAAACATCGAGCGCAAAAAATAATATGCCTCCACATAAGATAAGACAACCTTGATTTTTATCATTCAAACGGTTTAATCATTCTTCTTTGTGGAGGACACAATCATTAAGGAGGGCTAAAAACCAAAAAGAGTAAAAGCAATGACTTTCATTAAAAAAAGAAAATCAGGCAAAGATAACCGGTGTAAAGACAAATTACAATAATTCAAAGGGAAAGGGCAATATTTCTTTCGCAAATGAACGAAAAAACGCCCTTTCCATTACTGCCACCCTCTTACGGCTTGAAGTGAAATTCCATGATTGAATATTGTGTCCACACTTCATGTCCAACGCACACCGAAGAAAGCACTTAATTATGTCACACATCAAACATTGAATTTTGCTGCATCAGGTACGGGTCGGTCGCTGGAGCATGTCAAAATGTTAAGAAGTGAAACTACTGCGATATCATGAATTCACTGGTGGTGGGTTTATGGTGGCCCACCTTTTGTCAATCAGCGAAAAAAATAATCGAACGGGCCAAACAGAATCAAATTTGAACAATGACAACCTTTTACGCTTGACATTTTTATGGTAACCACGATTATGCGAACGGATGTCCACTAATGGCCACAACAACCCAATAATGTTTTAAAGGTCGATTCGGAACAGAAGCAGCAACAGTAGAGTAATAAACGAGTTTTTTTTTTTTAAGGAACACCGACTGGACATTTAAAAAGGTATTTTATGGAAAGAAGAACTTTCTAAGGTCTGCTAGAGGAGGAATATTTTTGTGAGGGACTTCTAGGAGAACAAGACCTAAAGAAGGTATAATTTCTAGACGACCCACAGAGGGGAAACATAGGCCTAAAGTTGCTCAAAACTCAAAATATGAAAATCGTTTTTTTATGAAAAAATGTTGATAAACGGCAACCAGACTCTTTTCTACATTTGCTATAACCATCCTCGACTTTGTAAGATAAACCAATCCAATGCAGCAGTCGATCGAACTCAGCCATAATGAAAACAAAAAGTAAATTTTCGAAAACTAAGAAATTAGGTGAACATTAAAATGACATTATTTTCGCGAAAATTTATATTTTTCAAGATTTATTGTTTTTGTACAGTCTCCGAACAACATTGGCATTTAAAATTTTCAGATGTATTTTACATCTTTGCGCTTTAATAATGGTGATACATAACCTCTTTATGAAAATTTTTTATGATAATTTTTAAGATTACTACAATTTCAATAGTGAAAAAGTCTATTTCCCCGTCGTTTCCCGACCATAGTTTCTTCTAATGTTTTATGCGCTTGAGTCTCAAATATCAGATTCAAACATAAAAAATTGCGCATATTTGCGCCATTCCGAAAAAATCTAATTTTTCTCAACTAAAATATGAAATATTTTTATATGGAATTGCAAGGTTTACTCACACTAAATTTTGCTCCGCGTTATAACCGGGACTCTTATTTATCAGACTAAACCAACACCTGTCAAATATGTTTGCATTATTCAAAAAATTCACGGCTTTTCTCATGTGAATTGAGAAAAATCTAATTTAAGTAAGTTTCAAAAAATAAAATTTGGAATGAAATATATGTATATGGGACTATGTATACATCTGTACCGATTTGTTTGAATATTGGCTCAATGTTTTTTTAGGCTAGTTCAGGTTGCATGTGTCAAATTTCAGTGATTTTGGTGCATTTTTATCTCATATCAGATGCGAATATATATAGAAGCAGTATCCAAATCTGGACCGATTTTCATTATTTTTTATAGGATTAATCCTTGTACAGAAGATATGCATTGTGCAAAATTTTATATTCATCCGACTATAAATAAGCTTTCTAGGGCTTTTGATCAACTTTTAACACAAGTTTCCCCTCTGTGCGACCTTCCCAATAAAAAACGTGGATTTTTAATGGATATTTTTTAGAGGACATTCCCACCAATAAACGTGGATTTTTAAAGAAAATTTTCTAAAGAAACTTCCCACCAATAAACGTTGATTTTTAAAGAACATTTTCTAGAGAAACTTCCCACCAATAAACGTGGATTTTTAAAAAATATTCTCTAGAGAAATTTCCCACCAATAAACGTGGATTTTTAAAGAATATTTTCTAGAGGAATATCCCACCAATAAACGTGGATTTTTAAAGAAAATTTTCTGGATATTTCCACCAATAAACGTGGATTTTTAAAGAATATTTTCTAGAGGAGATGACTTTCCCAATACAAAAGTTCACCGGAGATGACTTTTCCAATACAAAAGTTCACCGGAGATGACATTTCCCATACAAAAGTTCACCGGAGATGACTTTCCCAATACAAAAGTTAACCGGAGATGACTTTCCCAATACAAAAGTTCACCGGAGATGAATTTTCCCATACAAAAGTTCACCGGAGATGATTTTTCCAATACAAAAGTTCACCGGAGATGACTTTTCCCATACAAAAGTTCACCGGAGATGACTTTTCCCATACAAAAGTTCACCGGAGATGACTTTTCCCATACAAAAGTTCACCGGAGATGACATTTCCCATACAAAAGTTCACCGGAGATGACTTTCCCAATACAAAAGTTCACTGTAGATGACTTTCCCAATACAAAAGTTCACTGTAGATGACTTTCCCAATACAAAAGTTCACCGGAGATGACTTTCCCAATACAAAAGTTCACCGGAGATGACTTTGCCAATACAAAAGTTCACCGGAGATGACTTTCCCAATACAAAAGTTCACTGTAGATGACTTTCCCAATACAAAAGTTCACCGGAGATGACTTTCCCAATACAAAAGTTCACCGGAGATGACTTTCCCAATACAAAAGTTCACCGGAGATGACTTTCCCAATACCACAGTTCACCGGAGATGACTTTCCCAATACAAAAGTTCACTGTAGATGACTTTGCCAATACAAAAGTTCAACGGAGATGACTTTCCCAATATAAAAGTTCACCGGAGATGACTTTTCCAATACAAAAGTTCACCGGAGATGACTTTTCTCATACAAAAGTTCACCGTAGATGACTTTTCCAATACAAAAGTTCACCGGAGATGACTTTGCCAATACAAAAGTTCACCGGAGATGACATTTCCCATACAAAAGTTCACCGGAGTGAACGTGGATTTTTAAAGAATATTTTCTAAAAGAACTTCCCACCAATAAACGTGGATTTTTAAAGAATATTTTCTAGAGGAACTTCCCACCAATAAACGTGGATTTTTAAAGAATATTTTCTAGAGGAACTTCCCACCAATAAACGTGGATTTTTAAAGAATATTTTCTAGAGGAACTTTGCAACAATAAACGTGGATTTTTAAAGAATATTTTCTAGAGGAACTTCCCATCAATAAACGCGGATTTTTAAAGAATATTTTCTAGAGGAACTTCCCACCAATAAACGTGGATTTTTAAAGAATATTTTCTAGAGGAACTTTGCAACAATAAACGTGGATTTTTAAAGAATATTTTCTAGAGGAACTTTCCAACAATAAACGTGGATTTTTAAAGAATATTTTCTAGAGGAACTTACAAAAAATAAACGTGGATTTTTAAAGAATATTTTCTAGAAAAACTTCCCAGCAATAAACGTGGATTTTTAAAGAATATTTTCTAGAGGAACTTCCCTTCAATAAACGTGGATTTTTAAAGAATATTTTCTAGAGAAACTTCCCACCAATAAACGTGGATTTTTAAAGAATATTTCCTAGAGGAACTTCCCACCAATAAACGTGGGTTTTTAAAGAGTATTTTGTAAAGAAACTTCCCACCAATAAACGTGGATTTTTAAAGAATATTTTCTAGAGAAACTTCCCACTAATAATCGTGGATTTTTAAAGAATATTTTCTAGAGGAACTTCCCACCAATAAACGTGGATTTTTAAAAAATATTTTCTAGAAAAATTTCCCAGCAATAAACGTGGATTTTTAAAGAATATTTTCTAGAAAAACTTCCCAGCAATAAACGTGGATTTTTAAAGAATATTTTCTAGAAAAACTTCCCAGCAATAAACGTGGATTTTTAAAGAATATTTTCTAGAAAAACTTCCCAGCAATAAACGTGGATTTTTAAAGAATATTTTCTAGAAAAACTTCCCAGCAATAAACGTGGATTTTTAAAGAATATTTTCTAGAAAAACTTCCCAGCAATAAACGTGGATTTTTAAAGAATATTTTCTAGAAAAACTTCCCAGCAATAAACGTGGATTTTTAAAGAATATTTTCTAGAGGAACTTCCCACCAATAAACGTGGATTTTTAAAGAATATTTTCTAGAGAAACTTCCCACCAATACACGTGGATGTTTAAAGAATATTTTCTAGAGGAACTTCCCACCAATAAACGTGGATTTTTAAAGAATATTTTCTAGAAAAACTTCCCACCAATAAACGTGGATTTTTAAAGAATATTTTCTGGAGGAACTTCCCACCAATAAACGTGGATTTTTAAAGAATATTTTCTAGAGGAACTTCCCACCAATAAACGTGGATTTTTAAAGAATATTTTCTAGAGGAACTTCCCACCAATAAACGTGGATTTTTAAAGAATATTTTCTAGGGGAACTTCCCACCAATAAACGTGGATTTTTAAAGAATATTTTCTAGAAGAACTTCCCACCAATAAACGTGGATGTTTAAAAATATTTTCTAGAGGAACTTCCCACCAATAAACGTGGATTTTTAAAGAATATTTTCTAGAGGAACTTCCCACCAATAAACGTGGATTTTTAAAGAATATTTTCTAGAGGAACTTCCCACCAATAAACGTGGATGTTTAAAGAATATTTTCCAGAGGAACTTCCCACCAATAAACGTGGATGTTTAAAGAATATTTTCTAGAGGAACTTCCCACCAATAAACGTGGATGTTTAAAGAATATTTTCTAGAGGAACTTCCCACCAACAAATGTTGGATTTTAATGAATATTTCGTAAAGGCCCTTCCCATAAATAAACGTGGATGTTTAAAGAATATTTTCTAGAAAAACTTCCCAGCAATAAACGGGGATTTTTAAAGAATATTTTCTAGAAAAACTTCCCACCAATAAACGTGGATTTTTAAAGAATATTTTCTAGAGGAACTTCCCACCAATAAACGTGGATTTTTAAAGAATATTTTCTAGAGGAACTTCCCACCAATAAACGTGGATTTTTAAAGAATATTTTCTGGAGGAATTTCCCACCAATAAACGTGGATTTTTAAAGAATATTTTCTAGAGGAACTTCCCACCAATAAACGTGGATTTTTAAAGAATATTTTCTAGAGGAACTTCCCACCAATAAACGTGGATTTTTAAAGAATATTTTCTAGAGGAACTTCCCACCAATAAACGTGGATTTTTAAAGAATATTTTCTAGAGGAACTTCCCACCAATAAACGTGGATGTTTAAAAATATTTTCTAGAGAAACTTCCCACCAATAAACGTGGATTTTTAAGGAATATTTTCTAGTGAACCTTCAAACCAATATGCTTGTATTTTTAAGGAATATTTATACGGTATCTTTCCACTTGGATTTTTGAGGAACGTTTTTAGAGGATCTTCCCACCATTATGCGTCGATTTTTAAGGAATATTTTCTAGAATACAATTACAGCAAAAAATTAAATTTCCGAGATCTACGATGCTTGTCACAATGCCATACCTATAGCACGTACGTATTCATATTATAACTTACTGTTCCATTTTTGTTAACATTTTAAAATTAATACCTTTGCAGTTTACTAATTGTAAGAACTAAAATAATAAAAAATATAACCTCTTAAATTTTTTTTGTCATGCATTCTTTATTTTCACTCACAGCATCCGCATGATAATTAATGTCTCCGAACTTAATGAAACATATGCAAAAATTCCTTGTTGGCATAATTTGTAAAACTTACCTCTGTTTCTGGCTGCAAGCAGGTGCATTTAAAAACCAAATGCCTTGCAAACATTTGCAAGGTGTCTAAAATAAATTACCAAGAAAATAATAAAAAAAAAAATCCAAAAGTTACAAATGAATGGCAAACAGAAAACTATAATTAATGTCTCGAGAGAAAGTATACTATTACAGTATATTTTATGGCAAAATGAGTAAGAGCCTTAAAAGGCATTGGAGAGAAGAAAATAATATTTCGTAGAACTGTTGTGTAATTAATTTGCAACAGTGTCGCTGTAAATGAATTATTGTTTTAGGTGTCACATATTTTTCTGCAGAATTCATAAGTTTTTTTATTAGGCGCAGAATGCACGGGTTACCTTGGCTTAATGGAGTTTCATTGGGGTTCTTCTTTGTGATAAATACCTTCAAAGCTATTGTAATATTTTTAAAAAACCACTTTAAAAATCAACGTCTATTTCCTGCTCTAGAAAACACTGTTTAAAAAATTCAAGTGTATTGGAAAATTATTGTCTAAAGATCGATGTTTATTGGTAAGAAGTCCTCTAGAAAATATTCTTTAAAAAATACATGTTTATGCGAAAGAAGGTCCTCTACACAATATTTTTTTTTAAAAAATCCACGTCTATTAGTGGGAAAATCCTCTAGAAAACATTCTTTAAAAATCCACGTTTATTGGTGCGAAGATCTTCTAGAGAACATTATTTCGAAAATATTCTTTAAAAATCCACGTTTATTGGTGCGAAGATCTTCTAGAGAACATTATTTCGAAAATATTCTTTAAAAATCCACGTTTATTGGTGAGAAGTTTCTCTAGAAAATATTCTTTAAAAATCCACGTTTATTGGTGAGAAGTTTCTCTAGAAAATATTCTTTAAAAATCCACGTTTATTGGTGAGAAGTTTCTCTAGAAAATATTCTTTAAAAATCCACGTTTATTGGTGAGAAGTTTCTCTAGAAAATATTCTTTAAAAATCCACGTTTATTGGTGAGAAGTTTCTCTAGAAAATATTCTTTAAAAATCCACGTTTATTGGTGAGAAGTTTCTCTAGAAAATATTCTTTAAAAATCCACGTTTATTGGTGGGAAGTTTCTCTAGAAAATATTCTTTAAAAATCCACGTTTATTGGTGGGAAGTTTCTCCAGAAAATATTCTTTAAAAATCCACGTTTATTGGTGGGAAGTTTCTCTAGAAAATATTCTTTAAAAATCCACGTTTATTGGTGGGAAGTTTCTCTAGAAAATATTTTTTAAAAATCCACGTTTATTGATGGAAAGTCTCTCTAGAAAATATTCTTTAAAAATCCACGTTTATTGGTGGGAAGTTTCTCTAGAAAACGTTCTTTAAAAATCCACGTTTATTGGTGGGAAGTTTCTCTAGAAAATATTTTTTAAAAATCCACGTTTATTGGTGGGAAGTTTCTCTAGAAAATATTCTTTAAAAATCCACGTTTATTGGTGGGAAGTTTCTCTAGAAAATATTCTTTAAAAATTCACGTTTGTTGGTGGGAAGTTTCTCTAGAAAATATTCTTTAAAAATCCACGCTTATTGGTGGAAAGTTTCTATAGAAAATATTCTTTAAAAATCCACGTTTATTGGTGGGAAGTTTCTCTAGAAAATATTCTTTAAAAATCCACGTTTATTGGTGGGAAGTTTCTATAGAAAATATTCTTTAAAAATACACGTTTATTGGTGGGAAGTTTCTCTAGAAAATATTTTTTAAAAATCCACGTTTATTGGTGGGAAGTTTCTCTAGAAAATATTCTTTAAAAATCCACGTTTATTGGTGGGAAGTTTCTATAGAAAATATTCTTTAAAAATACACGTTTATTGGTGGGAAGTTTCTCTAGAAAATATTTTTTAAAAATCCACGTTTATGCTGGGAAGTTTCTCTATAAAATATTCTTTAAAAATCCACGTTTATTGGTGGGAAGTTTCTATAGAAAATATTCTTTAAAAATACACGTTTATTGGTGGGAAGTTTCTCTAGAAAATATTTTTTAAAAATCCACGTTTATTGATGGGAAGTTTCTCTAGAAAATATTCTTTAAAAATCCACGTTTATTGGTGGGAAGTTTCTCTAGAAAACGTTCTTTAAAAATCCACGTTTATTGGTGGGAAGTTTCTCTAGAAAATATTTTTTAAAAATCCACGTTTATTGGTGGGAAGTTTCTCTAGAAAATATTCTTTAAAAATCCACGTTTATTGGTGGGAAGTTTCTCTAGAAAATATTCTTTAAAAATCCACGTTTATTGGTGGGAAGTTTCTCTAGAAAATATTCTTTAAAAATCCACGTTTATTGGTGGGAAGTTTCTCTAGAAAATGTTCTTTAAAAATCCACGTTTAATGGTGGGAAGTTTCTCTAGAAAATATTCTTTAAAAATCCACGTTTATTGGTGGGAAGTTTCTCTAGAAAATATTTTTTAAAAATACACGTTTATTGGTGGGAAGTTTCTCTAGAAAATATTCTTTAAAAATCCAAGTTTATTGGTGGGAAGTTTCTATAGAAAATATTCTTTAAAAATACACGTTTATTGGTGGGAAGTTTCTCTAGAAAATATTTTTTACAAATCCACGTTTATTGGTGGGAAGTTTCTCTAAAGAATATTCTTTAAAAATCCACGTTTATTGGTGGGAAGTTTCTCTAGAAATATTCTTTAAAAATCCACGTTTATTGGTGGGAAGTTTCTCTAGAAAATATTCTTTAAAAATACACGTTTATTGGTGGGAAATTTCTCTAGAAAATATTCTTTAAAAATCCACGTTTATTGGTGGGAAGTTTCTCTAGAAATATTCTTTAAAAATCCACGTTTATTGGTGGGAAGTTTCTCTAGAAAATATTCTTTAAAAATCCACGTTTATTGGTGGGAAGTTTCTCTAGAAAATATTCTTTAAAAATCCACGTTTATTGGTGGGAAGTTTCTCTAGAAAATATTCTTTAAAAATCCACGTTTATTGGTGGGAAGTTTTTCTAGAAAATATTCTTTAAAAATCCACGTTTATTGGTGGGAAGTTCTCTAGAACATATTCTTTAAAAATCCACGTTTATTGGTGGGAAGTTTCTCTAGAAAATATTCTTTAAAAATCCACGTTTATTGGTATGAAGTTTCTCTAGAAAATATTCTTTAAAAATCCACGTTTATTGGTGGGAAGTTTCTCCAGAAAATATTCTTTAAAACTCCACGTTTTTTGTGGGAAGTTTCTCTAGAAAATATTCTTTAAAAATCCACGTTTATTGGTGAGAAGTTTCTCTAGAAAATATTCTTTAAAAATCCACGTTTATTGGTGAGAAGTTCTCTAGAAAATATTCTTTAAAAATCCACGTTTATTGGTGAGAAGTTTCTCTAGAAAATATTCTTTAAAAATCCACGTTTATTGGTGAGAAGTTTCTCTAGAAAATATTCTTTAAAAATCCACGTTTATTGGTGAGAAGTTTCTCTAGAAAATATTCTTTAAAAATCCACGTTTATTGGTGAGAAGTTTCTCTAGAAAATATTCTTTAAAAATCCACGTTTATTGGTGAGAAGTTTCTTTAGAAAATATTCTTTAAAAATCCACGTTTATTGGTGAGAAGTTTCTCTAGAAAATATTCTTTAAAAATCCACGTTTATTGGTGAGAAGTTTCTCTAGAAAATATTCTTTAAAAATCCACGTTTATTGGTGAGAAGTCTTTCTAGAAAATATTCTTTAAAAATCCACGTTTATTGGTGAGAAGTTTCTCTAGAAAATATTCTTTAAAAATCCACGTTTATTGGTGAGAAGTTTGTCTAGAAAATATTCTTTAAAAATCCACGTTTATTGGTGGGAAGTTTCTCTACAAAATTATCTTTAACAAGTAAGAAAAGTCTATAGTCGGACGGAGCCGACCATGGGATAGCCTATACCACTATCCCTGGAAAATCGCTCTCCACGGAACTTCTTTTCAATGATTGTGAAAATTTAATTATCAAATATCAGAGATGTAATGTATAATATTTTTGACCAAAACCAAAAATTTATCTTGCATGACAAAGACATTTTTGTAGCAGGAAAGGAAAACTTAGTTCACACAAACTAAAATGTAATGAAACCCACTTATGTAGTACTATTTTCCGTTGTTTAACCGCTACGTTATTGAATTTTTTTTACCAATTTCACACAAAATTTTCAGTCCAATTAACCCGCTAAGTATTATCTGATCTTCACGTTGGTTTGTACGCTTTTTCTTCATCATAAACTCAAACTTTGTTTAAAATTTTGCGGGTTATTATTTTGACCTACAGAGCCGCTACAAAATTGGTTAAAATTTTGTTTTTGGTCCATTTCATTCCCTGAACATTTCACGATCATCAGCAAAGAATAATCATTTTTTTTTTCTGGCCCGAACCCAACCTCCTTAAAAAATTCGTTACAATCGGTCCATAATTGCGGCCTTAAGCTTGTTTACAATTTTTAATGGACGGACACACATCGCTAAATCGCTTTATCTCGTCGAGATATGAATTTTGGCATACCAAATAAGGGGTCTAGGACGAATATTTCGTGGTGTTACTTAAACTTTTGGAGAGACAATATGTAGATAAAAATGTGATATATCTCACTTGTCCGGAATGCCACTTCCAGGAATTAAGATACAAGCTGTATATTAAAAATTTTCACAATTTTCACACAAAAGTTTTGGTCCATTTAACCCTCTAAATATTATCCGATCGCCATCTCAAATTGCAAACATACTCTTACCTTATTTAAAATTACGCGTTGATCGGACTATTATTGAGACCTACAGAGCCGCTAGAAAATTGGATAAATATTATGTTTTTGGTCCATTTCACCCGCTAAATATTTCACCATCATCACCAATAAGAATAGGGACCTATTCTGATCTGAACCCGACCTCCATACAAAATTTCGTGACGATCGGTCCATAATTGCGGCCTGGAGCGTGTTTACAATTTATAATGGACAGACGGACGGACGGACGGACGGATACACATCTCAAAATCGCTTTATCTCGTCGAGATATGAAGATTGGTGTACCACATTGGGGGTCTCCGACGAATATTTCGCGGTGTTACATGAATTTTTACCAAAACAAACTTAAAATACCCTTTTCCACATTGTGGTATAGGGTATAATAAAAATCCACGTTTATTGGTGGGAAGTTTCTCTACAAAATTATCTTTAAAAATCCACGTTTATGCTGGGAAGTTTCTCTATAAAATATTCTTTAAAAACCCTGTTAATTGGTGGGAAGTTTCTCTAGAAAATATTCTTTAAAAATCCACGTTTATTGGTGGGAAGTTTCTCTAGAAAACGTTCTTTAAAAATCCACGTTTATTGGTGGGAAGTTTCTCTAGAAAATATTTTTTAAAAATCCACGTTTATTGGTGGGAAGTTTCTCTAGAAAATATTCTTTAAAAATCCACGTTTATTGGTGGGAAGTTTCTCTACAAAATTATCTTTAAAAATCCACGTTTATGCTGGGAAGTTTCTCTATAAAATATTCTTTAAAAACCCTGTTAATTGGTGGGAAGTTTCTCTAGAAAATATTCTTTAAAAATCCACGTTTATTGGTGGGAAGTTTCTCTAGAAAACGTTCTTTAAAAATCCACGTTTATTGGTGGGAAGTTTCTCTAGAAAATATTTTTTAAAAATCCACGTTTATTGGTGGGAAGTTTCTCTAAAAAATATTCTTTAAAAATCCACGTTTATTGGTGGGAAGTTTCTCTAGAAAATATTCTTTAAAAATCCACGTTTATTGGTGGGAAGTTTCTCTAGAAAATATTCTTTAAAAATCCACGTTTATTGGTGGGAAGTTTCTCTAGAAAATGTTCTTTAAAAATCCACGTTTATTGGTGGGAAGTTTCTCTAGAAAATATTCTTTAAAAATCCACGTTTATTGGTGGGAAGTTTCTCTAGAAAATATTCTTTAAAAATCCACGTTTATTGGTGGGAAGTTCCTCTAGAAAATATTCTTTAAAAACCACGTTTTTGGTGGGAAGTTTCTCTAGAAAATATTTTTTAAAAATCCACGTTTATTGGTGGGAAGTTTCTCTAGAAAATATTCTTTAAAAATCCACGTTTATTGGTGGGAAGTTTCTCTAGAAAATATTCTTTAAAAATCCACGTTTATTGGTGGGAAGTTTTTCTAGAAAATATTCTTTAAAAATCCACGTTTATTGGTAGGAAGTTTCTCTAGAAAATATTCTTTAAAAATCCACGTTTATTGGTGGGAAGTTTCTCTAGAAAATATTCTTTAAAAATCCACGTTTATTGGTATGAAGTTTCTCTAGAAAATATTCTTTAAAAATCCACGTTTATCGGTGGGAAGTTTCTCCAGAAAATATTCTTTAAAAGTCCACGTTTTTTGTGGGAAGTTTCTCTAGAAAATATTCTTTAAAAGCCACGTTTTTGGTGGGAAGTTTCTCTAGAAAATATTTTTTAAAAATCCACGTTTATTGGTGGGAAGTTTCTCTAGAAAATATTCTTTAAAAATCCACGTTTATTGGTGGGAAGTTTCTCTAGAAAATATTCTTTAAAAATCCACGTTTATTGGTGGGAAGTTTTTCTAGAAAATATTCTTTAAAAATCCACGTTTATTGGTAGGAAGTTTCTCTAGAAAATATTCTTTAAAAATCCACGTTTATTGGTGGGAAGTTTCTCTAGAAAATATTCTTTAAAAATCCACGTTTATTGGTATGAAGTTTCTCTAGAAAATATTCTTTAAAAATCCACGTTTATCGGTGGGAAGTTTCTCCAGAAAATATTCTTTAAAAGTCCACGTTTTTTGTGGGAAGTTTCTCTAGAAAATATTCTTTAAAAGTCCACGTTTATTGCTGCGAAGTTTTTCTGGAAAATATTCTTTAAAAATCCACGTTTATTGCTGGGAAGTTTCTCTAGAAAATATTCTTTAAAAATCCACGTTTATTGGTGGGAAGTTTCTCTAAAAACTATTCTTTAAAAATCCACGTTTATTGATGGGAAGTTTCTCTAGAAAATATTCTTTAAAAATCCACATTTATTGGTGGGAAGTTTCTCTAGACAATATTCTTTAAAAATCCACGTTTATTGGTGGGAAGTTTCTCTAGACAATATTCTTTAAAAATCCACGTTTATTGGTTTGAAGTTCCTCTAGAAAATATTCTTTAAAAATCCACGTTTATTGGTTTGAAGTTCGTCTAGAAAATATTCTTTAAAAATCCACGTTTATTGGTTTGAAGTTCGTCTAGAAAATATTCTTTAAAAATCCACGTTTATTGGTTTGAAGTTCGTCTAGAAAATATTCTTTAAAAATCCACGTTTATTGGTTTGAAGTTCGTCTAGAAAATATTCTTTAAAAATCCACGTTTATTGGTTTGAAGTTCCTCTAGAAAATATTCTTTAAAAATCCACGTTTATTGGTTTGAAGATCGTCTAGAAAATATTCTTTAAAAATCCACGTTTATTGGTTTGAAGTTCGTCTAGAAAATATTCTTTAAAAATCCACGTTTATTGGTTTGAAGTTCCTCTAGAAAATATTCTTTAAAAACCCACGTTTATTGGTTTGAAGTTCCTCTAGAAAATATTCTTTAAAAATCCACGTTTATTGGTTTGAAGTTCCTCTAGAAAATATTCTTTAAAAATCCACGTTTATTGGTTTGAAGTTCCTCTAGAAAATATTCTTTAAAAATCCACGTTTATTGGTTTGAAGTTCCTCTAGAAAATATTCTTTAAAAATCCACGTTTATTGGTTTGAAGTTCCTCTAGAAAATATTCTTTAAAAATCCACGTTTATTGGTTTGAAGTTCCTCTAGAAAATATTCTGTAAAAATCCACGTTTATTGGTTTGAAGTTCCTCTAGAAAATATTCTTTAAAAATCCACGTTTATTGGTTTGAAGTTCCTCTAGAAAATATTCTTTAAAAACCCACGTTTATTGGTTTGAAGTTCCTCTAGAAAATATTCTTTAAAAACCCACGTTTATTGGTTTGAAGTTCCTCTAGAAAATATTCTTTAAAAATCCACGTTTATTGGTTTGAAGTTCCTCTAGAAAATATTCTTTAAAAATCCACGTTTATTGGTTTGAAGTTCCTCTAGAAAATATTCTTTAAAAATCCACGTTTATTGGTTTGAAGTTCCTCTAGAAAATATTCTTTAAAAATCCACGTTTATTGGTTTGAAGTTCCTCTAGAAAATATTCTTTAAAAACCCACGTTTATTGGTTTGAAGTTCCTCTAGAAAATATTCTTTAAAAATCCACGTTTATTGGTTTGAAGTTCCTCTAGAAAATATTCTTTAAAAATCCACGTTTATTGGTTTGAAGTTCCTCTAGAAAATATTCTTTAAAAATCCACGTTTATTGGTTTGAAGTTCCTCTAGAAAATATTCTTTAAAAATCCACGTTTATTGGTTTGAAGTTCCTCTAGAAAATATTCTTTAAAAATCCACGTTTATTGGTTTGAAGTTCCTCTAGAAAATATTCTTTAAAAATCCACGTTTATTGGTTTGAAGTTCCTCTAGAAAATATTCTTTAAAAACCCACGTTTATTGGTTTGAAGTTCCTCTAGAAAATATTCTTTAAAAATCCACGTTTATTGGTTTGAAGTTCCTCTAGAAAATATTCTTTAAAAATCCACGTTTATTGGTTTGAAGTTCCTCTAGAAAATATTCTTTAAAAATCCACGTTTATTGGTTTGAAGTTCCTCTAGAAAATATTCTTTAAAAATCCACGTTTATTGGTTTGAAGTTCCTCTAGAAAATATTCTTTAAAAATCCACGTTTATTGGTTTGAAGTTCCTCTAGAAAATATTCTTTAAAAATCCACGTTTATTGGTTTGAAGTTCCTCTAGAAAATATTCTTTAAAAATCCACGTTTATTGGTTTGAAGTTCGTCTAGAAAATATTCTTTAAAAATCCACGTTTATTGGTTTGAAGTTCCTCTAGAAAATATTCTTTAAAAACCCACGTTTATTGGTTTGAAGTTCCTCTAGAAAATATTCTTTAAAAATCCACGTTTATTGGTTTGAAGTTCCTCTAGAAAATATTCTTTAAAAATCCACGTTTATTGGTTTGAAGTTCCTCTAGAAAATATTCTTTAAAAATCCACGTTTATTGGTTTGAAGTTCCTCTAGAAAATATTCTTTAAAAATCCACGTTTATTGGTTTGAAGTTCCTCTAGAAAATATTCTTTAAAAATCCACGTTTATTGGTTTGAAGTTCCTCTAGAAAATATTCTTTAAAAATCCACGTTTATTGGTTTGAAGTTCCTCTAGAAAATATTCTTTAAAAATCCACGTTTATTGGTTTGAAGTTCCTCTAGAAAATATTCTTTAAAAATCCACGTTTATTGGTTTGAAGTTCCTCTAGAAAATATTCTTTAAAAATCCACGTTTATTGGTTTGAAGTTCCTCTAGAAAATATTCTTTAAAAATCCACGTTTATTGGTTTGAAGTTCCTCTAGAAAATATTCTTTAAAAATCCACGTTTATTGGTTTTAAGTTCCTCTAGAAAATATTCTTTAAAAATCCACGTTTATTGGTTTGAAGTTCCTCTAGAAAATATTCTTTAAAAATCCACGTTTATTGGTTTGAAGTTCCTCTAGAAAATATTCTTTAAAAATCCACGTTTATTGGTTTGAAGTTCGTCTAGAAAATATTCTTTAAAAATCCACGTTTATTGGTTTGAAGTTCGTCTAGAAAATATTCTTTAAAAATCCACGTTTATTGGTTTGAAGTTCGTCTAGAAAATATTCTTTAAAAATCCACGTTTATTGGTTTGAAGTTCCTCTAGAAAATATTCGTTAAAAACCCACGTTTATTGGTTTGAAGTTCCTCTAGAAAATATTCGTTAAAAACCCACGTTTATTGGTTTGAAGTTCCTCTAGAAAATATTCTTTAAAAATCCACGTTTATTGGTTTGAAGTTCCTCTAGAAAATATTCTTTAAAAATCCACGTTTATTGGTTTGAAGTTCCTCTAGAAAATATTCTTTAAAAATCCACGTTTATTGGTTTGAAGTTCCTCTAGAAAATATTCTTTAAAAATCCACGTTTATTGGTTTGAAGTTCCTCTAGAAAATATTCTTTAAAAATCCACGTTTATTGGTTTGAAGTTCCTCTAGAAAATATTCTTTAAAAATCCACGTTTATTGGTTTGAAGTTCGTCTAGAAAATATTCTTTAAAAATCCACGTTTATTGGTTTGAAGTTCGTCTAGAAAATATTCTTTAAAAATCCACGTTTATTGGTTTGAAGTTCCTCTAGAAAATATTCGTTAAAAACCCACGTTTATTGGTTTGAAGTTCCTCTAGAAAATATTCGTTAAAAACCCACGTTTATTGGTTTGAAGTTCCTCTAGAAAATATTCTTTAAAAATCCACGTTTATTGGTTTGAAGTTCCTCTAGAAAATATTCTTTAAAAATCCACGTTTATTGGTTTGAAGTTCCTCTAGAAAATATTCTTTAAAAATCCACGTTTATTGGTTTGAAGTTCCTCTAGAAAATATTCTTTAAAAATCCACGTTTATTGGTTTGAAGTTCCTCTAGAAAATATTCTTTAAAAATCCACGTTTATTGGTTTGAAGTTCCTCTAGAAAATATTCTTTAAAAATCCACGTTTATTGGTTTGAAGTTCGTCTAGAAAATATTCTTTAAAAATCCACGTTTATTGGTTTGAAGTTCGTCTAGAAAATATTCTTTAAAAATCCACGTTTATTGGTTTGAAGTTCCTCTAGAAAATATTCGTTAAAAACCCACGTTTATTGGTTTGAAGTTCCTCTAGAAAATATTCGTTAAAAACCCACGTTTATTGGTTTGAAGTTCCTCTAGAAAATATTCTTTAAAAATCCACGTTTATTGGTTTGAAGTTCCTCTAGAAAATATTCTTTAAAAATCCACGTTTATTGGTTTGAAGTTCCTCTAGAAAATATTCTTTAAAAATCCACGTTTATTGGTTTGAAGTTCCTCTAGAAAATATTCTTTAAAAATCCACGTTTATTGGTTTGAAGTTCCTCTAGAAAATATTCTTTAAAAATCCACGTTTATTGGTTTGAAGTTCCTCTAGAAAATATTCTTTAAAAATCCACGTTTATTGGTTTGAAGTTCCTCTAGAAAATATTCTTTAAAAATCCACGTTTATTGGTTTGAAGTTCCTCTAGAAAATATTCTTTAAAAATCCACGTTTATTGGTTTGAAGTTCCTCTAGAAAATATTCTTTAAAAATCCACGTTTATTGGTTTGAAGTTCTTCTAGAAAATATTCTTTAAAAATCCACGTTTATTGGTTTGAAGTTCCTCTAGAAAATATTCTTTAAAAATCCACGTTTATTGGTTTGAAGTTCCTCTAGAAAATATTCTTTAAAAATCCACGTTTATTGGTTTGAAGTTCCTCTAGAAAATATTCTTTAAAAACCCACGTTTATTGGTTTGAAGTTCCTCTAGAAAATATTCTTTAAAAATCCACGTTTATTGGTTTGAAGTTCCTCTAGAAAATATTCTTTAAAAATCCACGTTTATTGGTTTGAAGTTCCTCTAGAAAATATTCTTTAAAAATCCACGTTTATTGGTTTGAAGTTCCTCTAGAAAATATTCTTTAAAAATCCACGTTTATTGGTTTGAAGTTCCTCTAGAAAATATTCTTTAAAAATCCACGTTTATTGGTTTGAAGTTCCTCT
Organism: Musca autumnalis; assembly: GCF_047663935.1. Classification (NCBI taxonomy): domain Eukaryota; kingdom Metazoa; phylum Arthropoda; class Insecta; order Diptera; family Muscidae; genus Musca; species Musca autumnalis. Next base: position 18,992,635 of record NW_027411866.1, on the reverse strand, counting down.
AGAAAATATTCTTTAAAAATCCACGTTTATTGGTTTGAAGTTCCTCTAGAAAATATTCTTTAAAAATCCACGTTTATTGGTTTGAAGTTCCTCTAGAAAATATTCTTTAAAAATCCACGTTTATTGGTTTGAAGTTCCTCTAGAAAATATTCTTTAAAAATCCACGTTTATTGGTTTGAAGTTCCTCTAGAAAATATTCTTTAAAAATCCACGTTTATTGGTTTGAAGTTCCTCTAGAAAATATTCTTTAAAAATCCACGTTTATTGGTTTGAAGTTCCTCTAGAAAATATTCTTTAAAAATCCACGTTTATTGGTTTGAAGTTCCTCTAGAAAATATTCTTTAAAAATCCACGTTTATTGGTTTGAAGTTCCTCTAGAAAATATTCTTTAAAAATCCACGTTTATTGGTTTGAAGTTCCTCTAGAAAATATTCTTTAAAAATCCACGTTTATTGGTTTGAAGTTCCTCTAGAAAATATTCTTTAAAAATCCACGTTTATTGGTTTGAAGTTCCTCTAGAAAATATTCTTTAAAAATCCACGTTTATGCTGGGAAGTTTCTCTAGAAAATATTCTTTAAAAATCCACCTTTATGCTGGGAAGTTTCTCTAGAAATTATTCTTTAAAAATCCACGTTTATTGGTGGGAAGTTTCTCTAGAAAATATTCTTTAAAAATCCACATTTATTGGTGGGAAGTTTCTCTAGAAAATATTCTTTAAAAATCCACGTTTATTGGTGGGAAGTTTCTCTAGAAAATATTCTTTAAAAATCCACGTTTATTGGTGGGAAGTTTCTCTAGAAAATATTCTTTAAAAATCCACGTTTATTGGTGGGAAGTTTCTCTAGAAAATATTCTTTAAAAATCCACCTTTATTGGTTTGAAGTTCCTCTAGAAAATATTCTTTAAAAATCCACGTTTATTGGTTTGAAGTTCCTCTAGAAAATATTCTTTAAAAATCCACGTTTATTGGTTTGAAGTTCCTCTAGAAAATATTCTTTAAAAATCCACGTTTATTGGTTTGAAGTTCCTCTAGAAAATATTCTTTAAAAATCCACGTTTATTGGTTTGAAGTTCCTCTAGAAAATATTCTTTAAAAATCCACGTTTATTGGTTTGAAGTTCCTCTAGAAAATATTCTTTAAAAATCCACGTTTATTGGTTTGAAGTTCCTCTAGAAAATATTCTTTAAAAATCCACGTTTATGGTGGGAAGTGGCTCTAGAAAATATTCTTTAAAAATCCACGTTTATGCTGGGAAGTTTCTCTAGAAAATATTCTTTAAAAATCCACGTTTATGCTGGGAAGTTTCTCTAGAAAATATTCTTTAAAAATCCACGTTTATGCTGGGAAGTTTCTCTAGAAATTATTCTTTAAAAATCCACGTTTATTGGTGGGAAGTTTCTCTAGAAAATATTCTTTAAAAATCCACGTTTATTGGTGGGAAGTTTCTCTAGAAAATATTCTTTAAAAATCCACATTTATTGGTGGGAAGTTTCTCTAGAAAATATTCTTTAAAAATCCACGTTTATTGGTGGGAAGTTTCTCTAGAAAATATTCTTTAAAAATCCACGTTTATTGGTGGGAAGTTTCTCTAGAAAATATTCTTTAAAAATCCACATTTATTGGTGGGAAGTTTCTCTAGACAATATTCTTTAAAAATCCACGTTTATTGGTGGGAAGTTTCTCTAGAAAATATTCTTTAAAAATCCACGTTTATTGGTGGGAAGTTTCTCTAGAAAATATTCTTTAAAAATCCACCTTTATTGGTTTGAAGTTCCTCTAGAAAATATTCTTTAAAAATCCACGTTTATTGGTTTGAAGTTCCTCTAGAAAATATTCTTTAAAAATCCACGTTTATTGGTTTGAAGTTCCTCTAGAAAATATTCTTTAAAAATCCACGTTTATTGGTTTGAAGTTCCTCTAGAAAATATTCTTTAAAAATCCACGTTTATTGGTTTGAAGTTCCTCTAGAAAATATTCTTTAAAAATCCACGTTTATTGGTTTGAAGTTCCTCTAGAAAATATTCTTTAAAAATCCACGTTTATTGGTTTGAAGTTCCTCTAGAAAATATTCTTTAAAAATCCACGTTTATTGGTTTGAAGTTCCTCTAGAAAATATTCTTTAAAAATCCACGTTTATTGGTTTGAAGTTCGTCTAGAAAATATTCTTTAAAAATCCACGTTTATTGGTTTGAAGTTCCTCTAGAAAATATTCTTTAAAAACCCACGTTTATTGGTTTGAAGTTCCTCTAGAAAATATTCTTTAAAAATCCACGTTTATTGGTTTGAAGTTCCTCTAGAAAATATTCTTTAAAAATCCACGTTTATTGGTTTGAAGTTCCTCTAGAAAATATTCTTTAAAAATCCACGTTTATTGGTTTGAAGTTCGTCTAGAAAATATTCTTTAAAAATCCACGTTTATTGGTTTGAAGTTCCTCTAGAAAATATTCTTTAAAAATCCACGTTTATTGGTTTGAAGTTCGTCTAGAAAATATTCTTTAAAAATCCACGTTTATTGGTTTGAAGTTCCTCTAGAAAATATTCTTTAAAAACCCACGTTTATTGGTTTGAAGTTCCTCTAGAAAATATTCTTTAAAAATCCACGTTTATTGGTTTGAAGTTCCTCTAGAAAATATTCTTTAAAAATCCACGTTTATTGGTTTGAAGTTCCTCTAGAAAATATTCTTTAAAAATCCACGTTTATTGGTTTGAAGTTCCTCTAGAAAATATTCTTTAAAAATCCACGTTTATTGGTTTGAAGTTCCTCTAGAAAATATTCTTTAAAAATCCACGTTTATTGGTTTGAAGTTCCTCTAGAAAATATTCTTTAAAAATCCACGTTTATTGGTTTGAAGTTCCTCTAGAAAATATTCTTTAAAAATCCACGTTTATTGGTTTGAAGTTCCTCTAGAAAATATTCTTTAAAAATCCACGTTTATTGGTTTGAAGTTCCTCTAGAAAATATTCTTTAAAAATCCACGTTTATTGGTTTGAAGTTCCTCTAGAAAATATTCTTTAAAAATCCACGTTTATTGGTTTGAAGTTCCTCTAGAAAATATTCTTTAAAAATCCACGTTTATTGGTTTGAAGTTCCTCTAGAAAATATTCTTTAAAAATCCACGTTTATTGGTTTGAAGTTCCTCTAGAAAATATTCTTTAAAAATCCACGTTTATTGGTTTGAAGTTCCTCTAGAAAATATTCTTTAAAAATCCACGTTTATTGGTTTGAAGTTCCTCTAGAAAATATTCTTTAAAAATCCACGTTTATTGGTTTGAAGTTCCTCTAGAAAATATTCTTTAAAAACCCACGTTTATTGGTTTGAAGTTCCTCTAGAAAATATTCTTTAAAAATCCACGTTTATTGGTTTGAAGTTCCTCTAGAAAATATTCTTTAAAAATCCACGTTTATTGGTTTGAAGTTCCTCTAGAAAATATTCTTTAAAAATCCACGTTTATTGGTTTGAAGTTCCTCTAGAAAATATTCTTTAAAAATCCACGTTTATGCTGGGAAGTTTCTCTAGAAAATATTCTTTAAAAATCCACGTTTATGGTGGGAAGTTTCTCTAGAAAATATTCTTTAAAAATCCACGTTTATGCTGGGAAGTTTCTCTAGAAATTATTCTTTAAAAATCCACGTTTATTGGTGGGAAGTTTCTCTAGAAAATATTCTTTAAAAATCCACATTTATTGGTGGGAAGTTTCTCTAGAAAATATTCTTTAAAAATCCACATTTATTGGTGGGAAGTTTCTCTAGAAAATATTCTTTAAAAATCCACGTTTATTGGTGGGAAGTTTCTCTAGAAAATATTCTTTAAAAATCCACGTTTATTGGTGGGAAGTTTCTCTAGAAAATATTCTTTAAAAATCCACATTTATTGGTGGGAAGTTTCTCTAGACAATATTCTTTAAAAATCCACGTTTATTGGTGGGAAGTTTCTCTAGAAAATATTCTTTAAAAATCCACGTTTATTGGTGGGAAGTTTCTCTAGAAAATATTCTTTAAAAATCCACCTTTATTGGTTTGAAGTTCCTCTAGAAAATATTCTTTAAAAATCCACGTTTATTGGTTTGAAGTTCCTCTAGAAAATATTCTTTAAAAATCCACGTTTATTGGTTTGAAGTTCCTCTAGAAAATATTCTTTAAAAATCCACGTTTATTGGTTTGAAGTTCCTCTAGAAAATATTCTTTAAAAATCCACGTTTATTGGTTTGAAGTTCCTCTAGAAAATATTCTTTAAAAACCCACGTTTATTGGTTTGAAGTTCCTCTAGAAAATATTCTTTAAAAATCCACGTTTATTGGTTTGAAGTTCCTCTAGAAAATATTCTTTAAAAATCCACGTTTATTGGTTTGAAGTTCGTCTAGAAAATATTCTTTAAAAATCCACGTTTATTGGTTTGAAGTTCCTCTAGAAAATATTCTTTAAAAATCCACGTTTATTGGTTTGAAGTTCCTCTAGAAAATATTCTTTAAAAATCCACGTTTATTGGTTTGAAGTTCCTCTAGAAAATATTCTTTAAAAACCCACGTTTATTGGTTTGAAGTTCCTCTAGAAAATATTCTTTAAAAATCCACGTTTATTGGTTTGAAGTTCCTCTAGAAAATATTCTTTAAAAATCCACGTTTATTGGTTTGAAGTTCCTCTAGAAAATATTCTTTAAAAATCCACGTTTATTGGTTTGAAGTTCCTCTAGAAAATATTCTTTAAAAATCCACGTTTATTGGTTTGAAGTTCCTCTAGAAAATATTCTTTAAAAATCCACGTTTATTGGTTTGAAGTTCCTCTAGAAAATATTCTTTAAAAATCCACGTTTATTGGTTTGAAGTTCGTCTAGAAAATATTCTTTAAAAACCCACGTTTATTGGTTTGAAGTTCCTCTAGAAAATATTCTTTAAAAACCCACGTTTATTGGTTTGAAGTTCCTCTAGAAAATATTCTTTAAAAATCCACGTTTATTGGTTTGAAGTTCCTCTAGAAAATATTCTTTAAAAATCCACGTTTATTGGTTTGAAGTTCCTCTAGAAAATATTCTTTAAAAATCCACGTTTATTGGTTTGAAGTTCCTCTAGAAAATATTCTTTAAAAATCCACGTTTATTGGTTTGAAGTTCCTCTAGAAAATATTCTTTAAAAATCCACGTTTATTGGTTTGAAGTTCCTCTAGAAAATATTCTTTAAAAATCCACGTTTATTGGTTTGAAGTTCCTCTAGAAAATATTCTTTAAAAATCCACGTTTATTGGTTTGAAGTTCCTCTAGAAAATATTCTTTAAAAATCCACGTTTATTGGTTTGAAGTTCCTCTAGAAAATATTCTTTAAAAATCCACGTTTATGGGGGAAGTTTCTCTAGAAAATATTCTTAAAAAATCCACGTTTATTGGTGGGAAGTTTCTCTAGAAAATATTCTTTAAAAATCCACGTTTATTGGTGGGAAGTTTCTCTAGAAAATATTCTTTAAAAATCCACGTTTATGGGGGAAGTTTCTCTAGAAAATATTCTTTTAAAATCCACGTTTATTGGTGGGAAGTTTCTCTAGAAAATATTCTTTAAAAATCCATGTTAATTGGTGGGAAGTTCCTCTAGAAAATATTCTTTAAAAATCCACGTTTATTTGTGGGAAGTTTCTTTACAAAATATTCTTTAAAAATCCACGTTTATTTGTGGGAAGTTTCTTTACAAGATATTCTTTAAAAATCCACGTTTATTGGTGGGAAGTTTCTCTGGAAAATATTCTTTAAAAATCCACGTTTATTGGTGGGAAGTTTCTCTGGAAAATATTCTTTAAAAATCCACGTTTATTGTTAGGAAGGTCCTCTAGATGATAATCTTCAAAAATGCACCTTTATTGTTGGGAAGGGTCTCTAGACAATAATTTGTAAAAATCCACGTTTATTGTTGGGAGGGTCCTCTAAACAATATTCTGTAAAAATCCATGTGTATTGGTGAGAAGTTCCTCTAAACAATATTCTGTAAAAATCCAAGAATATTTGTGAGAAGTTCCTCTAGAAAATATTCTTTAAAAATCCGCATTTATTGCTGGGAAGTTTCTCTAGAAAATATTCTTTAAAAATCCGCATTTACTGGTGGGAAGTTCCTCTAGAAAATATTTTTTAAAAGTCCACATTTATTGGTGGAAAGTTTCTTTATAAAATATTCTATAAAATTCAACGTTTATTGGTGGGAAGTTTCTCTAGAAAATATTCTTTCAAAACCCACGTTTATTGGTGGGAAGTTTCCCCAGAAAATATTCTTTAAAAATTAACGTTTATTTGTGGAAAGTTTCTCTAGAAAATATTTTTTTAAAAATCCACGTTTATTGGTGGAAAGTTTCTCTAGAAAACATTCTTTAAAAACCGCGTTAATTGGTGGGAAGTTTCCCCAGAAAATATTCTTTAAAAATTAACGTTTATTTGTGGAAAGTTTCTCTAGAAAATATTTTTTTAAAAATCCACGTTTATTGGTGGGAAGTTTCTCTAGAAAATATTCTTTAAAAACCGCGTTAATTGGTGGGAAGTTTCTCTAGAAAATATTCTTTAAAAATCCACGTTTATTGGTGGGAAGTTTCTCTAGAAAATATTCTTTAAAAATCCACGTTTATTGGTGGGAAGTTTCTCTAGAAAATATTCTTTAAAAATCCACGTTTATTGGTGGGAAGTTTCTCTAGAAAATATTGTTTAAGAATCCACATTTATTGGTAGGAAGGTCCACTAGAAAATATTTATTAAAAATTCACATTCAATGGTGACAAGGTCCTCTAGAAAATATTCTTTAAAAGTCCACATTAATTGGTGGAAAGGTCATTTAGAATATAATCTTTAAAAATCCACGTTTATTGGTGGGAAGCTTCTCTAGAAAATATTGTCTACAACCGCCTTTTTATCTGATGGTCCTTTAGCCATTATTCCTTAAAAATTTTATTTTAAATTTTTTTTCTCTCGAAAAAATCTTTTAAAATTTCAATTTTATTTTTTACTTCTATGTTGCGTATACATAGTGCCAACATGTATACGCCCAATTGCCCCTTTGTTAATTGTTTCTTATTTTTGATTTTGTAATTAAAAATATTAAGTTTTATATATTTATATACAATTATATCTTACATAAATATATTGCACATTTTGTAATGATATAATTTTTGTGTTAATTATAAATAAAGAAAAACATTGCATACTTTTAGGTATGCAGCTTTGTGCTCCATTATCAATTTGCCTCATATTTATTGCCCATTATTTATTTATCTCTTTGTTGGTGATGTTGCCATCATGATGATGATGATGCTTGTTTTCTTTTCATTACGAAGCTATTTAAATTTATTTTCCATTTTTTTTTTTCATATAATTTTTGTTTTAATTTCATTTATTACATTTTTAACGAATGATATGTATAAGTATATAACCACATCCCAAGGCTGCAGAGTCCGTCCTTGCATTCGCATGCCTTCAGTGCATCTATTCAATTATAAGGTTGGAGGAAAACTTGCTTGCTTTGTGGTTTTTGTGTCAAGAGCGATGGCGATGAATTGGCTTGAAATAAATATTGAATACAATTATGTTGGAAATGTTTTCCCACGATGTGCCAGCAGCCAAACAAACAACTCGTGTGCTCTCTCCTCCACGTTATACAAATTGTATTACCTTACCTTAATGAAGTTCAATTGGGGTTATTATGCAATTTATTTTAATAATTTACTCAATAATCGAAAATGAAAAGTTCAAACACCACAGGCTATAATTTCAGCGACGCTTAATCAGTAACTAGCGGCTGCACTGCAGTATGTGTACTTTTATTTTTGCCAGTACGCCAACATTATTAACAATATAAATGACAGAAGTTTTATCATGCAATGAATCGGTGTAAAGAGGTTTATGGTTTTAAAGGGGATTTTTTTAAGAAGAATTTTATGGTATAAATAATAAATAACTGAAAATGTATTGCATTAATAACTTCTTAAAACTACCGGAGACAATGTATGGGAATTGTAAAGTTGCCAATTAAAAGTGAAAGAAAGCAGGAAACAACGTCATGGAATTATATCAGAATCAATGAGAAATATAACTGAAGCATATTTTTACACAAATATCATCCCAAAAACTCGTGAATTATTTGAAGAGTATTCTTTATAGAGGCCAACACACTATCACCCTTGGATTTGAAGTACTTCCGCTAGTGTATTTTAATTATGGCTCATAGTGCGTATACATAGTGTCACAACGTATACGCTAGTAGATATTATCGGGTTCATGCACAAGTTCGCCTTTTAGGCATATCGAACATAGGGTTATTGACGAATAATTTGATTTCAGTAAATTTGGACTCGGATTAGTTGGCTCCTCTGCCCCGCCCCCTCACGATCCCCTCCTTCTTGATTACAATGCAATTTTCGTAACAAATAATTAACTTTCTCTCCCCTTTTCAAAAATCTATTGTGTATTTAATTTCAGTTCCCCCAATTATGACTTCAAGTACGCAACACTTTTTACAATTAATTGCTATTCGTTTCATTGCTATAGCTAGCTTTTGTGGCTTCAAAGGGTAATAAAGTTATGTCAGAAATAAAAAAAATCATCTGGTGTTAATTTTTCCTTTCCTTTAACATCAACAATCAGAACTTTTTTCTGGTGTCGGTTTTACGCAATTTTTTTTTCTGTGTTCATCTCTTACACTCATACTGGATGCATTCAAAATACCTTGAAAAAAAATAAAAACTTGGTTAAACATTTATGGTAATATCCGTAGAGGGTCAGAGAAAAAATATCGATAAACTTAGATTTTTTTAAAAGATAAACAAATTTTTCAAGAAATTCTCAGAACAATAAATAGGACTTTTTAAGGAGAATCGCAAAGCAAACAATTAGATCGCACTCATTTTAGATGGTGGTGCGAATACGTATTGTCAACACGTATACGTTTATAGAAACATCTTAAAGCGTGGCCCCCAGAATATGTTTTTAGAATATTAAATGCTATAAACTTGGATTTTTAAAGAATATTTTCTAGAGCTGGAACTCTTAATGTATTCCCGAAAGACTTTGATATGACTAACATTTTTATTTGAGTGCTTTTAAACAAAATTGTTTACCCAAAAACAACAATATTGGGTTTGAAACACTTTTTCTTATAACACAAAACAATACAGCCATGATAAAAACCTACTCATATAAACGTTTTGCCTCCTTGTGTTTCACAAAAAGGGGAAATCGAAAAAACGTGATACGATTTAAAACAGAACTTTCAACCAATAAACACGGATTTTAAAAATAAATTAAAAAAGAATTTCTTGGCCACAATTTTTAGAGAATATTTTCTAGAGCAACTTCCCACCAATAAACGTGGATTTTTAAAGAATATTTTCTAGAGCCACTTCCCACAAATAAACGTGGATTTTTAAAGAATATTTTCTAGAGCCACTTCCCACAAACAAACGTGGATTTTTAAAGAATATTTTCTAGAGCCACTTCCCACAAATAAACGTGGATTTTTAAAGAATACTTTCTAGAGCCATTTCCCACAAATAAACGTGGATTTTTAAAGAATATTTTCTAGAGGCACTTCCCACAAATAAATGTGGATTTTTAAAGAATATTTTCTAGAGGCACTTCCCACAAATAAACGTGGATTTTTAAAGAATATTTTCTAGAGCCACTTCCCACAAATAAACGTGGATTTTTATAGAATATTTTCTAGAGCAACTTCCCACCAATAAACGTGGACTTTTTAAAGAATATTTTCTAGAGCAACTTCCCACAAATAAACGTGGATTTTTAAAGAATATTTTTTGGAGTTCCTTCCCACCAATAAACGTGGATTTTTAAAGAATATTTTCTAGAGCAACTTCCCACCAATAAACGTTGATTTTTAAAGAATATTTTCTAGAGCAACTTCCCACCAATAAACGTGGATTTTTAAAGAATATTTTCTAGAGCAACTTCCCACCAATAAACGTGGATTTTTAAAAAAATATTTTCTAGAGCAACTTCCCACCAATAAACGTGGATTTTTAAAGAATATTTTCTAGAGGAACTTCCCACCAATAAACGTGGATTTTAAAAGAATATTTTCTAGAGCAACTTCCCACCAATAAACGTGGGTTTTTAAAGAATATTTTCCAGAGCAACTTCCCACCAATAAACGTGGATTTTTAAAGAATATTTTCTAGAGCAACTTCCCACAAATATACGTGGATTTTTAAAGAATAGAGCCACTTCCCACCAATAAACGTGGATTTTTAAAGAATATTTTCCAGAGCAACTTCCCACCAATAAACGTGGGTTTTTAAAGAATATTTTCCAGAGCAACTTCCCACCAATAAACGTGGATTTTTAAAGAATATTTTCTAGAGCAACTTCCCACCAATAAACGTGGATTTTTAAAGAATATTTTCTGGAGCCACTTCCCACCAATAAACGTGGATTTTTAAAGAATATTTTCTAGAGCAACTTCCCACCAATAAACGTGGATTTTTAAAGAATATTTTCTAGAGCAACTTCCCACCAATAAACGTGGATTTTTAAAGAATATTTTCTGGAGTTCCTTCCCACCAATAAACGTGGATTTTTAAAGAATATTTTCTAGAGCAACTTCCCACCAATAAACGTGGATTTTTAAAGAATATTTTCTAGAGCAACTTCCCACCAATAAACGTGGATTTTTAAAGAATATTTTCTAGAGCAACTTCCCACCAATAAACGTGGATTTTTAAAGAAACGTGGATTTTTAAAGAATATTTTCTAGAGCAACTTCCCACCAATAAACGTGGATTTTTAAAGAATATTTTTTGGAGTTCCTTTCCACCAATAAACGTGGATTTTTAAAAAATATTTTTTGAGTTCTTTCCCACCAATAAACGTGTATTTTTAAAGAATATTTACTAGAGGAAATTCCCGCCAATAAACGTGGATTTTTAAAGAATATTTTCTGGAGCAACTTCCCACCAATAAACGTGGATTTTTAAAGAATATTTTCTAGAGCAACTTCCCACCAATAAACGTGGATTTTTAAAAAATATTTTTTGAGTTCCTTTCCACCCATAAACGTGTATTTTTAAAGAATATTTACTAGAGGAAATTCCCGCCAATACATGTGGATATTTAAAGAATATTCTCTAGAGCAACTTCCCACCAATAAACGTGTATTTTTAAAGAATATTTACTAGAGGAAATTCCCGCCAATACATGTGGATATTTAAAGAATATTCTCTAGAGCAACTTCCCACCAATAAACGTGTATTTTTAAAGAATATTTACTAGAGGAAATTCCCGCCAATACATGTGGATATTTAAAGAATATTTTCTAGAGCAACTTACCACCAATAAACGTGGATTTTTAAAGAATATTTTCTGGAGCAACTTCCCACCAATAAACGTGGATTTTTAAAGAATATTTTCTAGAGCAACTTCCCACCAATAAACGTGGATTTTTAAAGAATATTTTCTAGAGCAACTTCCCACCAATAAACGTGGATTTTTAAAAAATATTTTTTGAGTTCCTTCCCACCCATAAACGTGTATTTTTAAAGAATATTTACTAGAGGAAATTCCCGCCAATACATGTGGATTTTTAAAGAATATTCTCGAGAGCAACTTCCCACCAATAAACGTGGATTTTTAAAGAATATTTTCTAGAGCAACTTACCACCAATAAACGTGGATTTTTAAAGAATATTTTCTAGAGCAACTTCCCACCAATAAACGTGGATTTTTAAAGAATATTTTCTAGAGCAACTTACCACCAATAAACGTGGATTTTTAAAGAATATTTTCTGGAGCAACTTCCCACCAATAAACGTGGATTTTTAAAGAATATTTTCTAGAGCAACTTCCCACCAATAAACGTGGATTTTTAAAGAACATTTTCTAGAGCAACTTCCCACCAATAAACGTGGATTTTTAAAGAATATTTTCTAGAGCAACTTCCCACCAATAAACGTGGATTTTTAAAGAACATTTTCTAGAGCAACTTCCCACCAATAAACGTGGATTTTTAAAGAATATTTTCTAGAGCAACTTCCCACCAATAAACGTGGATTTTTAGAGCCACTTCCCACAAATAAACGTGGATTTTTAAAGAATATTTTCTAGAGCCACTTCCCACAAATAAACGTGGATGTTTAAAGAATATTTTCTAGAGCCACTTCCCACCAATAAACGTGGATTTTTAAAGAATATTTTCTAGAGCCACTTCCCACAAATAAACGTGGATTTTTAAAGAATATTTTCTAGAGCCACTTCCCACAAATAAACGTGGATTTTTAAAGAATATTTTCTAGAGCCACTTCCCACAAATAAACGTGGATTTTTAAAGAATATTTTCTAGAGAAACTTGCCACCAATAAACGTGGATTTTTAAAGAATATTTTCTAGAACAACTTCCCACCAATAAACGTGTATTTGTAAAGAATATTTTTTGGAGCTCCCTCCCACCAATAAACGTGTATTTGTAAAGAATATTTTTTGGAGCTCCCTCCCACCAATAAACGTGGATTTTTAAAGAATATTTTCTAGAGCCACTTCCCACAAATAAACGTGAATTTTTAAAGAATATTTTTTGCAGTTCCTTCCCACCAATAAACGTGGATTTTTAATGAATATTTTTTGGAGTTCCTTCCCACCAATAAACGTGGTTTTTAAAGAATATTTTTTGCAGTTCCTTCCCACCAATAAACGTGGATTTTTAAAGAATATTTTTTGGAGTTCCTTCCCACCAATAAACTTGGATTTTTAAAGAATATTTTTAGGAGTTCCTTCCCACCAATAAACGTGGATTTTTTAAGAATATTTTTTTGAGTTCCTTCCCACCAATAAACGTGGATTTTTAAAGAACATTTTTTGAAGTTCCTTCCTACCAATAAACGTTGATTTTTAAGGAATATTTTTTGGAGTTCCTTCCCACCAATAAACGTGGATTTTTAAAGAATATTTTTTGCAGTTCCTTCCCACCAATAAACGTGGATTTTTAAAGAATATTTTTTGCAGTTCCTTCCCACCAATAAACGTGGATTTTTAAAGAATATTTTCTAGAGCAACTTCCCACCAATAAACGTGGATTTTTAAAGAATATTTTCTAGAGCAACTTCCCACAAATAAACGTGGATTTTTAAAGAATATTTTCTAGAGCAACTTCCCACAAATAAACGTGGATTTTTAAAGAATGTTTTTTGGAGCTTCTTTCCACCAATAAACGTGAAATTTTAAAGAATATTTTTTGAGCTCCTTCCCACCAATAAACGTGGATTTTTTAAGAATATTTTTTGGAGTTCCTTCCCACCAATAAACGTGGATTTTTAAAGAATATTTTTTGGAGTTCCTTCCCACCAATAAACGTGGATTTTAAAGAATATTTTTTGGAGTTCCTTCCCACCAATAAACGTGGATTTTTAAAGAATATTTTTTGGAGTTCCTTCCCACCAATAAACGTGGATTTTTAAAAAAATATTTTCTAGAGCAACTTTCCACCAATAAACGTGGATTTTTAAAGAATATTTTGTAGAGCAACTTCCCACCAATAAACGTGGATTTTTAAAGAATATTTTCCAGAGCAACTTCCCACCAATAAACGTGGATTTTTAAAGAATATTTTCTAGAGCAACTTCCCACCAATAAACTTAGATTTTAAAAGAATATTTTTTGGAGTTCCTTCCCACCAATAAACGTGGATTTTTAAAGAATATTTTTTGGAGTTCTTTCCCTCAAAACCTCACTACACATTTAGGATTCCCCTTTACACCTCCTTTTAATAATGGGCGTAGTTTTTTCCATAAATGTAACATTGTTTTAATTTCTGCCATGGTTGCAATCACCATCATCAATGTATGTTGCAACATGCTTTGACTACAAAGCTCGTTGCATCGTTAACCAAAAATAAAAAAAGGATTCAGTTTTTCCTAGATTTTTCCTTTGAGTTCATTTGATTTTTTTGTTCGATGAAACAACTTTTCTTCTTGTTTTAATAAATTTTCTCTACGTTTTACAAAGTACATGTAAATTGAAGGCAAGGTTGTTTCATATTTCCATTCCTTTGATTCATAGCCACCCACAAACACTCACACATATGCCTTTTTAAAGTTTTCTCGTTTTCCTCGATATCTATATGTTAAAAAATAAATAAATAAATAAAATAAACCAAATTGAAAGCGTTGAGAAATGAAAACCCGAACAGATAGTCAAACAAAAAAAAACGAACAGAAACCTGGCAAAATATTTTTGTAATTAAATCCTTCATGTAGCAAAGTTGATGTTGAACCACTTCGGTTTTTTTTGTACAAACACACAAAAATAACAATTTTTTTCTGATTTTGTTTATTTAAATAAGTTTATCTGGGTATACCTTCACTCTGGTACTGTCAAGGAGTTGCAAAATAAATATTTATTTATTGAAAGTTGTAGCTTTTTTGCATTGGTATTTCTGTTATTTGTTGGAATTCTCTGATGGCTTTTTGATGAAATGTTTAAATTGCAAGCACTAACCGTAGTAACTGGTAGTAGATTTTTAAAAAATTTTCTCTGTACCCAATATGGTTTGTGAAGTGAACAAGAGCTGGTGTAGTTGATTTTAGAATTTTGTTATTTTTAATTTCATACCAAAAAGAAAATATTAAATATTTTGTATGGTCGCCAGTGCGTATACGTTTTGTCGCCATGTATACGCCACAGTGGCTAGCATGTAATGTGGACCTTAACTAATATTTTTGGCTGAAAATTGAGAGTCTCAGAAAAAGAAAACGAGAAAGTTTAGGAACAATTCCAATAAAGGCTAACATCTACAAGAGCAATATTATCTCTTTACATGCCCCGACCGCAGACAAAATAAAGCACTATTTTAGGAGCGTCTGGAGTAGTGCCGATCAAGAAGAAGCTACACAAAAATGCCTGAGCGTGGAAAAAAGTGGCAACTTGTGTAAGAGGATCCTATTTTTGTGGAAGAGGATTACTAAGGACCTTTCTATGTGACAGAGGAAACTTAGGGCCCAGTACACATTACCTCTAGGTTCCCCTATTTAAAAGGAACTGTCGTAAGTATTCCTTCTTTTAGTATACGACCATTTTGAACACTTATTTTATGCTTGAGACCTCTTAGGGACTCCCATTAAATAAAAGAGGATGACTAGGGACACTTACTTTATAACTGCAGAAAGTTAGGATCGCCTAATTTATTGTAGTGGGAAACAAAAATTTTCAAGAATAAAGTAGAAGCCAATATAATCCCTTTTTTATAATAGAGGACCCTAAAATAAAACAATGCGTCCCATACTTAAAATCATAGGATCCTTATGAACTCTAAGGGTCTCTTAATGGACCCTCAACGTTTCATTCTTTTTAGACGAGGACCTCAGGACCTCACCGTAGGGGTATTCTATGGAATAGAAGACCATCGTAGGGTATTCTATAGATTGGAAGACCACCGCAAGGGTCTTCTATGGAATGTGAGACCTTCTTAGTGGTCTTCTTACAGATGGGAGATCAACGTGGTGGTCTTCTATAGGACAGAAGACCTATCCATTGGGTCTTCTATGGGACAGACGACCAAATTAGAGGTCTTCTGTAGGACAGAAAACATCCGCAGAGGTCTTATAGAGGACAGAAGACCCCCTATTGGACAGAAGGCCATCTTAGGGGTTTTCTATACGATAATGTTCAACCATATTGTGTCTTCAAAAGGATACAAGATTAATATATGAGGCCTTTCATAATATAGGAGACTACGATATGGGGTCTTCCATAAGATAGGAGACCTCGTTAAGGGTTTTCTTTAGGACAGAAGACCACCGTGGGGATCTTCTGTTGGATAGAAGGCGACTTTGGTGTCTTCTATACTATATAAGGCCACCGTTGGGTTCTTTCATAGGATAGATGGCGACTTTGGAGTTCTCCATATGACAGGAGACCACTGTAAGGGTTTTCTATATGATGGAAGAGAACCATGGGGACCTTTTATAGAATATGATACCAACTTACGGTTCTTATATAGGTTCTTATATAGGATAAACATCGTAGGGGTCTACTATCCTTTTGGAGACATCTTCGGCAGTCTTCTGTTTTATAGATATAGAATACCCATACGGCGACCTCTTGTCTTATAGAAGAGGGCCTTAGGACCTCTACCTTGTATAAGTGCAACCTACTATATAGTAGAGCCCTTGTACAGTGTTTTTATTATGTTTGTATGTTCGTTCCTCTGTTCAATCTGGCTCTGGGTCTATCTCCAGTTCCAGAAAAATGGCTGCTTCGATGGGGTGGCCACAGATCCACTGGAGTTAGATGGGTAGGTTTGGCGGGGCAGTTAAAAAGGTGCTTAGTATCGTGCGGACCCATGCCGCATACTGGGCAGATGTCTTGCACGGCGCGATCGATTCCCGCCCAATAGAAATTTAGGCGACTGCAATATCCCGAGCGTAATTGAGCAAAAATTACTCTGGTTTGTCGTGGCAGCTGACGCTTTTCAGCTGCGATAGATGGGGGATGTGCTCCGATGACTGCATTCACACAATAATTGCTTATGGTCATAGCAACTGTGTCCGTGTGAATGCTGTTCAAACCTGCCTCTGATATGCCTGTTGATCTAGAGGTTCTCTCCTATATTGTTGGACCGTCGTCTCTAGAGCATGAATATCCTTCTTGATATGCCTGGGTGTATCGGTGGCCAGCAGATGGTGATTGGGATGGCGCTCACGGTAACACCCGAGCAAGTACTGCAACGATTGCATCTCATTATGTTGTCGTACTGGAAGAATCTTTGCCTCCTCATGTAGATGGTCCACTGTAGATTTGAGGAGGCACCCTGTTGCTGTTCTCAGGGCGGCGTTCTGACAAATTTGAATCTTATTCAACTGTGTGTCACATAAATTCGGGGACCAAATTGGCGCCGCATAGCTTACCACAGACCGACCTATCGCTTTATACGTGGTCAACAAGGTTTCTTTATCTGCACCCCAAGTGCTGCCGGCTGAGGACTTGAGGACCTTGTTCCTACATTTCAGTTTATCGCAGATAGCTGTGGCATGCTCGGACGACGTGAAAGTGGTGTCGAATGTGACCCCTAGAATTTTGGGGCAATTTGTGGTCGGAATTGTGTTACCATCGTCCTTGATATTCAAACTCTCTTCTATACTGCGCCGTCCATGTGGTGAACAGAGTGGCCGTCGATTTAGTGGCGGATATCTGCATATTCATCGCGTAGAAAACGGTGGTAAGATCGGTTAAATAGGAGTTCAGTCTCTCACAGATGTCATCAGGGTAGGTATCCGACGCCAGGATCGTACAATCATCCGCATACGTTACGATCTCTATGCCGTCTGGAGGGGGCGGAATACAGGAGAGGTAGAGGTTAAACAGTTCCGGAGATATCACCCCACCTTGGGGAACTCCCTGTTTCACTCTACGAAGTTTGGACTTCTTGTTCCTGAATGCCACGTACGACTGGCGTCCACACATATAATTGACTATCCAACGTTTCAAGCTTGGCCGTAGGGTTGTCTGCTCAATGTCCTCAAACAGCGTGGAGTGCCTGACTGTATCAAAGGCTTTTGAAAGTCAAGCGCCACCATCACTGTTCTATCACACGGCCGCTCCTGGTTGAGTCCTCAACAAATATGTGTGGAGATGGCGTGCAGCGCTGTTATCGTGCTGTGCTGCTTACGGAATCCATGCTGATGATTGGCAACTTGATAGCTATTTCTAATGCTGGGGAGGACTAAGGCCTCAAGGGTCTTCACTACAGGTGACAAAAGCGAAATCGGCCTGTACGATTCACCTTTGCTGGCATCTTTGCCTGGCTTCAATAGCGCGACCATCCTGCCCATTTTCCACACTTCGGGAACAATAAGGGTGGCTAGCGACAGGTTGAGAACTTTAGTGAGATACTCAACTCCCGGCTCATCCAGCTGCTTCAACATTACCATGGAAATTCCGTCAGGGCCCAACGCTTTGGATGATTTAGCGTTCCTGATGGCATTCGCAACATCATCCATTGTAAACTGTAGTGGTTCCTCCTCGGCAGGAAGAAATCTGATGCGACATAATACTCTTCTCTTCGCCCTGTCACTCTCGGGGTGCTCGACAAACTGTCGATTGAAATAACTTGCGCACCTCTTCGGGTCAGTCAACGTAACGTCGCCAAACGTGACTGAGGTCCTATCTTCCCTTCTTCCATGGTTCGAGAGTGACTTAACCGTTGCCCACAATTCACCTTTACCGCCTCCAATGTTGCAACTCTTCAGATGATTTAACCACTTGTTCCGCTTATGCTCGCCGACCAGCTTGTTAACTTCCAGTGTCAGCTCCCTGACTCTGGGATCATTGGGGTTGGTTCGGCGAAGCTCATCACGCTCATTTGCTAATCCCGTCGCCTCTGCTGGGAAGTTTGGTCTTACTTCGGGTATTCGACCAGCAGGTATATGGCGAGCGGCTGCAGCATTGACGATATCTCGGAACGTCCTTTCCGCTACCCGAACATCAGAGGGATTGGGAAATTCTCTGAAGCGGTGATTGGTGAACTCTCTGAAACTAGGCCAATCAGCTTTCCCATGATTGACGAATGTGCGGCGTTCAGAGGTGATAAAATCGGGTGGTCTGCTGATGTAGACAATTATGGGGAGATGGTCTGATCCAAGGGAAATGACGTGTTGCCAGGTGACGTCATGTGTCAGACCAGGTGACACGATGGTTATGTCTGGCGAACTGTGACACGCTCCACTAATTCTGGTAGAGGCGTCCTCATTGACCGAGCAAAACGTAAAGCTATCAATCTGCTCAGCCAGCGCTATACCTCTCTGGTCGTTTCCGAGGGCCGAATGCCACATCTCATGATGCGCATTATGACCTTCCAAAAGCGGGCTAATGCCAGGCTTATAATCTGAGACACAGCTATTTCTTGGCGGGATGTATACGTTCAGCCACTCTATCTCGGCAGTTTCACACCCGGCAGAAGACCCCTGTAGGGGCCTTCTATTGGATAGAAGGTCATCTTAGGGGTTTTCTATACGATAATGTACAACCAAATTGTGTCTTCAAAAGGATAGAACATTAATATATGAGGCCTTTGATAATATGGGAGACTACCATATGGGCTCTTCCATAAGATAGGAGACCTCGTTAGGGGTTTTCTATAGGACAGAAGACCACCGTAGGGATCTTCTGTTGGATAGAAGGCGACTTTGGTGTCTTCTATACTATATAAGGCCACCGTTGGGCTCTTTTATAGGATAGAAGGCGACTGTGGGGTTCTCCATATGATAGGAGATCACTATAAGGGTTTTCTATATGATGGAAGAGAACCATGGGGGCCTTTTATAGAATATGAGACCAACTTACGGTTCTTATATAGGTTCTTATATAGGATAAACACCGTGGGGGTCTTCTATCCTTTTGAAGACATCTTCGGCAGTCTTCTGTTTTATAGAACACCCATACGGCGACCTACTGTCTTATAGAAGAGGGCCTTAGGACCTCTACTAAGCATAAGTGTAACATACTTTATAGTAGAGCCTTTGTTGGGTGATCTCTTGTCTTATAGAACAGGGCCTTAGGACCTCTACCTTGTATAAGTGCAACCTACTATATAATAGAGCCCTTGTTGGGTCTCCCTGTAAGCTCTTTTTTATACTTCTTTGCAGTAGACGTACCTTGAAGTTATCTTCTTTGTAAAGAGGACCTAATTGCAGAGCGCATCCGTAGGGTCCCCTACTTTGAGAAGAGCTTAAAGTTCCATTCTTTTTAGGTGAGGATCTTAGCACCTCCTATTTTAAGTAATGTGTCCATAGGGTTTCTCCTTTCTGGTAGTGGAAGAGACCCGGAAGACTTCTACGTTGAAGACGGGTATACGCCGGGTCCCCTACTTTGCAGGAAAGTACCCGGAGGGTCCCCTTCATTGTAGTAGGGGGAATCTCTAGTTCCCTTATTTTTCGAAGAGGACCTGTAATTTGTGGTAAGGCGCCTGCAAGGTCCCCTACTTTCCATAGAATAGCCGTAGAGTCCTTAACTTTGCAGAATAGCACCCGTTGGGTCACCTACTTTTTTATAAAGGACCCTTGAATTTCCCTTATTTTTTAAGAAGATTTCCGAGTCTTTTATCGAATTATCGCATTGTAGCATTTTGTTCTCCTACTTTGGGTCCCTAGTTTTTAGAACATCTCTGGAGTACCCTGGTTTGTAGTAGAAGGTCGTAATGCAGGACCTTTAAGGTTCCCTACTTTGTAGAAAATGATATCTAAGGTATTCTAGGTTATAATAAAGGACCCCTTTATAGTATAGGATGCTTATAATCAGCTCCTTGTAGCAGAAGAGCTTAGAATAACTAAATTTGTACTAAATTAGCTTTTGGTCCCATACTTTATAGTAGAAGACATTAACCCTCATGGTTCCCATGCATATCTGCAGTATATCCTGTGATTTCTTAGCTTTCTGAAACAGTTTGTTACTTGAAAGTCGGATTCATGGTTCAAGAGTTATAAGGATTTTTCTAAAACAACCCAATATATAATAACAATCATACGCACTATCGCACCAAATTTAAATACTTTATAATTCCCACATTATGATTTCGATTTTTAATATTAAATCATTTTTTGAAAACTTAGCTAAGCCCTGATAAATGAAACATATTATGTCCTTTTATAGTAGAGGTCGCTTATAATCTGCTACTTGAATTAGAGGAGGACATAAACTTCCAACAGAAGACCTTTATTATCCTCTAGTTTTTTGGCTTATAAGCTCATGAAAGAACCCCTACTATATAGGACTGCTGTAGAGTCCTTAACTTAGCAGAATAGCACCCGTTGGATCCCCTACTTTTGTATAGAGGACCCTTGAGATTCCCTCGTTTTTTAAAAAGGATTTCAGAATGTTTTACTTTATCGAATAGTCGTATTTGGGGAATTTTGTGTACCCTGTTTTTAGAATATCTTTGCGGTACCCTGATTTGTAGTAGAGAGTCCTTACGTTCTGAATAGATTAAGGTAACCTACAAAACAGTAAAGAAAATATTAACAGAACACGGAACTTTTTGAAATCAGCACTGGCCATAGGGTCCACAACTTTGTAGAGAGCAAACCACAGGATTCAATATTTTATGATAGAATATCGTAAACAGGACCCTTAAGGTCCCCTACATTGTAGAAAACAATATCTAAGGTATTCTAGTTTATAGTATGGGACCCTTTTATAGTACAGGATGCTTATAATTTGCTCCTTGTGCTAGAGAAGCTTAGAAAACCTAAATCTCTACTAAATTACCTTATGATCCCCTATCTTGCTTATTTGCATTTGATCATGTGATTTCTTAGCTTTCTGAAACTGTTTGTTTTCTGAAAATCGGAATCATGGTTCACAAGTTATAAGGATTTTTCTAAAACAACCCAATATATAATAACAATCATACGCACTATCGCACCAACTTTAAATTCTCTATAACTCCCACATTATGACTTCGATTTTCAACATCAAATCATTTTCTGAAAGCTGAGCTAAGGCCTGATAATCGAAAACTTAAAGTATATTATTATGTCCTTTATAGTATAAGATTATTTTCCTCCTGTAAATTGATCAATGGCTCATTCACTTCTTAGCTTTAATACGTGTTGTTGTTTTTGTTTTCTTCCTTCTCCTTTTCCAATCACTCTCAATATTGCCATGCTAGCGTTTATTAAGTAGGTGTTTTCACACCAAGTATATAGGACAGCCGTAGAGTCCTTACCTTTGCAGAATACCACACGTTGGGTCTCCCAACTTTTGTATAAAGGACACTTGAGCTTCCCTTGTTTTTGAAAAGGATTTCAGAGTCTTTTACTTTATCGAATAGTTGCATTTGGGTTTCCTACTTTGGGTACCTAGTTTTTAGAACATCCTTGGAGTACCATGGTTTGTAGTATAGAGTCCTTACGTTCCCATTTGATTTGGCAAACCTAAAAAACAGTAAAGAAAAAATTGACAGAACACGTAACTTGGTCATTTGAAATCAGCACTGGCCTTAGGGTCCACAATTTTTAGAAGGCAACCCACAAGATTCAATATTTTATGGTAGAAGACCGTAATACAGGACCCTTAAAGTTCCCAACTTTGTAGTAAATAATATCTAAGGTATTCTATTTTATAGTAAAGGGCCCATTTATAGTTAGTAAGGATGCTTGTAATCTGCTCCTTGTGGTAGAGAAGCTTAGAATACCTAAATTTCTACTAAATGACCTTGTGATCCCCTACTTAATAGTAGAATACTTTGTCCCTTATGGTTACCATGCTTATTTGCAGTAGATCATGTGATTTCTTAGCTTTCTGAAACTGTTTGTTTTCTGAAAATCGGAATCATGGTTCACAAGTTATAAGGATTTTTCTAAAACAACCCAATATATAATAACAATCATACGCACTATCGCACCAACTTTAAATTCTCTATAACTCCCACATTATGACTTCGATTTTTAACATCAAATCATTTTCTGAAAGCTGAGCTAAGGCCCGATAATCGAAAAATTTAAGTATATTATTATGTCCTTTTATAGTATAAGATAAATTTCTTCCTCTAAATTTATCAATGGCTCATTCACTTCTTAGCTTTAATACGTGTTGTTGTTTTTGTTTTCTTCCTTCTCCTTTTCCAATCACTCTCAATATTGCCATGCTATCGTTTATTAAGTAGGTGTTTTCACACCAAGTATTTGAAGATTTTTTTTTGTATCGATTGAAATCCATGTTGAGCCATGTAAAGACATATCAGGATTTTTTCGTTTTACTGCTAGAATTTATTACCCATGGTTACTGGTGACATGCCGTACATTTCTCTCCCTCCTCCATGGTGGTTTTGGTTGTGGCTGATTGTTGCGTTTTAAGGCAATGATATCTTTATATGCTAGAGAATGTAGAAGCTAAGAGAATGATTTTATACCATTAAGGAATGTAGCATCATTTTGTTACCTGTTGGTAGAGAAAAGGGAAAGAAAGGGAATGTAGGGTAGGGTAGAGCATAAAATTTCCATAAATAAGCGGTTTAGAAGAAACTCCTTTTTCTTTTTCGTTTTTTCCATCATTGAAGCGCAATAGCATTGTAAATGTTACAAATGAAGATTGAAATTAAGTCAATGAAAATCGTATAAAATCATTCTTTAAACTTGGATAAGGCTGAGTGCCAACATGAATTAATAACGAGGTTGTTATAAGGTTAAGATTATTTCTTTTCTATGCGAATGTGATAACAGTGTAGAGAATTTGAAATGAAAACAAATCAAACGAAAATAAGTGGTTAGCTTTAAGGTAGGTGGTGTTTTGTAATAAATTAAAGAAGCCTTAAAGGCGGCATAACCACACCAATAAGTCAAATTTTGGTAGAAACGAATGGAATAAAAAATTAAACTGATTGTTGTTAAATATTTGAAAAACACTGTAAAAAATCGTTAATTGTACATAGCGTAGATCGAAAAGATAGCATAGTTTCTAAGCTTTCTGAAATCGTTTGTATTTTGAAAATCGGTTTCATGGTACAGGAGTTATAAAGGTTTTTGTAACACAACCCAATAATTAATAACAATCATACGCACTATCGAACCAACCTTAAATTCATCATAAATCCCACATTATGGCGTCGATTTTTGATATCAAACCAGTTCTGCAAAGCTGACCCAATGTCTAATAAACTAAAATCCACGTTCTTGTGGTCCTTGAAAAAATATTCTTTAAAAAGTCCACGTTCCTGTGGTCCTTGAAAAAATATTTTTTAAAAAATTTTGTTTCGTTTTTGTGGTCCTTGAAAAAATATTCTTTAAAAAAGTCCACGTTCCTGTGGTCCTTGAAAAAATATTCTTTAAAAAAGTCCACGTTCCTGTGGTTCTTAAAAAAAATATTCTTTAAAAAAGTCCACGTTCCTGTGGTTCTTAAAAGCCATTTTTTAAAAAATCCACGTCCATGAAAAAATATTCTTTAAAAAATCCACGACCTTATGGTCCTTACTTACTTACTTAGCTGGTCCATTACAGAACATTTGTTCCATAGACCGAACTAAGAAAAGATCTCCAATTCTCTCTGTTTTTCGCTTCGCTTTCAGGAATACCGCGCCTTGTCATCTCTTTATCCACTTGTTTGCGCCATCTATTCTTTGGCCTGCCAATTCTGCGTGCACCGCCATGTGGCATGTATTCATACGCCTTTTTAGCGGGTTTATCATCGCTCATTCTTATGTTATGGCCTAGCCAACGCAATCGTTGCATCTCGATACGTTTAACTATGTTCATGTCTTTGTATAGCAGATATAGCTCGTGGTTCATGCGACGTCGATATTCACCTTCAACGCAGGTTGGTCCGTAGGTCTATCGAAGAATTTTTCTCTCAAACACACCAAGCACTGCATTATCTGCTTGCGCAAGTACCCATGCTTCGGAGCCATACATTAGCACGGGTGTTCTCCACGATTTCCCGCAGGGTAAATATTTGGTCAATGATGGACTTGCCAGGTCTAAAGCCACATTGGTATGGTCCAATTATTTCGTTGACCATTGACTTTAGTCGTTCGCACAATATCCCTGACACTATCTTATATGCAATAGGGAGAAGACTTATGCCCCTATAGTTGGAGCATAAAGTCTTATCTCCTTTCTTTTGGACGGGACACAGGATGCTCAGGTTCCAATCGTCGGGTACGCGTTCTTCCTGCCAGATGGAGCTAACTAGCTGATGCATACACCTTATCAGTGCGTCGCCTCCGGTTTTGAACAGCTCGGCTGGTAAGCCATAGGCTTCTGCTGCTTTATTATTCTTCAGCCGGTTGATTGCTGTTTTTACCTCATCTTGGCCGGACGGTATACATTCTATACCATCTTCTGGGATTGGATCTGTGGTATCATCGTCCTCGCTACTATTGGATACCAGCAGATTGGAGAAATGTTCCTTCCACATCCTATGCACGCTATCTGTATCTGTTACCAGATTACCTTGCTGGTCTCTACAGGAGGATGTGCCTGTACCATAGCCATAAGTTTGATGTTTTGCTCTTTGGTAGAATTTTCGGACTTCATTCTGGCTCCTGTACATCTCGATTTTTTCACACTCCCGCTTTTCCATTTCTCTCTTTTTCTTGCGGAAAATACATTTCTCTTCTCTCCTTTTCTCCCGATATCTCTCTCGTGCGCTACGCGTTGCTACTGATTGTAAAGTTGCTCTATGTGCCGCATTTTTCTCTTCGGTAGCAGCACGACACTTCTGGTCATACCATGAATTCCTTTGTGGAGGTCTCTGGTATCCAAGTATGGATTTTGCGGCTGTTTGCATGGAGTGGGCAATAGTTTGCCATTGTGTTGTTATGTTATCGGGACAAGGAGTGGTCTCATTAAGCAATTGGGCTAGTTGAGTGGAATATGCTGTGGCTATCTGTTGTGTTTGCAGCCTATCGTTGTCCAAATTTCGCGTTGTGTCTGTTCGTGCTTTATTTGCAACGTTTAGACGGGTACGTACCTTTGCTCCAACAAGGTAGTGGTCCGAATCAATGTTTGCGCCTCGGATCGATCGTAAATCCAACACGCTCGATGAATCTCTTCCATCTATCATAACATGATCAATTTGATTACTTGTTCTTTGATCAGGAGACAGACAGGTGCCCTTATGAATATCGAGATGATTAAATCTGGTACTGCTAGCTACCATGTTTTTTGCAGCTGCAAAGTCTATAAGCCTCATACCATTGTCAGATGTTTCACTGTGGAGACTGAAATTCTCGACTATTGGGCCAAAGATATTCTCCTTTCCAATTTTGGCATTAAAATCGCCTAGAATAATTTTAATGTCATGGGCAGGGCAACGGTCATATGTTTCTTCTAAGCGCTCCTTTTCTTCAGTGGGAGCATGAGCGCAAATAAAGCTGATGTTGAAGAATTTAGCTTTTATTCGAATTGCAGCAAATCTTTCATTCACTGGGGTGAAGCTAGATACTAGATGTTTTAGTCTCCGACTAACTACAAATCCGCAACCAAACTCATGCTTTGTGCCAAGGCAGCTATTATACAGTGCGTCACCTTTAGGTGTTGTTGTGACGCCTTTCCCAATCCATCGTATTTCCTGTATGGCAGTAATATCGGCCTTGTACTTTTCAAGTACGTCTGCCAATGCGAATACAGCACCTTCTCTATAAAGAGTGCGAACATTCCAAGTGCAAATTCGCAGATCATGGTCCTTAAAACGTTTGCGTGGTTCGTCAACTTTAGAGGGGTTCGTTTTTCTTTTCTTTCGTTTTTTCATAGTAGGCTGTCTTTTCTAAGGGAGGGTTACTAACCCGACGCCCAAACCCAAGTTTTTAACGTTCTTATGGGTGAACGCACGGCACATGTTAGCTCACTACCTTTAACGGGTGTTAAAGGCAGTTCCCCAGGTGGAGGTCAGTGTCCACTTGAGATGAAAGAGGGACCAAGATAAATCCTGGGCTTTGCTATGTTAAAACCGGTCAGGACCGTTGCTTGGTATCTTCCAACACATACGTCACCCCCGATCTTGTGGTCCATGAAAAAATATTCTTTAAAAAATCCACGACCTTGTGGTCCATGAAAAAATATTCTTTAAAGAATCTCCGATCTTGTGGTCCACGAAAAAATATTCTTAAAAATAAAAAAAAACATCTTGTGGTCCTTGAAAAAATATTCTTTAAAAAAAAATATTCTTTAAAAAATATGTGGTCCATGAAAAAATATTCTTTAAAAATCCACGGCCTTGTGGTCCATGCAAAAATATTCTTTAAAAAATCCACGGCCTTGTGGTCCATGAAAAAATATTCTTAAAAAATCCAGGACCTTGTGGTCCATAAAAAATATTCTTTAAAAAATCCACGACCTTGTGGTCCATGAAAAAATATTCTTAAAAATAAAAAAAAATATGTGGTCCATAAAAAAAATATTATTAAAAATAAGAAAACATCTTGTGGTCCAGAAAAATTATTCTTTAAAAAAATCCACGACCATGTGGTCCATGAAAAAATATTCTTTAAATAATCCACGACCTTGTGGTCCATGAAAAAATATTTTTTAAAAAATCCACGACTGTGTGGTCCATGAAAAAATATTTTTTAAAAAATCCACGACTGTGTGGTCCATGAAAAAAAATTCTTTAAAAAATCCACGGTATTGTGGTCCATGAAAAAATATTCTTTAAAAAATTCACGCACTTGTGGTCTTTGAAAAATATTCTTTAAAAAATTAACGATCTTGTGGTCCATGAAAAAATATTCCTTAAAAATCCACGTTCTTGTGGTCCATGAAAAAATATTCTTTAAAAAATCCACGATATTGGGGTCCATGAAAAAATATTCTTTAAAAAATCCACGATATTGATGTCCATGAAAAAATATTCTTTAAAAAATCCACGATATTGGGGTCCATGAAAAAATATTCTTTAAAAAATCCACGATATTGGGGTCCATGAAAAAATAATCTTTACAAAATCCACGATATTGGGGTCCATGAAAAAATATTCTTCAAAAAATCCACGCCCTTGTGGTGTTTGAAAAATATTCTTTAAAAAATCCACGCCCTTGTGGTGTTTGAAAAATATTCTTTAAAAATCCACGCCCTTGTGGTGTTTGAAAAATATTCTTTAAAAAATCCACGCCCTTGTGGTGTTTGAAAAATATTCTTTAAAAAATCCACGTTATTGTGGTGTTTGAAAACTATTCTTTAAAAAATCCACGTTATTGTGGTGTTTGAAAAATATTCTCTAAGAAATCCACGTTAATGTTGTGTTTGAAAAATATTCTTTAAAAAATCCACGATCTTGTGGTGTTTGAAAAATATTCTTTAAAAAATCCACGTTCTTGTGGTGTTTGAAAAATATTCTTGAAAAAATCCATGTTCTTGTGGTCTTTGCAGAGTATTCTTGAAAAAAAATAACTAAAATTTTTGTTATATATTATTTATAATTTATTTACATTTATACATAATTATTATATATTTATGTTTTTTTCTTTTACTTAAAAACTATTTATATAAATTAGAAAAATAATATACAACATTTATTATTTTTTTATTTAGCCATTTTTAGCCCAGGGCTGGATCACTTAGGTGGCACAAAGGACTTTTGAAACCAATTTCATAGCAAATTCAAAAATAAAACAAACAACAAAAAGTAACAGAAAAATTTCTTCCTTAAGGAACTTATTGTACATCCAGCCAGGCTGACCGGCCAACCTGCGAACTCTTTTCTGCTGGTTTCCAAATATTTCAATCACTGCCTCACTTGATACCGGGGTGTCCAGAGGGTGCTGGTCTATAACTGCAGCGACTGGTGTTGTGGAACATTAAACTTGTCGATGTCAGGGTACCACGTTCATGACGACCGCTGCGTCCTGTTATTAGTTCTCTTACAGTTTTACGATACTTATCGGACAGTACACAATACAAAAAGAAATTGGCTGCTGCATTTAGGGCCGAGAGGAAATTGAAAACATTACCCAATACCCTTTGTAAATTAAAATCCAAACCAGGGTTTTGCAAACGCACAATGAGATAGGCGGCCCAGGGTAGCTGGCATATTATAAAGCATACCACCACCGCTATTAGGGTAATGGTGACGCGATTTTCTTGTGACACGGAGGTTGTGGAGGGTCGATCCTGGGGGACAAAGTAAAAAATATTCAATTTAAATCTTCTGTAATTCCTTTATTCCCTCCTCGTCTCACCTTTGGCTTCCTCATACTACTGGCATTTGTCATTTTGCGCCTCAAGGTATTCGATCTCTTGACCATTACCACCAAAAAACAATTAAATGTGGCCAACACGCCCAACGGCAATAGGACGTATACAATCAACGATACATATGACCAAATTTTATCATATTCATCGTTCTGGCCCAATATACCCGGACCATCCACGTAATAGGTAACCTGAAAGAAAGGTAGGCAGAAAATATTTTCCAATTAAATTGTAGCTCTTTATTAGAACTTCGCTAAATAAAGGGCCCACCTTTACTACTCACATTTTTACAGCTTTGTAACACATCAATTGGCAGGATTTCACTCTGATTCTGACTAGAGGCCATGGATGAACTGGACAATACTGCCTCGGGGGAAGGAATGTTCACAATGGAGGGAAAAGCTGAAAGAATAAAAATAAAAATATATTCTTTAAAAATCCACGTTTATTGTTTGGAAGGAATTCCAAAAAAAAAAATGTTCTTTAAAAATCCACGTTTATTGTTTGGAAGGAATTCCAAAAAAAAAAAATATTCTTTAAAAGTCCACGTTTATTGTTTGGAAGGAAGTCCAAAAAATATTCTTTAAAAATCCTCGTTCATAACTGGAAAGTCCTTTAGGTACTCCTTAAATGTGCACGTTTTTTGGTCACAAGTTCCTCCAAAACGGAACTCCAAAAAATATTCTTTAAAAATTCACGTTTATTGAAGGGACAGTCCTCTCGAAAATATTCCCGATAATCAATGTTTTTTTTTGGTTTGATAGTCCTCTAGAAAATGTTCTATAAATCATTTTTCATCTTACTCACCTTCATTTTCTTGTTGTGGCAGGCTGCGTTTTAAATGATTTACCATTACATCCTCGGATGTTGTTGCCATTATGACATCTGCATCACTATTACCACCACTGCCTTCAATGGAGTTCAGAAAACTCACTCCATTTTCCATTGCCAATGATATGTGTGTTGGTGATGTATCATTCAAAGTGCACGGCTTGCCCTCAGAATCCAAAAGTTGATATTCAACACTGGCTTCGTGTTCAAAAAAGGTACTCATTGTGGATAGTACACAAAATATTGTTACACCTTATATAAAAGAGAAACAGAAACAGATAAACAAAATAGGAAAATACATTTAAAAAAACATTGAAAATAATGCCTACTTTTAGGGTATTATTAGAGTCAGCCTAAAAATGTGCACCACAAATAACAAGCTAATAAGTTTGGGTACCCTTATAGATATGGTATTGCTCCACCTCGTTCCCATACCATAACCTCCCCCCATATTCTCCATTCCTTCCATTCAGTTTATGATCTTATTTCATCATTTTCTTAAACGGAATTTCCTTTAAACCTTGCCAAATAACACGCCCATTATTTCGTATGTGTCACTAGTCCTCCCCTCTACTCCTATTCGATCAAACGTCAGATAACTGAAAGTACTGAAAAGCCGCCGCTGCCATTTGTACGAGCAGTTATCTGCGATTACCATTTTCAATCGTTGACTTTTCTGACAGCCATTCACTACTCAGTTACCCAAGTCATTCACTCAAACATTTGTTGGTTGGTTGACTGGTTGATCGGTCGGTTGGCTGGTTTGTTGGCATACCACGTATTTTAGTTCAATGAGGGAGTGCCCACATAATTACTGTATCAGTGGCATGACATGCCAAAGGCAGA
Organism: Musca autumnalis; assembly: GCF_047663935.1. Lineage (NCBI taxonomy): Eukaryota > Metazoa > Arthropoda > Insecta > Diptera > Muscidae > Musca > Musca autumnalis. The sequence goes on along the minus strand of NW_027411866.1, from coordinate 18,962,317 downwards.
GGTGGGCAACCACAACAATGAAAACAGTATAAATTAAAAAAAAAAATATATATTTTTTTCAAATGCACGTACTTTAAAAAAATTAAAAGAAGGACGTACTTGAAAAAAATATTTTTAAGAAATGCACGTACTTGAAAAAAAAATTTGGAAAATCCACGTACTTGAAAAAAATATTTTTAAAAATGCCCGTACTTAAAAAAATATATTTAAAAAATCCAGGTACTTTAAAAAAATGCACGTACGCTCGTTAAAAAATGCACGTAAGAAATATTTGTAAGAAATCCAAGTACTTCAAAAAATATTTTTAAAAAATTCACGTACTTAAAATATTTTTAAATTTGTTAAAAAATCCACGTTAAAAAATACGTTTTTAAAAACATTTAAAAAAATGCACGTCCTTGAAAAATACTTGAAAAAAATATTTTTAAAAAATCGAAGTATGTACTTGAAAAAAAATTAAAAATTCCATGTACTTGAGAAAAATATTTCTAAATAATCCACGTATATAAAAAAATAAAAAATCCACGTACTTTTTAAAAATGTTTTTAAAAAATCCACGTACTAGAAAAAAATATTTTTAAAAATGCACGTACTTGAAAAAAATTAAATAAAATCCAGGTATTTGAACAAATTATTTTAAAGATATGCACGTACTTGAAAAATATATTTTTAAACAATGCAGGTATTTGAAAATATTTTTAAAAAATCCACGTACTTGAAAAAATATATTTAAAACATACACGTACTTGAAAAAATATTTTTAACAAATGCACGTACTTGAAAAAAATATTTTTAAGAAATCCATGTACGTGAAAAAAATTTAAAAAATGCACGTACTTGAAACAAGTATATTAAAAAAATGCACGTACTTGAAAAAAATATTTTTAAAAAATGCACGTGCTTGAGAAAAAGTTTTTAAGATATACTTGGATATCTTGAAAAATGAATAAATAAATAAAATAAAAAATTCACGTATTTAAAATATTTTTAAATTTTAAAAAACATTTTTAAAAAAATCACGTCGTTGAAAAATGCTTGAAAAAAATATGTTTAAAAAAATCACGTCATTGAAAAATACTTGAAAAAAATATTTTTAAAAAATCCACGTAATTAAAAATTTAAAAAATGCAAGTACTTGAAATATATATTTTTTTAAAAATCCACGTACTTGAATTATTTTAAAAAAAAAAAACAAATATTTTTTTAAAAATATCCACGTACTTGAATTTTTTTTTAAATCCACGTACTTGAATTTTTTTTGAATCCACGTACTTGATTTTTTTTTTTTAAATCCACGTACTTGATTTTTTTTTAAATCCACTTATTTAAAAATTTTTTTAAACAAATCCACGTACTTGAAATTTTTTTTAAAAAAATCCACGTTCTTAATTTTTTTTTTCAAAAAAATCCACGTACTTATTTTTTTTTTTTAAAAATCCACGTATTTAAAAAATTGTTTAAAAAATCCACGTACTAGAAAAAATATTTTTAAAAATCCACGTACTTGAAAAAAGAATTAAAAAAACCCAGATACTTGAAAAGATCCACGTTTATTGATATAATATTTTTTAAAAATTTACATTTATTGAAATAATATTTTCAAAAAGCCACGTTTATAAATATTCATTCAGTTTTCAATTAAATTGTTCATTTTAATTGGTTCGAAAATTATTATTTTTTCCCATTGAAATAATAATTTTCTTGCATTTCATTTTTATATTTCCTTGCATCCAAATACAACTTAAATATTCAATTAATTTTTTGACTCTTGACAGTGTGCTGTCTGCATAACATTTCTTCTTTCCACTTTGTCGCGAGAGCATTTCAATTTAATTTCTATTGGTTTGTTGTTGTGTTTATTCCTACCCATCGATTGTGGATGGGCCAGTCATTACAACAGTAAGTTGTTGTTAGAGACCCAACCAGCATTGCAGTCTCTTTACCACCAGCGCTGTTTTTACATTCGTTCCATTATTTCTTGTTGGTTTCTGTTGAGTCGTTTCCTCGTTCAGCCACCAAGCAGTGATCTATTCCTTGTTTTCACTCAACAGTGATCAATAGATTCTCACTGCGATTCTCTTCATTTATGCGTGCAGCCTACAGCAAGCCCGTTTACATGGTCGCACTATAACTTGTTGTGACATATACATATTGTTATATATTAACAAGTAAGGGGTCGAGGCATTTCATTCCTGTCCATTTATAGTGCACCATACTACCGCTAGAGGGCGCTGTTAATATACCCAAAATTGCCGAAAAATCTTAATTTTTCACTATTTCTTCCAAATATTCTGTGTGTGTGCAATTATTGCTGCATCCTTTGAATATATTATTCAAGTCCACAACCTACCGCCACCTATAATGCATTTTTCTGCCGCTAGGTGTCGCCCTGTAAATAGGAAATACTTCAAAAGCTTTATTTTCTCCACGATTTCGAGTTATTTACTAATTCTTCGGGAAATTCCTTAATATTGTTTGCTAAGCTTACCGTTTCGAGTATGTAGTGTCGTACACAGCTGCTAGGTGCCGCTCCACATATAACTAAAATAGTCAAAAATTCTTATTTTTTCCAAACTTTTCCGGATTTTCGTTATTTTATTGGCACTGTCTTCATCATTTTCAAATATTCTAGCTTTTCCTTGATTTATAGTATGCCCTTCATCCGCTAGGGGTCGCTTTATAAGTAGGAAAAGTTCAAAACTTCAATTATTCCACTATTTGACGAATCTCTCCTTCTTCTTCGAGTTTTTTTGAATTTCCTTCCAATATTTTTGGGTTCCTGCACTTTTCCACACGTATATTGCATGCAGTAACCGCTAGAAGACGTTGAAATATCTACACATATTTATAAAGCCGTCGTTTCTTCAGTATTCTTTTAAGTTATTCCAGATTTAAAACTATTTTCTGGAACGTAAATAAATATTTATGTGCGAATCTTTCCCGAAGTTCCTTTTTTCCATACTCAAACGATAAATTTTCCTATTTCGAAGAGGCAATTAATATTTTCGATTGCTGAAAAGAAACTTTACTTTTCAGCAATCGAAAATATTAATTTAGTATCGAGAACATTGTTTTTTCTCAGTACGATTTCGTCTCACTGAACTTCCTTCCTCCGATACGATTTCAAGTGTTCTCAGTACATTTCCTAATCCATCCTAAGCGTTCGTGTTTCGTTTATTTCTTCCGGTTGAACGTTTGCTTAACATTCACAAAATGGCATAAACGTTTGCGAGTTCACTTAGTCGCCTTGAACAATTCAGTTCTGGCATGACTAGTGGCACTATTCCAATCCATACAATACAGCTGGTTAAAATTCATATAAGCGAGATAGAAATCACATGGTCTGAAGTAAAATCCGCTTATAATCGTTGTATTGAAGAGTATACCAGTACGAACTCCGTTTTTTTCTCTGAATGTGCCTAGACTTCTAGAGAAATTCCGGAATGCCTCAATCATTTACTCCACATGTTTGACGACATTGACACGAGTAATGATCCAATTCGAGAATCCAGACATATCATCTGCCTTATATATTCCAGAAGAAGCTACTCCTTGCACTTCAAAGGTTTCAATTCCTACTAAGAGCACAACTTCTACTCAAAAATGCCGACTATGTTTATCATCTGTGCATTCAATCCGAAAGTGTCCTTCCTTCATTTCTATGGATCCACAGCAGCGTTCAGCAAAGATCAAACAATTCAGTCTTTGCCGCAATTGTTTCTCCAAAACGCATCGAGTGAAAAAATTGTCCATCAAAACATACGTGTGTCCATTGTCAAAAACGACACAATTCTATGCTCCATTTTGATTCCGATGATAGCACCTTTTCATCAAATCTGTCACCTAGCGACAGTTCCAATCCTGGTTTGAATGTTGAATCCAGTCCAAATTATAATTCTTCCATACAGTTCACTTGTTCCACTGATGACATTCAAATATGTTCTCCAAATTCCAAATGTGGTCTGTTAGGTCCTGATTTGGTGAATAATTTTCCTGGCCATGTTAACAATCCAGTTCTTCCACTTCATGGTTCCAATCCAGAGCAGCCCTCCATTTTCGAGAGGTATCCTGGTACGTCAATTCTTTCATTCCAGGATGAGTTTCCTTCCGGTGGCATCCATCTAGTTCCTTTATTCCATGCTTCCAATCCAGAGAAGTCCTCCGCTTCCGAGAGGTTTCTTCCGTTCCAGAACATGAATTTGTCTGGCTTTATGAAGTATGATAAAACCATATCCAAATACATTGGTCAACAATATGAAACTTCAATCCACGGGTATTATAAATCAGTCCCAATACTTATCTATTTCGAAGATAACGTTCATAGTCTCCACTATACGGAATATGACAAACTAATTCCAAAATGTATTCGATTGACAGATGCATTTCCAACTAAGCCTATCTGTGCCATAAAGAATTACTTCCTACGAAAAGTCGCCACTAATGCGAATATTCCGTCAAATACACATCGACTGATCTACATGTTGTATTTGTTCCATTCCGGCAATCAGACTCCAAAAATGAGTCTCTTGCGTGATTCAAGTTCTCCAAACTATCCTGCAAAATTGAGGTTCATCAGAGACAAATTATTCATCCACATACCCAATGTTCGTCAATCATACTCCATCCCAGATAATTCATTATAGCAACCACCCAGGTGACGCAATTCATGCATTTCGGTTACTAACCGACACATTATTTGTCGTTCGTAACCCGTACTTAGCTATTCGTACTTTCTTCCAGTTATCAGATAATTTTCAATTTATAATATCCTATGCAAGCAGAACTCCGTGTGATGTACCTTGTAGTACACATTCGGATGAGGCTGAAATTCTATTCATACAATATTTAATTTTTATTTTATTTTATTTATTTATTCGATATCAATACAAAGAAAGCCTACAAGGCCAATTATACATGTATTGTGAGATTACAATTAAAATTTAGATTCCATGGCAGAAGGCCATTTAAAAAATGAATTCAATAATGTTGATATACGGCCCCTGGCAAAATGAATATTGGAAAAATAAGAAAAAAGTAATAAAGAGTCCTGCAGTGGCAATGGGTCTCATGCATAAAACGTGAGCTTGAGCTCGGACTCGATTTTCTGAGTAAAAGGTGCTTGTCGTATGCATAATAAAATTTCATGTATTTGCTTTTACTCACTGCTCACGTTTGATCTCTTCTTGCTCAGTTTGAACTTAGAAGTTGAAGTTAGATGAGATTGTTCTCATTTTCATATGCATAAAAACAAGGTTTTGCTTACTTTTGTGAGCTCTTGCTTAAATTTTGTGGAGCATGCCTTTTAGTTGACTCGCGTACACTAAAAAGGAATAATGGCTGAATATTTTGTACCACAAATAAATAAAAAATGTTATCAACAGCGTAAGACAAATTTAGCAAGTGGGGATAAAAAATTATACCGGTTTGTAATCTTAATTATTATTTTTTATATAATTAATAATAAAATGATAAATACATAGATTTAATGGTAGTAGCATTTGCTGGTTAGCGAATTATTTTTTTGAGGAGTCAGAAGAAAGACATGGTAGTGTCCTCAGCAACATTGATAAAATTTGACTCCATTTAAGATTCTGTGCAGATCCTGGATTCCAAAATGGTATAACCACAGATATTGGAGTCAATCAATCAACTGTGTCGCGAAGAATTGCGGAAGTTGCAAAACTTATATCTGCCAAAGCAAGCGAATGGATAAAATTCCCGAAAGATGCAGATCTTTCATTTTTTGTACTAAAAATTTAGATATATCGTCAGTTTATATTTTATTATTATTATTTGCTTCTACTTCTACCTACTTCCACTTGACGACATGTTTGCACTTCAATAACAATTAGAGGTTTGATCTCAATTTACTCAAGTAATTGCAATTGGTTTGAACTAATTTTTATGCATACGAAATTGAGCAAAAGCTGTTGCTGTTCGATCTAACTCAACTTACGAGCAATTGCTTACTTGACTGAACTCATCGCTTTTACTCGTTTTTATGCATGAGACCCATTATATAATAGTTGAATTGGAAGCAAGAAATTCAAATTAAATAGAACCACCATTTAAAAACGCATTTAATTTCCTTTTAAAAGTATGGTCAGTGTAGCAAAACATTTTAAGCGAGTGAGGTAGATAATTCCAGACTCGATAAACACGCACTAGAAATGAATAATCAAGGACAGAAGTACGAGCTAGGTGAACGTCAATTTGCACATTACGAGTAGAATTTATAAAAGCGAACTCACTAAAATTTCAGGTTGTTGTGATTTCATAATTTTATAGAAATGTAAGACTGTACGTAGATCTATGTAATCACGACAACTTAATCCAAGTAAATCAGAAGTTAGCTCAATTACTCGAACATGGTCATGTACTCTCAGTTGAAAAACATACCGGACAATCTTACGCACTATTTTCTCAACTAAGTCTATGTTATAGGACCAAGTCCCAGAATAAATTTCAAGACCGTAATTGATTAAGGGCATCAATAAAGAAAAAGCTAGATGTCTTCTTATGTTCCTTGGGGTATATGCTAGTCTCATATCACCGTCATCTTGGCGAGAATATCATTTAGCTCCAGACTGGGTCAAATTTCCTGACTATTTCTGTGGTTATTCACCATCCACTGATGTTCAGTTCTACGGCCTCCGTCAAGGCGTGAGAACCTCGTTCATTCATATGCGAATAGCTTTATGTACGTCCGTAGCCACTCACCAGGGTTATTCCAAAGTAAGTGTTGCTCCAGTGGAAATACTGTCTTATCCAAAATTTATTCATGCATTAACTCCATCCTAATGCAAAATTCATTCTTCCAACTTGTTGTATTACTTCCAAAATACAACTAAAAAACTCCATTCCAAAGAAATGTTTCCGAATACCGTCTTCTATACTTTTATACTCATTCCGAGGTAAAAATTCGAAATTATATTCCAAACTAATATCACTTCATCCAATACGTCGTAAGCACTACTGTATTTTCCTCCCTACAAACTTCCTTTTCAGATTCCGACATATCAGCAAAAATGTCTAAAATCGTATTTTCCATTTCAAAAAAATCAAAAAAAAATGTTGATACTACATCTATGATTTTTGGTACATAGATTAAGAAAAAAATCGTCATTCCAAATCTGTTTTCGCTACCAACTTTGATTGTTGCGCGCAAAAGATATGACTGTTTTAATTATGCTAATTAGAAAAAATTCTAAAAAAATCGCGGCTTAATATAGTAAGCTGTTATATCCAATTGTCGTTAACTGAATTCGCACCCTTTGAGAATATGCAAAAAAAAATTCAAAAAGTTTCAATGGATTCGCGAAAAATTAAATTTATTAAATAATTTCACGTATTTACAAACATATTTTTGAAACAATAGCGCTTATACTTGCAAAAAATATATATAAAAAAATTATAGCAGCATCCAGACATTGTGAGGAATAAAATGAAACCTAAGTCGTGAAGTTTGGAGCTATAGTATTCGTGTTATTTGCAAAAATACAATGAAAATGTGACGAAAAAAATAAAAATTATGTTATTCTAATTTTATTTTTTTATGGTTTTATAGGAAATGTTGAAGAAAAAATGATTGAGTTCTTCGTCATTTTCGTCCAAATTTCACGCAATAATGAAGATATTCCGTTGCAACAACTTTTTCACTTATAGTTTTCATATTGGCGAATATTTTTAGAACCTTATATTAAATCACAAGGGATTCCAATTGTGGCATAACGTTAAAATAATGTTATATTGAATATTACAACATGTTAGACGCATATAAACCGCGTAATTATGAAAATGACATGATGCGCATCCGATTTTCCAACACAGCGAATCAATCCCTCTTTTTTGATGTACAGTTTGTCAAATTTTATTTGGCGGCTACGATGTAGCATCTGCTGCATATTAGGGTGCAAAATACTGTAAAATGGTCATAATTTCCGCGAAGTTCATTTACATTTTATGCGCATCCGATTTCAATGATCACCATTAAAAAATACATCATCCTATGTCATTTCAATGCGATCCATCAAGAACCGTGGATGTAGCATCGCACTCAGTTTTTAGAAAAAATCTGTTATATCTCCGGATTCGGGAACGTTTTTCAATATCTGTTTTCGCACATTTTAAATATGCGTTTCGCTCTATTTATCTAAGTAGGAATCACACATCTAAAACGCGTCTAAATACGCGATATTTTAAAAAATATTTTTTGCATATTTTCGAAATTTGAGGGGTATCATATCCGCCGATCTAGTAGATGGATTTAGACGCGCAAAGGCTTGTTAGATTCAGAACGTAAAAAAACTAAATTCACGCGGGTTTCCACTGAAATCGAAAGGCATTTGTAAGTTTTGAATCCAAAAAAACTGGTTTAAAAAAAAAAATACGCACAAAAATTTCGACTTTAAGCTGAGATTGTTGTGAACCTTTGAAGGCTACACGCCCTAGTTATACATCAAAAAATGCGAAATCGCGAGTACTACAATCTCATAATCAGTTTTTAAACGAGTACAGTTGCGCGTTCCGATTAGAGCAAAAAATCAAAAAACCCATTTTTTCAGTCTTCAAAATGTCAGCATCCGTTTGAGATTGATGCGGTGGTTATATTAAAAAATCATACATTAGAAACTTCATCTCTGAAGTGTATTCTTTAACTTCTTCTTTGAACATTATACTCTACATTGTATTGTACAGCCACTAATTGAAAACTGACTTAAAAAAACTCGTTTCCTTCAACGATTTTTTTCTATTTTTTTACATTGATATGACCACAGCTTCCGCTCAAATTATAATTTTAAGAAATCCATCGGTGAATCGTGCTAAAACAGTTTATTTTACCTATATGCGCTCAAAAGTTATGGTATATTACAACAATTCGCGAGATACAATACCCCATACCTCAGTTTCAACAGAAGTAAATTTTCTACAAAAAGGCCGATATGCAATATTCCGAAAGAGAGCTGCCAATCATTGCTGCAATTCATTTCCTCAACTTGGAAGCACCATGGCAGACCATTCCAACTTCAAATTCTTTAGTTTTAAGTTCAAAATTTTAATAATTCATTATTCAGTTAATAATTCTTTAATTTTTTACAACACATTAAAAGTAATGAGAGAGTACACGATACAGTCAAGGCATGTTTTATTGCAGTGGTACTGCAAGGGGACCGGGATGTTTACGCCGGATTTTCCCAACTGGCAACCCTATTTCTATTTTTCAGCATTCCGAAATATTTCTATTCGGCATCCCTAATTGTACCTTGTATGCTGTCATTCTCTCTCTAAATTTCCTTACTAAACTTACATTGTAATTTTCTTCATAATAAACACTTGTAAACTAAGCATCAACCAGTACTGTTGTCCTTGGTAAACGGTCGTTCCTGTTTCACACATTCAATAAAGAAGAACCATTATTGTTCTTATTTCAAAATTCTAAACATTGCATTTTCTTTCCTTTTTCCATTTCTATATTCCTTGGTGGATGAATCTTGAGGAAAATATTTCCATTACTGAAATATTTTCGAGGCTCACGGCAAGAATCCAACCGCCCTTCTTTCTAGTGAGAACACCCACAATTGGCGTCTTCACCACGTTTATTGAAAAAATATTTTTAAAAAACCCACGTACTTGAAACAAAATATTTTTAAAAAACCCACGTACTTGAAAAACTGTTTTTAAAAAATCCACGTTTATTGAAATAATAATTTTAAAAAATCCACAATAATTGAAAATATATTTTTTAAAAATCCACGTTTATTGAAAAAATTATTTTAGAAAATCCACGTAAATAGAAAAAATATTTTTTTAAAAAATCCACTTTTATTGAAAAAATAACTTTAAAAAATCCACGTTAATTGAAAAAATATTTTAAAAAAATCCACTTTTATTGAAATTGTTTTTTAAAAAAATCCACGTTTATTGAAACAAGTATGAAAAGCGTTAAGTTCGGTCGGGCCAAACTTTTTATACCCTCCACCACACATTTCAGCCATTTCGGTGGATTAATGTGGCCACAACCTTCAAAATACCGAAATTCGGAAGGTACCGTTCTATGGGGGACGCCTAAAGAAGACTAAATACCAAATTTCAGCCATCTCAGTGATCTAAAAAAATATCGAAAATCGGGAGATATTGTATTATGTGGGCTATATTAACACGTGGACCTATATAAACATTTTATGGTATAAATGTTTCTTAGCCTCTGGATACACAAAATACGAAATTACAACCAATTCTGTGGTTAAATGGGTCTAATACATTCAAAATATATTAAAATGACGCGTACTTTATATGGGGCCTTATATGGGGGCTATACCAAAACGTGGACCTATATAACCCAACTTTGCACTATAGGTAATTTGGCCTGTTTTTGAGGCAAAAATTAATAGCGGAGGATATGTGGGCTTTTTATACATTTTTAATGCTTTATATGCAAAAGTAAGATAAAACAAAGAATTACACCGTAAAATTCGTATATAGCGAACATCGGTTATAAAAAACTACGTTTATAGCGAACAAGGTTTTGTGTTTCCAAAGAATTGTTCTTAATATTTGTACACACATTCAACTTCTTAAAACGACCACGATTATAACAAACAAAAATTGTTACCCCGCGAGTAGAATTTTTTACAATTTGTTAGGATTTTCAGGCCCTCTTTTAAGCACAAGCGGATAGCGACGAATTTCAGCACTGTTTCAAATATTTTAACATATGATATTTAAAAGTAAGCTTTAATAAAAATTTTACAGACGACCGCGTTTATAACGAACGCCGCATATGAAGAACAAATTTTCTTTTTCCTACCCCCTATTCTCATTTTACCTATTTTATTCGTTCCAACCCAATGAACGCGGTTAAAACAAAAGAAAAACGGTTGCAATAAACTAAAGTACTGATCCGCCAAAAGATTTTTATAAACATTGATATGTTTAAAATATTGATTCGCGAAAAAATCTTTAAAAATATTATTTTTTTAAAGGACCAAATAAATCACGCAATCATGATCCCTAGTTAGAACATATTACGGCTATAATTAACAAAAATGTTGACCACAACACGTCTGTACATTTTTAAAACACATGGTGAATATTTCTTTAAAGAAAATGTCTTTTTAGTTCAAATCGGATGCTTTTTTTGTGTTTAATATTTCCTTCACCAAACAAAAAATTAAAAAAAATTATTTTTTTTCTGCAAGGAGGGCACCTTCAAAAAAGTGATATAACTCAAAAAACGCAAAAAATCGCACCTTTGTAATTATGTAGTTGATTCAGAACCCTTTGCTGAAGATATTCCCGGTGGCAGAATTTCGGTCAAAGTTGGACAATTTTGTAAAAGTCTATAATATAAAACTATAATTTTGTAAAAAAAATAATTCTTAGGTTGTATCTTATATGACGATTTCTTCTGCTGTAACAAACATTTTGAAGAAAATTATTTCTTAAAACAGAAAGTACACACCGCCACCATTCCACTGAATATTATATCTTTGTATTTGATTATTACCAAATTCTTACAAATTGCGTTTAAATTCTGCTCTGAATTTTAACCTTTTTTAAGATTTTTTATTTTGTCTTCGAAATTTTGATTTTAACTTCGAAATTTACCGCGAGTTTTGAATATTTTTGAAAACAAATTGCACATCCATAGACTTTGACATGTTCTTTCTTCGAATCAAATTAGAAAACTCGCGTTATTAAAAGTGCAAAAATCTACTTTTTGCCTAAAAACCTGTACCTATAGTGCTTTGGTAGGAATATTTTTTGGCCTCTGGAGACACAAAGTACCGAATTACAACCAATTCGGTGGTAAAATGGGCCAAATATCTTAAAAATTCCTTAAAACGATGAGGAGAACTATACGAAAGCTATACGAAAGCGTGGACCTACATAGCCGGCTTTCAATACCAAGCTTTCAATACCTACGTAAATATAACATATTTTCCCAAAATTTCATCAACCTACGTCAATCGGTTCGGACGCTAGAGTGATTTCCACAGACGGACAGACGGACGGACATGGCTATATCGATGTAGAATTGCACGCTGATCTAGAATATATATACTTTGTGGGGTCTACAATGATTATTTCGAGTAGTTACAAACGTAGTGACAAACTTAATATACCCCCATCCTATGGTGGAGGGTATACAAATATTTTTAAAAAATCCTCGTTTATTGAAAAAATATTTTTAAAAAATCCACGTTTATTGAAAAAATATTTTTAAAAAATCCACGTTTATTGAAAAAACATTTTTTAAAAAATCCACGTTTATTGAAAAATAATTTTTAAAAAATCCACGTTTATTGAAAAAATATTTTTAAAAAATCCACGTTTATTGAAAAATAATTTTAAAAAAATCCACGTTTATTGAAAAAATATTCTTTAAAAAATCCACATTTATTCAACGATTTTTTAAAAAAATCCACATTTATTGAAAAAATATTGAACAAATATTTTTAAAAAAATCAATTTTTTTAAAATTCCACTTTTATTGAAAAAATATTCTTTAAAAAATCCACATTTATTCAACGATTTTTTTTTTAAATCTACGTTTATTGAGACATATTTTTTAAAATCCACGTTTATAGAAACATATTTTTTGAAAATCCACGTTTATTGAAAAATATTTTTTAAAAATCCACGCTTAATGAAAAATATTATTTAAAAATACACTTTTAATGATAAATATTTTTTTAAATACCCACGTTTATTGAAAAATATTTTTTAAAAAGTCAAGGTTTATTTTAAAAATATTTTTTAAAATATCAAAAAATCCTCGTTTATTGAAAAAATATTTTTAAAAAATCCACGTTTATTGAAAAAATATTTTTAAAAAATCCACGTTTATTGAAAAAATATTTTTAAAAAATCCACGTTTATTGAAAAAATATTTTTAAAAAATCCACGTTTATTGAAAAAACATTTTTTAAAAAATCCACGTTTATTGAAAAATAATTTTTAAAAAATCCACGTTTATTGAAAAAATATTTTTAAAAAATCCACGTTTATTGAAAAATAATTTTAAAAAAATCCACGTTTATTGAAAAAATATTCTTTAAAAAATCCACATTTATTCAACGATTTTTTAAAAAAATCCACATTTATTGAAAAAATATTGAAAAAATATTTTTAAAAAAATCAATTTTGTTAAAATTCCACTTTTATTGAAAAAATATTCTTTAAAAAATCCACATTTATTCAACGATTTTTTTTTAAATCTACGTTTATTGAGACATATTTTTTAAAATCCACGTTTATAGAAACATATTTTTTGAAAATCCACGTTTATTGAAAAATATTTTTTAAAAATCTACGCTTAATGAAAAATATTATTTAAAAATACACGTTTAATGATAAATATTTTTTTAAATACCCACGTTTATTGAAAAATATTTTTTAAAAAGTCAAGGTTTATTTTAAAAATATTTTTTAAAAAATCAAAAAATCCTCGTTTATTGAAAAAATATTTTTAAAAAATCCACGTTTATTGAAAAAATATTTTTAAAAAATCCACGTTTATTGAAAAAATATTTTTAAAAAATCCACGTTTATTGAAAAAACATTTTTTAAAAAATCCACGTTTATTGAAAAATAATTTTTAAAAAATCCACGTTTATTGAAAAAATATTTTTAAAAAATCCACGTTTATTGAAAAATAATTTTAAAAAAATCCACGTTTATTGAAAAAATATTCTTTAAAAAATCCACATTTATTCAACGATTTTTTAAAAAAATCCACATTTATTGAAAAAATATTGAAAAAATATTTTTAAAAAAATCAATTTTTTTAAAATTCCACTTTTATTGAAAAAATATTCTTTAAAAAATCCACATTTATTCAACGATTTTTTTTTAAATCTACGTTTATTGAGACATATTTTTTAAAATCCACGTTTATAGAAACATATTTTTTGAAAATCCACGTTTATTGAAAAATATTTTTTAAAAATCCACGCTTAATGAAAAATATTATTTAAAAATACACGTTTAATGATAAATATTTTTTTAAATACCCACGTTTATTGAAAAATATTTTTTAAAAAGTCAAGGTTTATTTTAAAAATATTTTTTAAAAAATCAAGGTTTATTTTAAAAATATTTTTTAAAAAATCAGGTTTTATTTTAAAAATATTTTTTAAAAAATCCACGTTTATTGAAAAATATTTTTAAAAAATCCACGTTTATTGAAAAATATTATTTAAAAAAATCCACGTTTATTGAAACATATTATATAAAAAATCCACGTTTATTGAAAATATTATTTAAAAATCCACGTTTATTGAAAAAATATTTTTAAAAAATCCACGTTTATTGAAAAAATATTTTTAAAAAATCCACGTTTATTGAAAAAAATACATTTTTTTAAAACCACGTTAATTGAAAAATATTTTTTAAAAATCCACGTTTATTGAAAAAATATTTTTTAAAAATCCAAGTTTATTAAAAAATATTCTGTAGAAAATCCACGTTTATTGAAAAATATTCTGTAGAAAATCCAAGTTAATTGAAAAATATTCTTTAAAAAAATCCACGTTTGAAAAATATTCTTTAAAAATCCACGTGTGTAACAATATATCAATAAGTCTCAGACATGAACCTTTCGCCGGTAACAATACCCCTCATACCCTAGACATCAACATTCATTATTCTGTCGGTAAGAATTATCTACGAACCCAAAAAGACCCTACTCATCATATTTATGTCCTTGACAAATAGTCTTTAAATAATATTCTTTAAATAAAATATGCTTAAGAAATTTTTGAAATTCCTCTTATAAATTGTTCCCAATAGTTTTCGGCTTTGTTTGTCCATCCCTGTGCTCTATCTTTCGTTATGGCCTTAAATTACGAACATTCATTCACTCTAACTTACCTGCAATAACTTTCTTGGCCAACGATTCCGTACAAAATGTCTGACGCTTCAGGGGATAACGTATCGCAATAAATCGTTCGATGGTAAAGCATACAGCTATGTAAATTGATATATAGGCTATAAATGATGGAGGTGGACGCACATACACACATTTATATGGTGGAAAGAACACGCGAAAAGATACACACAACATTGCAATAACATGATAGAAGGCATCATGTGTTTTTATGCACAGCCAAACAGCCAGAAGCCACAAACATCATCATCAACGTCACCATCCAAGTTCCATGAGGCCACACAGCAACCGGAAAAAATAGCATCGTAAAAAAGTAGAACATAAAGTAGAGAAGAAAAACGATGAAAAAATTGTTAGCATTTTTCAAATATCATTTCAAAGTGAGCCAAGAACGCTTCTTTTTTGCCAGCTACAACTTCTTTTCCATAGAAAATTACTTCGATTCTTATGCTGAAACTGTTCGTTCATCCATAACTTACCGCAGGCATCACACAACCATGTGAATGTTCCATACAATTCCCAATAGAGTTTGACATGAAGATGTATGTACTGATAGTGTTGGAAGGAGAGCAGAAGGCCCATGGTCAAGAAGAATATATCGGTTATGGCCAAAGCGGTTAGATAAATATTTGTGGTGCATCGCATACGTTTTCTGCAACAAAGATGAAAAAGAAAAAAAAATAACGTTAGGGAAAGAAAGAATAATAAAAGCAAAACTAAGATTACTGTGGCTATAAAGTAGAGGAAGTTATTATGCGTATGCCTTATAGTTTCATGGTATAAGAAATTTTTTATGGAGCCGGATAAGAGTTTTTTTCCTTAAAAAAATAAGACAGTAAAGTGCCCTGGCTTTGGGAAAGTGATGCGCAAAATTATCCACCCATTAAGGAAACTAGTATCCTCAGATCTATGGTAGTTGGTTATTATCGGGAAAATCCTTTAAAAGGATTCTTGAAATTCCCTTTAAAAGTTTCTCAATCGTCATCCAAGACTCAAAATATCAATGATTTTTGTGGTGAAAATTCTCACCATACGTATGGTTTAACGGATTTGCAATAAATATTAATATTATTATAATAAATATTAATCTATTTATAAACGAAAAGTAAACATTATGTTGTATTAAATAATTTTGGCCAAAAAAATTTGAATTGGGACAACTGTGCATACCCAAGAAATGAACTTTCTGTCGATAAAGTTACCCTTAAAATCATGGGTATGAACCGTTGTCGATAACAGTATTTACCGCAACCCAGACAGAAACCACCGGTCGTTAATAACGTTCATAGCAACGAGCATCATTATCTGCACTGAAGGCCAAAATTTCCAATATATGTATGTCGCAAATGCGAAGATATATACGAAAGGCTGATCGGACTTTCTGGCAGATAACAAGGTCTTCTTATAAAAGACCACAAGGTCTTGTAGAAGACCACAAGGTCTTTTTAATTAAATAAGACCTTATGCGATAGGTGTTCTTATGAAATTTCACAAGGTCTTCTTATAGCAGACCCCAAGGCTTTGTGGTATAAAACTTTCGAAATATTTTTTAAAATCTCCAGGTTTATTTAAAAACTATTTTTAAAAAATGCACATTTATTTAAAAATTATTTTTTAAAAAATTCACGTTAATTTAAAACGTTTTTAAAAAATACTCACGTTTTTGTAAATATTTAAAGGAAATAAAGTTTATTTAAGAATTTTTTAAATTAATTTACCTAAAAAAATTGTAAAAAAAATCTCGTTTATTTAAAAAATACTTATTATTTAAAAACATTTTTTTAATATTTAAATTTTTTAAAAATGATTCTTAAAAAAACCAAAAAAAAATATTTATAAAAATTCACGTTTCTTTTAAAATATTTTTAAAAATCCCCGTTTATTAAAAAAAATATTTTCAAATATCCACGTTTATTAAAAACAAATATTTTTAAATATCCACGTTTATCGAAAAAAAAAATATTTGTTTTAAATCCACTTTTATTTATAAAATATTTATTTAAAAAAATATTTTTAATAATACACGTTTATTTAAAAAATATATTTTTTTAATTCACGTTTATTTAAACAGTATTATTAAAAATCCACGTTTATATTTATTTAAAAAATATTTATAATTAAGTTTTTGTCGACCTTTGATAATTTTATTATTTTTGTACTTTTTGTTCGGCTTTAGGTCCTCTTTTCAATAAAACAAAATTCTATTTGTTTTTATTTACTCTGTTTATTTCCAATATTTCGGACGTCTTCGACGACCATCATCAGGGATCTTTTTTGATTAACATAAAAACAAGAATATTAATTATATAAATTAACAAGTAAAAAAGCATTAAGTTCGGCCGGGCCGAACTTTTCATACCCTCCACCATAAAATATTCATTCCTGTCCCCAACTTTAAGTGAGTACGTTAAAATGTCAGATAATGTACATAAAATGCTTCATTCGGGAGGCCCTTTTTTATGGTGCCTATATCTAACTGTTGACAATTTTTGGTGGGCTAGAAATTGGGAGGTACTGTTATATAGGGGTTATAATAAAACATGGGTCTATGTTGAGAGTTTTTGATGGGAGCCTTTAATGTCAAATAATAATTATTTAGCTAGAATCCTCAAAATATCGAAAATCGGTACATAACGTGGGAACTTCAAATGGCATTAGCAGCTAGTTCGGAGGTATCTGGGCTATACGAAAATATGAACTTAAATGAACAATTTTTGTTGGCTTTTAAATTTCAAATTACAGAAAGTTCGTCCAAAAATAAAGCTAAGGTACGGAAAATCGGGAGGTTTGTTTTGGGGCTATACAAAAACATGGACCTACGTTCGGTTAAACATTTTGAGTAAAATCCTCAAAGTACCGAAAATCGGGAAATATCGTTATATTGGGGCTTTGTTGAAAATTGTTGATGTGTGGTGACCACTACAACCTTCAAAGGTCATATTACAGTTAGTTCGGTTAAAAATTTTAGCTAAAATTGCCAATTACTGAAAATTGAGAGGTACCGTTATATGGGAGCTATATCCGAACATGGACCTATGTTGACAATTTTTGATGGAGAGGTGTTGTGACCACTAAGAACTTCAAATGTCAAATTACTGCTTGTTCGGTATAATATTGTAGCTAAAATCATCAAATTACTGAAAATCGGGAGGTACCGTTATATGGGAGCTTTCTTGACAATTTTTGGTGGAGAGGTGTGGTGACCACTAAGAATTTCAAATGTCAAATGTTCAAATTACAGATAATTCGGTTAAAACTTGTTGGTAAAATTCTCAAAATTTCTGAAATCGGGCGGTAACGTTATATGGGGGCTATTCCAAAACATGGACCTATGTCCACTAGTTATCTAAGTTCATTGACATTTAAGAACCCTAAATGTCAATTGATAGCTAAATCGGTCTGAAAATGTAGATAAAAACGTCAAAATGTCGTAAATCGGGGGTACCGTTATATGGGGGCTATACCAACACGTGGACCTAGGTCCACAACTTTTGTTATATAAGTTTAGTTACACTTAAGAATACTAAATGTCAAATTATAGCTATATCGGTCTGAAAATGTAGATAAAAACGTCAAAATACCGTAAATCGGGGGGTACCGTTATATGGGGGCTATACCAAAACGTGGACCTATGTCCACAAGTTTAGTCACATAAGTTTATTTGCATTTAAGAACTTCAAATGTCAAATTATAGCTTCATCGGTCTGAAAATGTAATTAAAACCGTCAAAATACCGTAAATCGGGGGATACCGTTATATGGGGGCTATACCAAAACGTGGACCTGTATCCACAACTTTTGTTATATAAGTTTACTGACATTTAAGAACCCTAAATGTCAAATTATAGCTACATCGGTCTGAAAATGTAGCTAAAAACGTCAAAATACCGCAAATCGGGGGGTACCGTTATATGGGGGCCATACCAAAACGTGGACCTATGTCCACAACTTTTGCTATATAAGTTTATTAACACTTAAGAACCCTAAATATCAAATTATAGCTAAATCGGTCTAAAAATGTTGCTAAAAACGTCAAAATACCGCAAATCGGGGGGTACCGTTATATGGGGGCTATACCAAAACGTGGACCTATGTCCACAAGTTTTTTTATATATGTATATTGACACTTAAGAACCCTAAATGTCAAATTATAGCCAAATCGGTCTGAAAATGTAGCTAAAACCGTCAAAATACCGTAAATCGGGGGGTACCGTTATATGGGGGCTATACCAAAACGTGGACCTATGTCCACAACTTTTGTTATATAAGTTTATTGACACTTAAGAACCCTAAATGTCAAATTATAGCTACATCGGTCTGAAAATGTAGCTAAAAACGTCAAAATACCGCAAATCGGGGGGTACCGTTATATGGGGGCTATACCAAAACGTGGACCTATGTCCACAACTTTTGTTATATAAGTTTATTAATACTTAAGAACCCTAAATGTTAAATTATAGCTAAATCGGTCTAAAAATGTAGCTAAAAACGTCAAAATACCGCAAATCGGGGGGTACCGTTATATGGGGGCTATACCAAAACGTGGACCTATGTCCACAAGTTATGTTATATATGTTTATTGATACTTAAGAACCCTAAATGTCAAATTATAGCCAAATCGGTCTGAAAATGTAGCTAAAAACGTCAAAATACCGTAAATCGGGGGGTACCGTTATATGGGGGCTATACCAAAACGTGGACCGATATAGCCCATCATCGAACTTGACCTGCCTGCAAACAAAAGACGCATTTTCCCAAAATTTCAGCGTCCTATCTCCATTTTTGTGGATGCTAGAGTGATTACCACAGACGGACGGACGGACGGACGGACGGACGGACGGACGGACGGACGTGCTCAGATCGACTTAGAATTTTACCCTGATCAAGAATATATATACTTTATAGGGTCGCAAATGAGTATTTCAATGCGTTACAAACGGAAAAACAAACTTAATATACCCTCCATACTATGGTGGAGGGTATAAAAACAAAATTACAAAACAATATTTACTTTTTGGTTTTTATTCAACTAACAACAACTTTCATCCTATGTGGTGTTGAACTGAAGTTTTTCTCATTTTTCTGATGTTTTTGGATGACGTTTCGATAAATTTGTGCACAGTGTTCTGTGTCTGACTTATAGTTTATTCTTTTTTCTGTGGGCGTATTTATTATATGGAGCATTTCTAATATATATCGACGTTTATAATTGTCCTCCTGAGTCAAGATTTTGACGTCCTTAAAATTTGGAGTGTGCCCTGTTTTGGAACAATGTGCTGCTAAAGCAGTTTTTTGTTCAAGTGGTTTGTTTTTGGCCTTTTGATCAGACTTGTGGCCACTGAGTCTGGTTTTTAATTTAGATTTTGTTGTGCCAACATATACCATTTGGCATATGTTGGACTTGTCTCCATCACATTCTATCTTGTACACTAAATTAGATTTTTCATCGTTTGATATTTTTGATTTTGTGTTGCTGAAAAACTTATTGTTTGTGTTAGTACTTTTTAAAGCTATTTGGTACTGTTCTTTGTTGTACAAATTGGACCTGGAAAAACTTTCTGAAAATCCACGTACATATGTGGCTCTTTTGTATGTTTTTGCCTCTCTTTCTATTTTGTCAGGCTTTTTTGTTTTTGATTGTTTTATTTGTTGATTAATGGTATGTATTGGGAAATCATTCATTTGTAGAATTTTCCGAATCTTTTTCTCATTTTTGGCATGAAATGTATGATCACTAATATTGAAAACTCTGTTTATAAAGTTTGTGGCCGTATTTATCCTTATTCTTCTTGGATGTTTTGAGTTAAAATTAATGATTCTTCCCGAGGACGTAGGTTTTTGATACCAATCTACAAGAAGACGTTTTCCATGTCTCTGTACTACTGCGTCTAGGTATGGCAACTGTTTGTTTGTTTCACATTCTATTGTGAATTTGATTTGCTTGTTGAAGTTATTTAAGGCTGCTAATGTATTTTCCACCTGGTCTTTCTTAATAATACAGAAAATATCATCAACGTATTTTGTTAATAATCTTGGCTTTTCCTTTAATGTTTCCATTGTTTCATTGAGAAGTTCTTCCATTACAATGTCCGCTACAATTGGTGAAATCGGCGACCCCATAGGCATTCCCTTTTGCTGTTCATAAACTTTGTCTTTGTATATGAAGTACCTCGAATCTTTAATGCAGAGTGTTAAACTTTCGATAAAAAGGTTCAAAGGAATATTAGTATGTTTTTCAATGTGTATCCATTTGCTTTTAATTATATTTAATGCCAAGTTGACCGGTACGCTTGGAAATAATGATATTACATCGAAGGATATCAATATTTCATCCTCATCTATGTGCTGCTTGTTAACTTTGCCTTTGAATTCTTCTGCATCTTTGATATTATATACAGATTCTTGGGTTAAAGATTTTAAAATGGAAGATAAATACTTGGATAGTTCATACGTTGGCGACTTTAAGCTAGAACAAATTGGACGTAGAGGAGTTCCCTCCTTGTGTATCTTTGGCAGGCCGTATATTCTAGGCGCTACCGCTGTTTTATTTATCAATCTGTTTTTATCCACTTCATTGATTAATTTCAAATCAAACATCTTCATAACTAACTTGTTGTTTTTTTCCTGTAGACCAGTAGTCGGATCTCTTCGCAGTCGTTTATATGTGCAAATATCCATCAGTATTCTGTTCATTTTTGTTTCATAGTCAGATTTTAACATTGCCACCGTCTTACCCCCTTTATCTGCGTTTAGTATTAAAATATGATTATTTGCTTTTAAAAATGTTGTTGTTTGGCGTACTGTGTCCAACACAAACCGATCTCTTTTTCCCAATTTCATATTTCTCATTTGTTCATTTATGAGATTAACTAAATTAATTCTAGCATTTTCTTGCTCTTCCCGATTTTCTAACGACTGAATACAGTCCTCTCCCTCTGCTATTATGTTGAACAACGGAAAAGTTGTCTTCGTTGTTGGGAGAGAGAATTTTGGGCCAAGAAGAGATCCGACTACTGGTCTACAGGAAAAAAACAACAAGTTAGTTATGAAGATGTTTGATTTGAAATTAATCAATGAAGTGGATAAAAACAGATTGATAAATAAAACAGCGGTAGCGCCTAGAATATACGGCCTGCCAAAGATACACAAGGAGGGAACTCCTCTACGTCCAATTTGTTCTAGCTTAAAGTCGCCAACGTATGAACTATCCAAGTATTTATCTTCCATTTTAAAATCTTTAACCCAAGAATCTGTATATAATATCAAAGATGCAGAAGAATTCAAAGGCAAAGTTAACAAGCAGCACATAGATGAGGATGAAATATTGATATCCTTCGATGTAATATCATTATTTCCAAGCGTACCGGTCAACTTGGCATTAAATATAATTAAAAGCAAATGGATACACATTGAAAAACATACTAATATTCCTTTGAACCTTTTTATCGAAAGTTTAACACTCTGCATTAAAGATTCGAGGTACTTCATATACAAAGACAAAGTTTATGAACAGCAAAAGGGAATGCCTATGGGGTCGCCGATTTTACCAATTGTAGCGGACATTGTAATGGAAGAACTTCTCAATGAAACAATGGAAACATTAAAGGAAAAGCCAAGATTATTAACAAAATACGTTGATGATATTTTCTGTATTATTAAGAAAGACCAGGTGGAAAATACATTAGCAGCCTTAAATAACTTCAACAAGCAAATCAAATTCACAATAGAATGTGAAACAAACAAACAGTTGCCATACCTAGACGCAGTAGTACAGAGACATGGAAAACGTCTTCTTGTAGATTGGTATCAAAAACCTACGTCCTCGGGAAGAATCATTAATTTTAACTCAAAACATCCAAGAAGAATAAGGATAAATACGGCCACAAACTTTATAAACAGAGTTTTCAATATTAGTGATCATACATTTCATGCCAAAAATGAGAAAAAGATTCGGAAAATTCTACAAATGAATGATTTCCCAATACATACCATTAATCAACAAATAAAACAATCAAAAACAAAAAAGCCTGACAAAATAGAAAGAGAGGCAAAAACATACAAAAGAGCCACATATGTACGTGGATTTTCAGAAAGTTTTTCCAGGTCCAATTTGTACAACAAAGAACAGTACCAAATAGCTTTAAAAAGTACTAACACAAACAATAAGTTTTTCAGCAACACAAAATCAAAAATATCAAACGATGAAAAATCTAATTTAGTGTACAAGATAGAATGTGATGGAGACAAGTCCAACATATGCCAAATGGTATATGTTGGCACAACAAAATCTAAATTAAAAACCAGACTCAGTGGCCACAAGTCTGATCAAAAGGCCAAAAACAAACCACTTGAACAAAAAACTGCTTTAGCAGCACATTGTTCCAAAACAGGGCACACTCCAAATTTTAAGGACGTCAAAATCTTGACTCAGGAGGACAATTATAAACGTCGATATATATTAGAAATGCTCCATATAATAAATACGCCCACAGAAAAAAGAATAAACTATAAGTCAGACACAGAACACTGTGCACAAATTTATCGAAACGTCATCCAAAAACATCAGAAAAATGAGAAAAACTTCAGTTCAACACCACCAGTCACATAGGATGAAAGTTGTTGTTAGTTGAATAAAAACCAAAAAGTAAATATTGTTTTGTAATTTTGTTTTTAATTTATATAATTAATATTCTTGTTTTTATGTTAATCAAAAAAGATCCCTGATGATGGTCGTCGAAGACGTCCGAAATATTGGAAATAAACAGAGTAAATAAAAACAAATAGAATTTTGTTTTATTGAAAAGAGGACCTAAAGCCGAACAAAAAGTACAAAAATAATTTAAAAAATATTTTTAAAAATCCACGTTAATTTAAAAAATATTTTTAATAATCCACGTTCATTTAAAATATTTTTTTAAACAACGTTTATTTTAAAATATATTTAATTTTAATATTTAAAAAATATTTATAAAATACACGTTTATTAAAAAAATATTTTTTTACATCCACGTTTATATGAAAAAAATATTTGGATAAAAATCAACGTTTATACTTTTATTTTTTTATATTCTTATAAAAATCTACGTTTAATTAAAACATATTTTTTTAAAATCTTCGTTTAATTAAAACATATTTTTTTAAATCTACGTTTAAATAAAACATATTTTTTTAAAAAATCCACGTTTATTTAAAAAATAAAACCAACTTTTATTTAAAAAAAATATTTTTTTTAAATATCCACATTTATTTAAAAAAATATTTTTTTAATATCTTCGTCTATTTATTTTTTTTTTATTTTCACGTTTATTTAATTTTTTTTTAAATCCACGATTATTTAAAATTTTTTCATTCCACGTTTATTTAATTATTTTAAATCCACGATTATTTAATATTTTTTAAAAAAATCCATGTTGAAGCAATCCATATTTCAATAATTACACTTTAATGCCCTGTACATTTCAATAGTAACAATATTCATAGTTTTGTACCTTTGTCATTGTGAGTTTGTAAATATTCCAATTCCCCATTGTGATTGATTCATTGTATTTTAAAGTTAACTGACAGAATGCAACTATGTAAATAATTTATTCTACTACTCTTGTAAAACAACCCATTAATTCTTACTTTCGATATACCATTTTATGCAACTGTAAACTATTAACGCCCTACTATTTCTTCTCACGATTAGTACTTAGGCTAGAACAAAATTCAATAAAATCGCTCAGTTTGTGATCTACATTCTAACGCGTTACATAACCATCAGATAAGATCACAAGGGGTGATCTCCATTCTAACACGTTATGGTAACTATCAGATAAGATCACAATGAGACAATTTGTCCGTCCGGCAGTTTACATCAATCCTCATTTGTGTTTTCCTGAACAATCGACACCAGATTGTTATAATGTTTATTTGAAAAAAGAATATTTTAAGAAAAAAATCCACGTTTATTTGAAAAAAAATATATATATTTTTAGAAAAAAATCCACATTAATTTGGAAGAAAAATATTTTAGAAAAAAAATCTACTTTTATTTGGAATAAATATTAAACAAAATCCATAAAAATTGAAAAAAAAAAATATTTTAAAAAATCCACTTTTATTTAAAAAAATATTTTAAAAAGCCACGTTTATTTGGGAAAAAAATATTTTAAAAAGCCACGTTTATTTGGAAAAAGGTATTTTAAAAGATCTACGTTTATTTGGGAAAAAATATTTTAAAAAATCCACGTTTATTTGGGGAAAAAATATTTTAAAAAGCCACGTTTGGAAAAAATAATTTAAAAAAAAAACATATGGAAAAAAATATTTAAAACCCCACGTTTATTTAAAAAAAAAAAAAAAATAATTAAAAAGAATCACGTTTATTTGGAAAAAAAAATATTTTAAAAAATCCAGGTTTATTTGGAAAAAAATATTTAAAAAAAATTCACTTTTATTTAAAAATCCACGTTTATTTGGGAACAATATTCGTTAAAAAAGTCCACGTTTATTTGAAAACAGTATTCTTTAAAAATCCCCGTTTATTTGGGATTCTTTCAAAATCACGTTTATTTAGACAAATTTTCTGTAAAAAATTCAAGTTTGTTTGGAAAAAAAATATTCTTAAAAACATCGACGTTTATTAAAAGAAAATCTTTAGAAAATTCACGTTTATTATTTTTTGTAATGGAAAATTGTAGTTTCAGAATGCGCAAAAACTTCCCAGGTGTAAGCACCTTCCATTTAATGTTGCTTCAGGCGCACCGTGATGTTAAACAGTAGCTCCTTTATATAACAGTTTCATTGATATAATTTGCATCAAGGGAAAGGTCAAGAGTTCGTTTTCAAGTTTAGTTTTCGTAAATTGTCCGAATATGACCCCAGAATTTAAATTATTAATAAAAAATAAATTTGAATATTTTTCCCACTTAAGTTATGGTACATTTTACACGCTAAATACTATCCGATAGTTATCAACAATTATTGGCACTATCCTTGACCAAAAACTAATTTGGGTTATGACGACATTTTTATTTATGAATAATGTGCCGTTTTTTTAAATATCGCAAAGGGAAGTACACTGCCCCCTTCGAAATTCAAGAAAATATGCACCCTGTTTTCACCGTAGCCATTCCTGTATATTTTCTGAAAATTTCAGCAAAATCGGTTCAGCAGTTTTGTAGATGTAACATATTTACAAACTGGACGTGGGCAAGTCTGTGGGCCCTAAAAGAATAGGTAAGGTCGAAGACACAACCACATTTATCTCGAAAATTTATTTCCAAACCGATACATACGTAATTATTGTAAATATAGCATTTTTAAAGAACGTTTATTTAATTTTTCTTTAAATCCACGTTTATTTAAAAAATATTTTTTTAAATGCACGTTTATGTAAAAATGAAAAAATATTTTTTAAAAAACTCCCCTTTATAAAAAAAATATTTTTTAATCCATAAACGTGGAAAATATTATATAATATATCAACATTTTTTAAGAAAATATTTTTATTTAAAAATATTTAAAAATATTTTTTAATCCATAAACGTGGAAAATGTTATATAATATATATCAACATTTATTAAGGAAATATTTTTATTTAAAAATATTTTTTAAAAATCCCCGTTTATTTAAAAAATATTTTTTTTCACATCAAAGTTAATTTAAAAAATATTTTTTTTAATCCACGTATATTTAAAAAATATTTTTTGAAATTCCACTTTATTTAAAAATATTGTTTTAAAAATCCACGTTTATTTAAAAATATTCGTTTAAAAAATCGATATTTATTTAAAAAACATTTTTTAACAATCTACGTTTATGTAAATAATATGTTTTTTTTTTTTAAATCCATGTTTATTTAAAAAAATATTTTTTGAATACACGTTTATTTAAAAAAAATATATTTTTTTGAATCCACGTTTATTGAAAAAAATATTTTTTTTTTTGAATCCACGTTTATTGAAAATATTATTTTTTTTTTTTTTGAATCCACGTTTATTGAAAATATTATTTTTTTTTGAATCCACGTTTATTTAAAATATATTTTATAAAAATCCACGTTTATTGTAAAAATATTTTTTTAAATCCACGTTTATTTAAAAAATATTTTCTTAAAAATCCACGTTTATTTAAAAAAATATTTTCTTAAAAATCCACGTTTATTTAAAAAATATTTTCTTAAAAATCCACGTTTATTTAAAATTTTTTTTTTTAAATCTACTTTATTTAAAAAATATTTTTTTTTTAATCTACGTTTATTTAAAAAATATTTTTTTTAATCTACGTTTATTTAAAAATTATGTTTTAAAAATCCACGTTTATTTAAAAAATATTTTTTTTTAAATCTACTTTATTTAAAAAATATTTTTTTTTAAATCTACGTTTATTTAAAAAATATTTTTATACCCTATACCACAATGTGGAAAAGGGTATAATAAGTTTGTTTTCCCAAAAATTCATGTAACGCCGCGAAATATTCGTCGTAGACCCCTCATGTGGTATACCAAACTTCATATCTCGACGAGATAAAGCGATTTAGCGATGTGTGTCCGTCCGTCCGTCCGTCCGTCCGTCCGTCCGTCTGTCCGTCCATTAAAAATTGTAATCAAGCTAGAGGCCGCAATTATGGACCGATTGTCACGAAATTTAGTATGGAGGTCGGGTTTGGACCAGAATAGAACTGATTAGTTTTTGGCGATGATCGTGAAATGTTAAAGGGATGAAATGGACCAAAAACAAAATTTTTGCTCGATTTTGTAGCCGCTCTGTAGGTCGCAATAATAGTCCGATCGGCGCGAAATTTTAAACGTAGTTTTGGTTTGAGATGAAGAAGTAGCGTGCAAGTCAACGGTATGATCGGATAATATTTAGCGGGTTAAATTGATCAAAACTTTTGTGTGAAAATTGGTAAAATTTCTAATGCACATCTTATAACTTTATCCCAAGAAGACGCGTTTAGTGGTATAGGGTATCACATGGTCGGCCCCGTCCGACTATAGTCTGTTCTTACTTGTTTTAATCTACGTTTATTTAAAATTTATGTTTTAAAAATCCACGTTTGCTTAAAAAATATTTTTTTTTTTTAAATCCACGTTTATTTAATTTTTTTTAATCCTCGTTTATTTAAAAAATATTTTTTTTAAATGCACGTTTATTTTAATATATATTTTTAAGAATCCACGTTTATTTAAATTTTTTTTTAAATCCTCGTTTATTTAAAAGATATTTTCTTAAAAATTCACGTTTATTAAAAAAATATTTTTTTTAAAAATCCACGTTTATTTAATTTTTTTTCAATCCACGTTTATTTAAAAAAAATTTAACAATCTACGTTTATATAAACAATATGTTTTTTTTTTAAATCCACGTTTATTTCTTTTTTATTTTTTTTATTTTATTCTTTCAGTGAATGCAATTTTAAGCCCTAGGGCCGATTATAATTAAATTACAAATTAAACTACTCCAAGTTACATATAAAAATATTGTTATCTTAAAAATAATATTGTTATCTTAAAATAATAATATTTTAAATATATTTTTTAAGAATCCACGTTTATTTAATTTTTTTTAATCCACTTTTATTTTAAAAATATTTTCTT
This sequence comes from Musca autumnalis, assembly GCF_047663935.1. NCBI lineage: Eukaryota > Metazoa > Arthropoda > Insecta > Diptera > Muscidae > Musca > Musca autumnalis. Next base: position 18,933,845 of record NW_027411866.1, on the reverse strand, counting down.
AAAAATCCACGTTTATTTAAGGACTATTTTTTTTAAATCCACGTTTATGTAAAAATGAAAAAATATTTTTTTTACAAAAATCCCGTCTATAAATAATTCCCGTTTATAAGAACAATATTTTTTAATCCATAAACGTGGAAAATATTATAAAAAAATCCACGTTTATTTGGAAAAAATATTTTAGAAAAAATTCACGTATATTTGGGACAAAATTTTTTTTTTTAACAATCAACGTTCACAATCCACAATCCAGAAATTCATTCGTTTTTGAAAAAAATCTTGAAAAAATCCTCGTTTATTAAAAGAAAATCATTAGAAAATCCACGTTTATAAAAAAACATCTTTAAAAATCCCTCATTTATGGAAAAAATATTCTTTAAAAAAAATTAAAAATTCTTTAGAAAATAAACGTTTATTAAAAAATCTGCCTTTAAAAAATGCTTTAGCAAATCCACAATGATTGAAAGAAAAATATTTATACTCTTTAAAATTTATTTATTTATTGTTAAATGTGTCTCTCATTTCTTATTTCCTCTTATAAAAAAATTACTCCAAGCTTTCAATTACCTCAGCCATAACAAGTTGATGTTTATGTTTATAACTTCCATATTCATGAACGTCAATTACTTATTTCACTCCCTTCTTTGGTTTGTAATTCCCCCTTCATTGTTGTGTTATAGATTGGCATCTTTACTTTCTACTTTCCTAATAGTTTTTCTATTAAAATTTATTTATTTGTCAATAAGTTTTTATATAAACGGTTCTCCTTTTTCACTTTTACACGCAGCCATTCGCATCACTCTAATTCAGCAACATGAACGCATAACATTTGATTGCTTGAGAGCAGCACGCTGAGCCATACGTCTCGCATGCATTCATAACCTTTGGTTCCTTGAGAACTTCGCTATGGGAGGTCACCCCCTATTATTTATTTTTCTGTTGTAGTATTTTTTTTTTTTTTTTTTTGCTTTCTTCCATGGAAGTTACAAACACGTCTTCATTACAATTTTCTCTTTATGTTACTACTTATTCCGTATAGATTCCATCTCAATTTCTTCTTGTTTTTTTTTATTCCTTACCTTCAATGATCTAAATTGCCCTTCCATTAGTAATACCCACTAACATTTATTGTAAACGAAATGTTGAAAGAAACAAATTACAGGAAAAGTCGTGGAAACTACCTTTCCCCCAGTTTAAAGGTGGAGAAAGAAATATAAATTCAAGGAAAAATTATTTTTAAACCGTTTAGGTATTGAATGTCATTTAAAAATATCTTCAAGTATTTCCATTGAAATATAAATGGCCAGGGGAAAAAACTCTAAGGGGATTTAAAGGAAAAACTAGGATTCCGAACCAATATTAGGTATGATTGAAGTGAAGATGATATTTATTTTTTCATAAAACTAAGAAATGAAAAAATATAATACTTATATGTAATATGAATTACAAATTATTAATTTTAGGTGATTGGATGCTACATGCACTCCGAAACGTATGACTAACGACAACACTCATACGCACAGTGATTACAAAGAGAAAACTTATATTATTTTTAAATGATTTCTTCTACACTTGATGTTGCTCGACAAAAAAATTTGTCTAGCCCTGGAAAAGATCAAATCGGATGTAAGGACGTATTCAAACAGTGATACTCGTAAACATAGCATATACCACACTAGAGAAACAATGGCAAATCAAATAAAACGAACCTAGAATATGTCTGGAGGGAATAATTCGATGCGCAAAGTTTGGACCAAATCGATTGTTTCCTTCGAGAGTTACGGTTCACAGTTACAGAAAATTTTGAACTTTTGTAGGGGAGTTACCCAAAAGCGGTTCACTATTTTGGGTGCAAAAATTAGGTTCGAATTGGTTGATCCGCTCAAGAGTCATTGTGCGCACCAGCCAGACAGAGAGACATACGGACGTAAATGGCTAAATCGACTCCAAATTGTCTGAAACAGATTTCGTCCCAAAATACTTGGGATATAAAACCTTTTTTTGATGAGGCACATTTTTGGTCGTATCAAAGAGTATATCCCCTCGTTAGCCTAACGGCGAGGGTATAAAAAGTCAAGATGGGAAAATATATTTCGAAATTGAAAAATATTTTTATACCCTCCACCATAGTATGGAGGGTATATTAAGTTTGTCATTCCGTTCGTAACACATCGAACTAATCATTTGCGACCCTATAAAGTATATATATTATTGATCAGGATAAAATTCTAAGACGATCTAGCCATGTCCGTCTCTCCGTCCGTCTGTTGTAATCACTCTGGCGTCCGCAATAATTGAGATAGGGTGCTGAAATTTTGCACCCGAGGGTCTTTTTTCCATAGGCAGGTCAAGTTCGAAGATAGGCTATATCGGTCCACTCTTTGGTATAGCCCCCATATAACGGTACCTCCGGATTTGAGGTATTTTGACGTTCTTCGCCACATTTGCAGACCGAATTAGCTATCATTTAGCACTTAGGGTTACTAGTGATCACCAAACTTATATCCCAAAGGATATGGGCATAGGTCCATGTTTTGGTATAGTCCCCATATATCGGTACCTCCCGATTTTCGGTATTTTGAGAATTTTAGCTACAATTTTTAAGCGAACTAGCTGTAATCTGCCATTTGAGGTTCTGAGTGGTCATGAAATATCTCCACCAAACATCGTCAAGATAGTTCCATGTTTTGGTATGGCCCCCTTATAACCGTACCTCCCGATTTTCGGTATTTTGAGAATTTTAGCCACAATTTTTAACCGAACTATCTGCAATTTGACATTTGAGGTTCTCAGTGGTCATGAAATATCTCCACGAAAAATCGTCGATATAGGTCCATGTTTTGATATAGTCCCCATATATCGGTACCTCCCGACTTTCGGTATTTTGAGAATTTTAGCTACAATTTTTAAGCGAACTAGCTGTAATCTGCCATTTGAGGTTCTTAGTGGTCATGAAATATCTCCACCAAACATCGTCAACATAGGTCCATGTTTTGGTATAGCCCCCATATAACGGTACCTCCCGATTTTCGGTATTTTGAGAATTTTAGCCACAATTTGTAACCGAACTATCTGCAATTTGACATTTGAGGTTATCAGTGGTCATGAAACATCTCCACCAAACATCGTCAAGATAGTTCCATGTTTTGGTATGGCCCCCTTATAACCGTACCTCCCGATTTTCGGTATTTTGAGCATTTTAGTTACAATTTTTATCCGAACTAGCTGTAATTTGACATTTGAGATTCTCAGTGGTCATAAATCATCTCCACGAAACATCCTCCACATAGGTCCATGTTTTGGTATAGCCCCCATATATCGGTACCTCCCGATTTTCGGTATTTTGAGAATTTTAGCTACAATTTTTAACCGAAATAAAAATATTGTTTAAAAAATCCACGTTTATGGAAAAAATATTGTTTAAAAAATCCACGTTTATGGAAAAAATATTGTTTAAAAAATCCACGTTTATGGAAAAAATATTGTTTAAAAAATCCACGTTTATGGAAAAAATATTGTTTAAAAAATCCACGTTTATGGAAAAAATATTGTTTAAAAAATCCACGTTTATGGAAAAAATATTGTTTAAAAAATCCACGTTTATGGAAAAAATATTGTTTAAAAAATCCACGTTTATGGAAAAAATATTGTTTAAAAAATCCACGTTTATGGAAAAAATATTCTTTAAAAAATCCACGTTTATGGAAAAAATATTCTTTAAAAAATCCACGTTTATGGAAAAAATATTCTTTAAAAAATCCACGTTTATGGAAAAAATATTCTTTAAAACATCCACGTTTATGGAAAAAATATTGTTTAAAAAATCCACGTTTATGGAAAAAATATTGTTTAAAAAATCCACGTTTATGGAAAAAATATTGTTTAAAAAATCCACGTTTTATGGAAAAAATATTGTTTAAAAAATCCACGTTTATGGAAAAAATATTGTTTAAAAAATCCACGTTTTATGGAAAAAATATTGTTTAAAAAATCCACGTTTATGGAAAAATATTGTTTAAAAAATCCACGTTTATGGAAAAAATATTGTTTAAAAAATCCACGTTTATGGAAAAAATATTGTTTAAAAAATCCACGTTTTATGGAAAAAATATTGTTTAAAAAATCCACGTTTATGGAAAAAATATTGTTTAAAAAATCCACGTTTTATGGAAAAAATATTGTTTAAAAAATCCACGTTTATGGAAAAATATTGTTTAAAAAATCCACGTTTATGGAAAAAATATTGTTTAAAAAATCCACGTTTTATGGAAAAAATATTGTTTAAAAAATCCACGTTTATGGAAAAAATATTGTTTAAAAAATCCACGTTTATGGGAAAAATATTGTTTAAAAAATCCACGTTTAAAAAAAATATTTTTTAAAAAATCCACGTTTGTGGAAAAAATATTCTTTAAAAAATCCACGTTTGTGGAAAAAATATTCTTTAAAAAATCCACGTTTGTGGAAAAAATATTCTTTAAAAAATCCACGTTTGTGGAAAAAATATTCTTTAAAAAATCCACGTTTGTGGAAAAAATATTCTTTAAAAAATCCACGTTTGTGGAAAAAATATTCTTTAAAAAATCCACGTTTGTGGAAAAAATATTCTTTAAAAAATCCACGTTTGTGGAAAAAATATTCTTTAAAAAATCCACGTTTATGGAAAAAATATTATTTAAAAAATCCACGTTTATGGAAAAAATATTGTTTAAAAAATCCACAAATTTTCTGTTATTGAATATTGCCCTTATTATCCTTTTATTGATTCCATCTCCTTGAATCCCTTTAATGCTTATATCTCATTTTGTAACGATACACGTTCCCTAAAAAGTTTACATAACTGACAGTATGTTTTGTTTTCTTTGATGTTATGTGTAACCCTTGGAGGATATGAATTTCGAGCGAGCGAGAAAAAAACACAATGTAAGGTTATGGCATCATTGGCAAACAATTCGAATGCAATGTTCAGTTCTGCATGTCAATAATAATATCCTTTTGTTGGATAAAACTTGAATATCAAACTTTGGCTAAAAATCCTCTTTTTATTGTCCATGGAAATTGTGTGAACAGCGAATCACATGTGGTAGGGAATAAAATAAACATTCAAAGGTAGGCTTGAAGAGAGATGAATAGGGTATAGCAACTGGAATGATAAGTTTTCGGGTTTATTTGGTCATTTCTGAAATGTTTTGGAGGCCACATTAGTCTCCATCAGTGTGGGGTATGATTGCTATAAATCCCCACAATTATAATGAATATCACTCATACGTCATTTGAATCTTTTAATTTTGAATACCAAAATGTTTTGATTCCAATATAAAATCCCTTTATTTTAATAATACTTTTCATACATCCTTCTATTGTTAAAACAAAACCAAAAGTTGCAAACTTACCTTGTCAAAACATAAACGCTGACAGAGTTTCCCAAAACGCCAATAACAAAAATGCATGGTACCAATATCTTTTGCACCACATGACGCACTTCGTTTACTGTTTCATCGCTGATGTGTACCATGGTGATGCTACTTCGGAGAATGCTTGTTGGCCAAATGACTATTGTGTCCAAATGGATATCAGGCTAGCTGCAAAACTGTTTAACTAACGTTGCACTTTTTTCCAACTCCACAAACTTTGGTGGTATTTGTTTTCTCCAGTTCTGCCAAATACCCTAGAGCCAGCGAGTAAGCGAGTTTATAGCGTTTCTAATGATACCTCAATTGCAATTTGCCTGCTGTGTTGTTATGCGGTAGTTGTTATTGTCTTTTGCAATATCTTGAAATGTTATTTCTTTGCTGTTCAGCTATTATTATTGCTGGTTGTTTGTATTTAGATTTCTTCTTCTGCTGCTGCTGTTGTTGTTGTTGTTATATGGTTATTGAAAACTTTAAGTAGAAATTCCCAAATGCTGTTTCTGTTTTTCTTTCAGGTTGCTATTATCATCATCGTCAACATTGTTATTATTGTTGGGGCCATGCCTGACAATTGCCACTCAAAACCATAATGCTTGCCATTTTGCCAGCAAAGAGAAAAGCATTTGCAAATATTCACAATAAAATGTGAAAAGAAATTTTTATTTAATTTTTTTCGCAAAAAGTTTTAGCAAATATTCCAAATGTTAGAAAGGTTAATGGTACTGCCACAACGCTCGCTAATAGTTGTCTCCTTGCAAAAGTTTACCCTTTTTTGCTTATCAAAATTGTAGGTGTGTGTGTCGCGTTCTTTTTGCATAACAAATTCATGAGGTAATGGTTCATTAAACTCAAATTAGCTCCAACTTATTTAATGGTTTTTTTCTTCTTTTTGGCTGTTGCCAAATTCATTCCATTATTGTCTTAAATGCCTTTCCAATGAGCTATAAATAGAAATAAAAAATCGAAAACAACCGATAAATAAATTAAAACCAATAATAACAACAACATATAATTTGTTTAAAATTCTGTTCCTGTTTTTACATTTTTGTTTATTTTCTTAATATGCACATAAAAAGAGGTTATTGTATTTTATCTACCCAGGTTCCGCTTTAGAGATTTATAGACACAAATAAATATTGGGAATTGTTTACAGCATGGTGTAAACAAAACGAGAAACAATAGGTCTCAATATGCACATTTCATAAAGAAAATTTTTTTCACAAACGTGGATTTTTTAAAAGAATATTTTTCCACAAACGTGGATTTTTTAAAAGAATATTTTCTCCACAAACGTGGATTTTTTAAAAGAATATTTGTTCCACAAACGTGGATTTTTTAAAAGAATATTTTTTCCACAAACGTGGATTTTTTAAAAGAATATTTTTTCCACAAACGTGGATTTTTTAAAAAAATATTTTTTTCCACAAACGTGGATTTTTTAAAAAAATATTTTTTTCCACAAACCTGGATTTTTTAAAAAAATATTTTTTCCACAATCGTGGATTTTTTAAAAAAATATTTTTTCCACAAACGTGGATTTTTCAAAGAATTTTTTTTCACAAACGTGGAGTTTTTAAGAATATTTTTCCACAAACGTGGATTTTTTAAAAGAATATTTTTTCCACAAACGTGGATTTTTTAAAAGAATATTTTTTCCACAAACGTGGATTTTTTATTGAATATTGCTATTTTAGTTCTTAATTAAAAAAACAAAAAATATTTTTTCCACAAACGTGGATTTTTATTGAATATTGCTATTTTAGTTCTTAATTTAAAAAAAAAAAATATTTTTTCAAGAAACGTGGAAATTTTTGAAAGATATTTTTCCAGAAACCTGGATTTAAAAAAAAAAACAAATTTCCAGATACCTTGTTTTTTAAATATATTTTTCCAGACACCTGCATTTAAAAAAAAAATCATGAAACGTGAATATTTTTAAAAAATATTTTTCCAGAAACCTGGAGTTTTTAAACAATTTTTCCAGATACCTGGTTTTTTAAAAAAATATTTCTTCAGAAACCTGGATTTGTTTTAAAATATTTTTCCAGAAACCTGGATTTCTTACAAAATATTTTTCCAGAAACCTGAATTTTTTAAAAAATATTATTCCAGAAACCTGATTTTTTTAAACAATATTTTTCAAGATTTTTTAAGAAATATATTTTTTATACCCTCCACCATATGGGGGGTATAATTAAATTTGTCATTCCGTTTGTAACACATCGAAATATTCGTCGGAGACCCTATAAAGTATATATATTATCGATCAGCATAAAATTCTATGTCGATTTGACCATGTCCGTCCGTCAGTCCGTCCGTCCGTCAGTCCGTCCGTCTGTTGAAATCAAGATACAGCTCGCAATTTTAAAGATAGAGAGTCAAAATTTGGTACAGAAGTTTTTATTACTTGCAGGATGGTTGGTATTGAAAAAGGGATATATCGGTCCACGTTTTGATATAGCCCCCATAGAACGGTACCTCCCGATTTTCGGTATTTTGCAGGTTTTAGCTTCATTATCGTACCAAAATGGCTGAAATTTGGTACGTAGTCTTCTTTAAGGGTATAAAACTTTCCCGAAAAATTTTGCCGGTATCGGTCCACACCTTCATATAGCCCCCATAGAACGGTACCTCCCGATTTTCGGTATTTTTAAGGTTTTAGCTTCATTATCCTACCAAAATGGCTGAAATTTGGTACGTAGTCTTCTTTAGGGGTATACAACTTTCCCCCAGAATTTTGTTGGTATCGGTCCACACCTTCATATAGCCCCCATAGAACGGTACCTCCCGATTTTCGGTATTTTGAAGGTTTTAGCTTCATTATCCAACCAAAATGGCTGAAATTTGGTACGTAGTCTTCTTTAGGGGTATAAAACTTTCCCTTAGAATTATGTTGGTATCGGTCCACACCTTCATATAGCCCCCATAGAACGGTACCTCCCGATTTTCGGTATTTTTAAGGTTTTAGCTTCATTATCCTACCAAAATGGCTGAAATTTGGTACGTAGTCTTCTTTAGGGGTATACAACTTTCCCCCAGAATTTTGTTGGTATCGGTCCACACCTTCATACAGCCCCCATAGAACGGTACCTCCCGATTTTCGGTATTTTTAAGGTTTTAGCTTCATTATCCTACCAAAATGGTTGAAATTTGGTACGTAGTCTTCTTTAGGGGTATACAACTTTCCCCCAGAATTTTGTTGGTATCGGTCCACACCTTCATATAGCCCCCATAGAACGGTACCTCCCGATTTTCGGTATTTTGAAGGTTTTAGCTTCATTATCACACCGAAATGGCTGAAATTTGGTATTTAGACTTCGTTGGGGGTACTCAAACTCCGCTTTAAATTTGTCGGTATAGGTCCACGCCTTCTTATTCCACCAAAATGGCTGAAATTTGGTATTTAGTCTTCAATGTGATATAAAACTGTTCGTCAGAAATATGTCTGTACAGGTCCACGCATTCATACTGCCCCATTTCTGACTAACATTCGTCGGTATAGGTCCACGTTTCCATATAGCCCCCATAGAACGGTACCTCCCGATTTTCGTAATACTGAAGATTGTGACGTCAATATCCAACCGAAATGGCTGAAATTCGTTATTTCGTCTTCCAAGAGTTATAAAATATTCCAGAACAGTATTAGAAGCGTACTTCTTAATTTTCGGTATTTTTTAGGTTTAAGTCACATTCTCTTACCGAAATATAGGAAATTTGGTATTAAGTCTTCTTTGAGCCTAAAAACTTTCCGTCAGAAATTTGTCGGTATAGATCGACGTTGTTTTACCGAAATTGCTGAAATTTAGTATTAAGTCTTCTTCATACACGAAAGGAAACTAATTATTCCATTTTACTTCAATACAACTTGTGGTGGAGGGTATAACAAGTTCGGCCCGGCCGAACTTAACATCGTTTTTACTTGTTAAAGAATATTTTTTTTTTCAAAAATATTTTTCACAATCTTTCTTTGAAAAAGATTTTTTTTCTATAGACGTGGCTTTTTAGAAGAATATGTTTCCCAAAAGCGTGGATTTTTTTAAGATTTTTTTTTTTTTGTATACCCTCCACCATAGTATGGAGGGTATATTAGGTTTGTCATTCCGTTTGTAACACATCGAACTAATCATTTGCGACCCTATAAAGTATATATATTCTTGATCAGAAGAAAATTCTAAGACGATCTAGCCATGTCCGTCTGTCCGTCCGTCTGTTGTAATCACTCTAGCGTCCGCAATAATTGAGATAGAGTGCTGAAATTTTGCACCCGAGGGTCTTCTTTCCATAGGCAGGTCAAGTTCGAAGATGGGATATACCGGTCCACTCTTTGGTATAGCCCCCATATAACGGTACCTCCGGATTTGAGGTATTTTGACGTTCTTCGCCACATTTGCAGACCGAAGTAGCTATAATTTGGCACTTAGGGTTTCTAGTGATCAACAAACTTATATCTTAAAGGATATGGGTATAGGTCCATGTTTTGGTATAGCCCCCATATATCGGTACCTCCCGATTTTCGGTATTTTGAGAATTTTATCTACAATTTTTAACCGAACTAGCTGTAATTTGCCATTTGAGGTTCTCAGTGGTCATGAAATATCTCCACCAAACATCGTCAACATAGGTCCATGTTTTGGTGTAGCCCCCATATAACGGTACCTCCCGATTTTCGGTATTTTGATAATTTTAGCCACAATTTGTAACGGAACTATCTGCAATTTGACATTTGAGGTTTTTAGTGGTCATGAAACATCTCCACCAAACATCGTCAACATAGGTCCATGTTTTGGTATGGTCCCCTTATAACCGTACCTCCCGATTTTCGATATTTTGAGCATTTTAGTTACAATTTTTAACCGAACTAGCTGTAATTTGCCATTTGAGGTTCTCAGTGGTCATGAAATATCTCCACCAAACATCGTCAACATAGGTCCATGTTTTGGTATAGCCCCCATATAACGGTACCTCCCGATTTTCGGTATTTTGATAATTTTAGCCACAATTTGTAACGGAACTAGCTGTTATTTGCCATTTGAGGTTCTCAGTGGTCATGAAATATCTCCACCAAACATCGTCAACATAGGTCCATGTTTTGGTATAGCCCCCATATAACGATACCTCCCGATTTTCGGTATTTTGATAATTTTAGCCACAATTTGTAACGGAACTATCTGCAATTTGACATTTGAGGTTCTTAGTGGTCATGAAACATCTCCACCAAACATCGTCAACATAGGTCCATGTTTTGGTATGGTCCCCTTATAACCGTACCTCCCGATTTTCGGTATTTTGAGAATTTTAGCTACAATTTTTAACCGAACTAGCTGTAATTTGACATTTGAGGTTCTCAGTGGTCATGAAACATCTCCACGAAATATCGTCAACATAAGTCCATGTTTTGGTATAGCCCCCATATATCGGTACCTCCCGATTTTCGGTATTTTGAGAATTTTAGCTACAGTTTTTAACCGAACTAGCTGTAGTTTGCCATTTGAGGTTCTCAGTGGTCATGAAATATCTCCACCAAACATCGTCGACATAGGTCCATGTTTTGGTATAGCCCCCATATAACGGAACCTACCGATTTTCGGCATTTTGAGAATTTTAGCTAAAATTTTTAACCGAACTAGCTGTAATTTGCCATTTAAGGTTCTCAGTGGTCATGAAACATCTCCACCAAACGTCGTCACCATAGGTCAATGTTTTGGTATAGCCCCCATATAACGGTAAAACTTTTCCGCAAAAAATTTAAAGATAAGTTGACTCTTTGATATAGCCCCGTAGGTGGTACCTTTCACCTAGCTGAACACATTTTTTGGATTAGATTAGATAACACTGTGCAACAAAATGGAGGTAAAAGTCTGGGGCACGGAAAATTCCTCTTGGGGAAGAAAGGCCTTGGTGAGTATATTATGAACTCCGAAGGACAGATCCGCCGTGAGTCGAACTTCCGCGTTATGGCGTGATGAAATTTTTGTTAGAGAACCTGTGGGCCATCAGGAATTAGCGTTATATCTTTGTTCACTGTTGCTTAAGTGCTCTACAAAAACAACAAACAAAGATATAATTCTAATTCATGATGGCTTACAGGGTCTCTTGCAAAAACTTCATCACGCCATAACGCGGAAGTTCGACTCACGGCGCATCTGTCCTTCGGGGTTTTTAATATACACACACCAAGGGCTTTAATCTCCAAAAAGAATTATCTCTGCCCCAACATTTGTGTTCACAGTGTAATTTAAGCAATAGTGGGAGGCAGTAGAAGTCTATCCATTGTCGAAAAGTTGTTACACCTAAAATTGTGAAAGGACCCTAATTATTCCATTTTAATTAAGACTATTTTATGGTGGAGGGTATAAAAAGTTCGGCCCGGCCGAACTTAACGACTTTTTACTTGTTTTTTTTTTTTTTTTTTTTTTGCAGTAATGTATTTTTTTTAAAAACCTTTTCCATAAAGGAATTTGAAAAAATGAATTTGCAGAATAGTATATATTTAAACCAAAATTATTTTTTCTAGAAATATGATTTTTTTCAAATTATTTTTGCCAGAAAAGAGAAGTATGATAAAAAAATCTGAAAAGTGAATTTTTTTTAAAAATTATTTTTTCCAGAAATTTGAATTTTTTCTAAATTATTATCTTCCAGAATAGTGAATTTCTTTTAAATATTTTCCCAGAAAAAAAAATTAAAAAATCCACGAAAAAATATTCGTTAAAAATTCCAAGTTTGTGGAAAAAAATATTCTTTAAAAATTCTCGTTTGGAGCTTAAAATAAATCTGTGAAAAATCCAACCTCTTACTATTATAAATGCAGTAAATGATGGCGTATGAATGCTAACATCAATCATACGCATTGATATCCAATAAACGTAACATTTTCCCGCCTTAATTAAATTGCCTTACATGTCAAACAATTATTTCCATTAAATCGCAATATCTCATGTTATTTCTTCTTGACACTTTTATAAAATGTCGATATTTTGCTCTGATATTTCATTCCATCAATCAAACAATATAATTAAAATTCATTCGCAATACAGAGGATATGCTAATTATTACATGTCAGGGCTTTCAAAGGCTACATACGGGTGGAATGTAATTTTCATTTTATTCGAAATTAAAAAAAATATGTAATGCAATTATTAATGCCATTCAGCCTTCACTATAAACACATGTAACACATTGACGTATTATTTGCAATTTATTTTGAAATTTGATTGAAATCTATCTGCTTAGGCATTTCAATAGTGTTTTCCGTCTTTCATTCAAGCATTTGTGCGGATTTTCTTTTGTTTGAAAACTGACCCACTTAAGTATTCGTTGTGAGTTTTGATTTTGTTTTTCATTTATATGTAAGTTTGTGTGTGTGTGTGTTTGTTGGAAAAAATATTAATCACTTTTCAATTGAGTTTTTCAAAAAACTGGATTGAATTCATTAAGGCAATTAGTTGGTGATTTATTGATTGTTTTAAGTGATCTATTGGGAATATTGTTTTACGCGGAATATTCGAATAATAAAAATGGATTTTATTTCAGAATATGTTTTCAAAGGAGGCAACGTTGTGAAAAGGTTAGAATGACCATCTTGCCCACAAAATTTCGTAGTTGGTGTTTAAACAATCATTTTCGGAAAATTTAAACCAAATAAAACTCCCAAATACAAAATAAAACTCCACGCATGTAAAACTTCCTTATGGAGGTTCCATATCTCCTATCTAAAAATATAGGATTTTATTTTTTAAAACTCCCAGAACCCATTCTACCTCATGTAGGGTATAATCACTAAACATCAATAAAAAATTTTAAATTTTTATATGGCAAAAACATATCAATTTAATTACATGAATATCTCAGCTGTCACACGCACACACACACATCAATGAGGCTGAGAATATCAGGAAAAAAACTAACAAACTGTTGATGGATGCCATAAATTTTTCAAACATGGCAAAGGTGGAGGGAGGCCAAATGGAGGGCAAGGGTAGGTATGTTTACATTGAATATGTTTACATATTAATAAAAATATTGTTTATGATTTTCATTATTATTAATGTTGAAAAGCAAAATATGTTGATCGATTCATGGAAGGGGGGTTAGTGGAGGAGGAGGAGAAGAGAGGGGCTGCTAAACAGGAAATTAATACAAAATTCATTAGGCGACGTATGAGAAACTATTTTCAATTTGGCGCCACTGCCAAAAAAAGCCTTGCGTTCATTTCACTTTTTTCTATTTCGTGTGCCTCAAAATTTTTGGCGCCACTTTGACTCTGACCCTCGTTTCGTTTTTCTCGTGCATATTTATGCATTTTCTTGCTGAGTACTATTTTTGAAATTTATGTTAGTTGTTGTTGTTGTTCTTCATTATTTTAAACAAATCACTTTTTTCTCACATTTGCCTGCTGGCAAATGCCATGAAATGATGTTTTTAGTGAAATTGAAATTGTTTAGACATTACCTTTCAGATAGGAAAACAATTTTGATTTTTTGTTGTTTTATAGCTGCCAACTATAAAAGAGAAAAAAACACAACATTATTAAATACCATTTAGTGCTCGTAATTAAATTGTATTTAATTTGAAATATGCAGACATGAAAAACGACACTAATTGTTGTCGTGAAAAAAACTGAATCAATTTTATGCATTAAAAAATCCACGTTTATTGTTTAGATCACTCTCTACAAATATTAAATAAAAAATCCACGTTTATAAAAATATTAAACAAAAAATCCACATTTATAAAAATATTGAATAAAAAATCCACGTTTATAAAAATATTAAATAAAAAATCCAAATTTATAAAAATATTAAATAAAAAATCCAGGTTTATAAAAATATTAAATAAAAAATCCAGGTTTATAAAAATATTAAATAAAAAATCCAGGTTTATAAAAATATTAAATAAAAAATCCACGTTTATAAAAATATTAAATAAAAAATCCACGTTTATAAAAATATTAAATAAAAAATCCACGTTTATAAAAATATTAAATAAAAAATCCACGTTTATAAAAATATTAAATAAAAAATCCACGTTTATAAAAATATTAAATAAAAAATCCACGTTTATAAAAATATTAAATAAAAAATCCACGTTTATAAAAATATTAAATAAAAAATCCACGTTTATAAAAATATTAAATAAAAAATCCACGTTTATAAAAATATTAAATAAAAAATCCACGTTTATAAAAATATTAAATAAAAAATCCACGTTTATAAAAATATTAAATAAAAAATCCACGTTTATAAAAATATTAAATAAAAAATCCACGTTTATAAAAATATTAAATAAAAAATCCACGTTTATAAAAATATTAAATAAAAAATCCACGTTTATAAAAATATTAAATAAAAAATCCACGTTTATAAAAATATTAAATAAAAAATCCACGTTTATAAAAATATTAAATAAAAAATCCACGTTTATAAAAATATTAAATAAAAAATCCACGTTTATAAAAATATTAAATAAAAAATCCACGTTTATAAAAATATTAAATAAAAAATCCACGTTTATAAAAATTTTAAATAAAAAATCCACGTTTATAAAAATATTAAATAAAAAATCCACGTTTATAAAAATATTAAATAAAAAATCCACGTTTATAAAAATATTAAATATAAAATCCACGTTTATAAAAATATTAAATAAAAAATCCACGTTTATAAAAATATTAAATAAAAAATCCACGTTTATAAAAATATTAAATAAAAAATCCACGTTTATAAAAATATTAAATAAAAAATCCACGTTTATAAAAATATTAAATAAAAAATCCACGTTTATAAAAATATTAAATAAAAAATCCACGTTTATAAAAATATTAAATAAAAAATCCACGTTTATAAAAATTTTAAATAAAAAATCCACGTTTATAAAAATATTAAATAAAAAATCCACGTTTATAAAAATATTAAATCAAAAATCCACTAATATAATAATATTAAATAAAAACTCCACGTTTATAAAAATATTAAATAAAAAATCCACGTTTATAAAAATATTAAATAAAAAAATCCACGTTTATAAAAATATTAATTAAAAAATCCACGTTTATAAAAATATTAAATAAAAAATCCACGTTTATAAAAATATTAAATAAAAAATCCACGTTTATAAAAATATTAAATAAAAAATCCACGTCTATAAAAATATTAAATAAAAAAATCCACGTTTATAAAAATATTAATTAAAAAATCCACGTTTATTGTTTAGATCACCCTCTAAAAATATTAATTAAAAAATCCACGTTTATTGTGTAGATCACCCTCTAAAAATATTAAATAAAAAATCCACGTTCACAAAAATATTAAATAAAAAATCCACTTTTATAAAAATATTAAATAAAAAATCCACGTTTATAAAAATATTAAATAAAAAATCCACGTTTATAAAAATATTAAATAAAAAATCCACGTTTATTGTTTTTATCAGCCTCCAGAAATATTCATTAAAAATCCACGTTTATAAAAATATTAAATAAAAAATCCACGTTTATTGTTTTTATCAGCCTCCAGAAATATTCATTAAAAATCCACGTTTTGTGTTTAGATCAACCTCTTAAAACATTCATTAAAAAATCCACGTTTATTGTTTAGATCAGCCTCTAAAACTATTCTTTAAAAAATTCATGTTTATTGTTTAGATCACCCTCTACAAATATTCATTAAAAAATCCACGTTTATTGTTTAGATCAGCCTCTAAAAATATTCATTAAAAAATCCACGTTTATTGTTTAGATCAGCCTCTAAAAATATTCATTAAAAAATCCACGTTTATTGTTTAGATCAGCCTCTAAAAATATTCTTTAAAAAATCCACGTTTATTGTTTAGATCAGCCTCTAAAAATATTCTTTAAAAAATCCACGTTTATTGTTTAGATCACCCTCTAAAAATATTCATTAAAAAATCCACGTTTATTGTTTAGATCAGCCTCTAAAAATATTCATTAAAAAATCCACGTTTATTGTTTAGATCACCCTCAAAAAATATCAAATAAAATATCCACGTTTATTGTTCAGACCACCCTCTAAAAATATTCTTTAAAAAATCCACGTTTATTGCTTATAGGGTCCTCTAAAAATTTTTAAAAAAATCAATTTTTGTTCCTTTTATAGTTGGCCAATATAAAAGAGAAAAAACATTATTAAATATCATTTAGTGTCCGTTATTAAATTGTATTTAATTTAAAATGTTTAGGCATTAGAAAGGACACTAATTGTGTCATGAAAGTATTAAATACATTTGAGCTAAAAACAAGTAAGGAAGTATCAGTCCGCTGTGCTGACGGAGATATACCCTCAGCCACTGACAAAAAAACAACAAAACCAAACCAAACACAATAACTATGCCTTATATAAAATATATTGATTTTGTATTAAATATGTATGTACCGTAATGTGGGGCTATACCAAATGATTGACATATAAACATTTGTAGTAACCAAACATCTTCATAAAGGACTCAAAATATTAAATTACGTTAAACTAAGATTGAAAAAAAAATGAAAAAGTTTTAGAGTTATCTTACACAATTGCCATTTTAGTATGTGCTGGCAGGGTTTTGGAACTCTTAAGCTTCACTTTTTCCGAATTTTGTGTGGGAGGTACCCAAAGGAGTGGACCGATATAGCCTATATTCCAACCTGATCCATGACTGGATAAAATAGCACGATGTGCGAAATCTGCACCAATCAGAAACTCCCTGCGATATGCCATTTCGGTTGGCGCCGTCAGGGTTTCTTGGAGCTTTTAGGCCAATATCTCAGGAAGTATGGACTTGCGCAATAAAAAAATTGTACCGTCGTAAGGGAAGCCGCTAAAACAACCTACTGAAAAAAGAGTCAAAACAGTGCGAGTGGAGCTCTTAAACTTCACTCTTTCCGAATTTTGTGTAGGAGGTACCCAAAGGAGTGGACCGATACAATCTATAATCCAACCTGATACATGACTGGATGAAATAGCACGATGTGCGAAATCTGCACCAATCAGAAACTCCCTGCGAGAATTATCATGCGGATTTGCCATTTTGGTTGGTGTCGTCAGGGTTTCTTGGAGCTTTTAGGCCAATATCTAAGGAGGTATGGCCTTGCGCAAGAAAAAAAAATTGTAAAGTCGTAAAGGGAGCCGCAAGTACAACTTACTGAAAAAAATTGCAAAACAATCCGAGAGGTGCTCTTAAACTTCACTTTTTCCGAATTTTGTGTGGGAGGTACCCGAAGGAGTGGACCTACATAATCCATATTCGAACCCGATCTATATCTAGAAGGAATAATACGATGTGCAAAGTTTGGACCAAATCGAAGTTTGTCAAAAAAGGTCATATAGAAAATTGTCAAATGACTTCGTGTGTGAGCTTTTTGAGCTTATAATTATGATTTTATCTAATCTTAGGTGAAAACTCATCAAAAACATAACCCTAGTATGCATGTTATCTAATTTCTTTTATTATACGAATATAAAAATAATAAGTGCGTACTTAGCGCTTTGTCTTTTAAATGAAACAACCACTACTCTTTGCATGATGTGTTGCACAATGCGACTCCATACTTTGATGATGTACATACATTTTTGTCTATTAAAATGCAGATTTTTTTCTTATTGTTTTATGGTACAAAACTAAAACATGTCAACATTTACATTTACATAAAGATAATAAAAAGCTTTGAAAAATTATTTTGCTTTTTTTATTTAATTGAATTAATTGAGCTATCATGACCTAAGGAGTTTTGTATTGGAAAAGTGATATCTAACGAAGTCCACATACAGCCGAACAATATCATCAGGCATATTTAGATGTTGTGCTAGACAAAGGCTGAGTTTGAAAACTCGTATATACACTAACCTTATTGCGAATTTGCAGTTGTGAAACATTTTTGAAGCCTTTTTACTATCAAGTCAGCCTAGTGTCTCAGGTCTTCATAAAATCCTTCTTCAATACACACACACATATACAATCGAATATTTTCTTCATGAATTGTAATGCCTTCCAGTTCGGAAGTTTGATAGATTGACAGCGACTTAGAACGCTAAGACCTCCACAACATTTTCTGTTTTCAAACCTATGCCGGGGCAGCCGGGCTAATGCTATGAAGTTTTATTTAATTGTTGTCTTATTAGGACGAAGGTCTCTTATTTGTGATAGTTTTATTTGATTGAATTAATTGAGCTATCATAACCTAAGGAGGTTTGTATTGAAAAAGTGATATCTAACGAAGTCCACACACATCCAACCAATATCATCAGGCATGTTTAGAGGTGGTGCTAGACAAATGCTGAGTTTGAAAATTTGTATATATACTAACCTTATTGCAAATTTGCAGTTGTGAAGTATTTTTGAAGCCTTTTTACTATCATTTTATTTCTTTTTTTAATCAAATAAATATTTTAATTATTTTAGCAAAACTTAAAAATATTTTTAAATTTTTTTTAGGTGTTTTTAATTATACCTTAAGTTATTTGTTGGAGTTTTTAAAATAATTATAGTTATTCTAAAATTTTCAAACAATATTTTCAGAAATGTTTTCAACAATTTTTAGATTTGGTGAAAATAACAAAAAAATTAAAAATTAATGAAAGGCAGCGCAAAAAAGCTTTTGTCGTGAAGAAAATACATTTCAGCGGCCAAATATCCGCGTAAATGTATTAAATACATTTGCATTTGAAAAACGAAAAGTTCTAGGACAGAGAAGCCATTACATAGTCGATACGTCTGAAGATCTGCTTTACCACCAGTGAAACCAGGTAATGTAAATTGGTGACTATGTGTGTTCGAGTCCTTGGCTTTTTATAATTTTTATTTTTTGGCTTGAGGTGAGCAAATTAAAAACATTTTATTTTGTTTTTAATATTATTTTTATTTTCCGATATTTCGGTCATCTCCGACAACCATCATCAGGGATTTAATCTTTAAAAAGAACAAAATACATTTTTATAAAAAAACATTAACAAAAAATTTGTTTGGATAACAATAATTACATTTGTTTTATTTTGTAATCCTCATCTTTTCACAATTACTTTCCAACTAAAATTTTTGATGTTTTTCTATCAAGTTTCTGTAGATTTGCGCACAGTGGTCTGTGTCTGTCTTGTAATTCATCCGATTTTCTGCCGGAATATTTATTATGTGGAGCATTTCTAGCATAAATCTTCGCTTGTAGTTATTTTCTTGCGTTAAAATGTCCACATTTTTGAAGTTAGGAGTGTGTCCTGTAAGAGCACAATGGGCGGCAAGTGCAGTTTTTTGTTCCATAGGTCTGTTTTTTGCTTTCTGGTCCGACTTATGTGCACTTAACCTAGTTTTAAGCTTGGATTTTGTTGTCCCAACATATACCTTATGACATATGTAGGAGCCGTCACCATTGCATTTCACTTTGTAAAAGACGTTAGACTTGTCTTCTGGTGGAACTTTGGACTTCGTAAGACTAAAAAAGTTGTTATTCGTATTTGTACTTTTTAGTTCCAACTGAAGGTGTTCTTTGTTATAAAGATTAGAGTGAGAGAATATATCTGAAAAACCTGGAACATATGTCGCGCGTTTATATATCTTAGGTGGTTTTTGCTCTTTATTATCCTTTTTGAATCGAACTTGGTTGATAACATCTTTCACTGTTTTATTGGGGAAATCATTCATTTTTAAAATATTTCTGATTTTGGTTATATTTTCGGTATGGAATTGTTTGTCGCTAATGTTAAACACTCTGTGAATAAAGTTGGTTGCAGTATTTATTTTAATTCCTCGTGGATGTTTGGAGTTGATGTTGATTAATCTTTCCGACGATGTGGGTTTTTGATACCAGTCTAGTATTAGTTTATTACCTTGTCTAAGTACTAAAGAATCCAGGTATGGTAATTTGTTATTGAACTCACATTCCATGGTGAAACGCAACTGATTATTGTACTTATTTAGAGTCTCTAATGTGTTTTGAATCTCATCCGTTTTTATTATACAAAATATGTCGTTGACATATTTTGTTAGAAATCTTGGTTTTATTGTTAGCTTTTCCATTGTGTCGTCAAGTAGCTTCTCCATCACTATGTCGTCTATAATGGGAAAAATTGGAGAACCCATTGGCATCCCTTTCAATTGTTCGTATACTTTATCGCGGTACACAAAGTATCGAGAATCCTTTATGCATAGTGTCAAGATTTCTATAAAGAGGTTTATAGGAATATTCGTATGTTCCTAGAAAATATACCACTTTTCCTTAAATACTTTAAATTATTTTAAAATGTTAAAAAATATTTTCAGAATTTTTATTTCATGTGATATATCAAATGGATATTTTTATTATTATACCCTCCACCATAGTATGGAGGGTATATAAAGTTTGTCATTCTGTTTGTAACACATCGAACTAATCATTTGCGACCCTATAAAGTATATATATTCTTGATCAAGATAAAATTCTAAGACGATCTAGCCATGTCCGTCTGTCCGCCTGTCCGTCTGTTGTAATCACTCTAGCGACCGCAATAATTGAGATAGAGTGCTGAAATTTTGCACCCGAGGGTCTTTTTTCCATAGGCAGGTCAAGTTCGAAGATGGGCTATATCGGTCCACTTTTTGGTATAGCCCCCATATAACGGTACCTCCGGATTTGAGGTATTTTGACGTTCTTCGCCACATTTGCAGACCGAATTAGCTATAATTTGGGATTTAGGGTTCCTAGTGATCAACAAACTTATATCCCAAAGGATATGGGCATAGGTCCATGTTTTGGTATAGCCCCCATATAACGGTACCTTCCCGATTTTCGGTATTTTGAGAATTTTAGCCACAATTTGTAACCGAACTATCTGCAATTTGACATTTGAGGTTCTCAGTGGTCATGAAATATCTCCACCAAACATCGTGAACATAGGTCCATGTTTTGGTATAGCCCCCATATAACGGTACCTCCCGATTTTCGGTATTTTGAGCATTTTAGCTACAAATTTTAACCGAACTAGCCGTAATTTGCCATTTGAGGTTCTCAGTGGTCAGAAAACATCCCCACCAAACATCGTCAACATAGGTCCATGTTTTGGTATAGTCCCCATATAACGGTACCTCCCGATTTTCGGTATTTTGAGAATTTTAGCCACAATTTTTAACCGAACTATCTGCAATTTGACATTTGAGGTTCTCAGTAGTCATGAAACATTTCCACGAAACATCGTCAACATAGGTCCATGTTTCGGTATAGCCCCCATATATCGGTACCTCCCGATTTTCGGTATTTTGAAAATTTTAGCTACAATTTTTAACCGAACTAGCTGTAATTTGCCTTTTGAGGTTCCCAGTGGTCATAAAACATCCCCACCAATCATCGTCAACATAGGTCCATGTTTTGGTATAGCCCCCATATAACGGTATCTCCCGATTTTCGGTATTTTGAGAATTTTAGCTGCAATTTTTAGCCGAACTATCTGCAATTTGACATTTGAGGTTCCCAGTGGTCATAAAACATCTCCACCAAACATCGTCAACATAGGTCCATGTTTTGGTATGGCCCCCTTATAACCGTACCTCCCGATTTTCGGTATTTTAGCATTTTAGTTACAATATTTAACCGAACTAGCTGTAATTTGCCATTTAAGGTTCTCAGTGGTCATGAAACATCTCCACCAAACATCGTCAACATAGGTCCATGTTTTGGTATGGCCCCCTTATAACCGTACCTCCCGATTTTCGGTATTTTGAGCATTTTAGTTACAATTTTTAACCCAACTAGCTGTAATTTGACATTTGAGGTTCTCAGTGGTCATGAAACATCTCCACGAAACATCGTCAACATAGGTCCATGTTTTGGTATAGCCCCCATATAACGGTACCTCCCGATTTTCGGTATTTTGAGAATTTTAGCTACAATTTTTAACCGAACTAGCTGTAATTTGCCATTTAAGGTTCTCAGTGGTCATGAAATATCTCCACCAAACATCGTCAACATAGGTCCATGTTTTGGTATAGCCCCCATATAACGGTACCTCCCGATTTTCGGTATTTTGAGAATTTTAGCTACAATTTTTAACCAAACTAGCTGTAATTTGCCATTTGAAGTTCTCAGTGGTCATAAAACATCTCCAACGAAACATCGTCAACATAGGTCCATGTTTTGGTATAGCCCCCATATAACGGTATCTCCCGATTTTCGGTATTTTGAGAATTTTATCTGCAATTGTTAACGGAACTAGCTGTAATTTGCCATTTGAAGTTCTCAGTGGTCATAAAACATCTCCAACGAAACATCGTCAACATAGGTCCATGTTTTGGTATAGTCCCCATATAACGGTATCTCCCGATTTTCGGTATTTTGAGAATTTTATCTGCAATTTTTAACGGAACTAGCTGTAATGATCGGTATTTTTAGAATTTTAGCTACAATTTTTTCTAAGCAAAAATAATCGTCAATATAGGTTCATGTTTTGGTATATCCTCCCATATAACTGTACCTCCCGATTTTCGGGAATTGTCAGTGGTCACGAAATTTCTTCACTAAAATTCGTCAACATGGGTCCATTTTTGAGAGTCTGCATTGTTTTGATGAAACTACCCTCAATTTGACTCTTGAAGTTCCATGCAGCTATAAAACTTTTCCGCCAAAAAATTTAAAGATAGGTTGAGTCTTTGATATAGCCCCGTAGGTGGTACCTTTCACCTAGCTGAACACATTTTTTAAATTAGATAACACAGTGCAACAAAATGGAGGTGAAAGTCTGGGGCACGAAAAATTCCTCTTGGGGAAGAAAGGCCTTGGTGAGTATATTATGAACCCCGAAGGACAGATCCGCCGTGAGTTGAACTTCCGCGTTTTGGCGTGATGAAATTTTTTAGCGTTATATATTTGTTCATTGTTGCTTAAGTGCTCTACAAAAACAACAAACAAAGATATAATGCTAATTAATGGTGGCGTACAGGGTCTCTTGCAAAAACTTCATCACGCCATAACGCGGAAGTTCGACTCACGGCGCATCTGTCCTTCGGGGTTTTTAATATACTCACCATTGTCGAAAAGTTGTTATACCTAAAATTGTGAAAGAACCCTAATTATTCCATTTTAATTAAGACTTTTTTATGGTGGAGGGTATAAAAAGTTCGGCCCGGTCGAACTTAACGACTTTTTACTTGTTATTAAGATTATTTTATGGTGGAGGGTATAAAAGAACTTTACGTTTTTACTTGTTTTTTTTAGTTTTTTTTTATTATTTTCTTGATTAATTTAAAAAAAATAATATTTTTCTTTTTTTTTGAGTTTTTTAGAATGGGGACAAATGAGTCGTCTTTGGAAAAAAAGCTTCAATTTGAAATTCACAAATGCAAATTTGCAATCTTGGATGTATAAATAGGGGCTCCAAATGGCGAAAATTGTCTAGCAACAACAACATCTGCCTGAGGATGTTAGCCTAACCAGCTAACGAAACGATCGTCGGATAGCGGTTGATGTGTGTGTAGGACTTCGCTAGATATAATTTTTTCAATGTTATCTCCTTAGGTCATGGAGCTCGATTAATTAAATTAAATAAATATTTTTCATTATATTTATTTGTTTTGATTTTTTAATTTTAATATTTCCTATTATTCCTCAATAATTCCTCAAATTACATTTAATTTACCAACACAATATCCCCACTATTCTCAAAATATAACTCTGCTTTATACTCATCAAAAAATTTTTGCCAAGTCATAGAACATGAAAGCAAACCAGACTTATAATTAATGAATAATGCAAAGTAGAACTTAGACCCCTATCACCCACAACAAACTCATTTAACAACAACACCCATTTAAAACAAACCCTACTCATTAATGAATGACCTAAGGTACAAAGAAAAGTAGTGTCTAAATCTCCCCACCACCCACAATTAATACAACAAATACTCGTAACAACACTCATTATAAACAACCCTGACGCATTAAAAAATGGCCGATGTATGAAGAGAGGGAGAATTAGAGCCTAAGCCTTATTGTTGTTGTTGTTGTGCACACACATTAACATAACTAAACAAAACAATTAAACAAAAACGGTTCACTTCTAAATAACCATCTTTCTCTACCACACGAATCTGTACGACTTGATTTCATTGTTTGTCTTTACAAAGAAAAAGGCTTCACTTGGTGGAGCCTACTTTCACTCGAACTCTCAACCACTGAGTACTCGTATTGTCACCGCAATATTGCAGTCTACTTTTTATTTAAAAAGGGTATATATTCTTTCTACATGCACAACCATGTCGTTGTTTGTGAAAGGTGAACATGCCTAGTGTAGGGCATCATAACTAAACCATATACACTGCCTCATAACTGTAAAACATCATAAACAACACAATACAAATGGCAGGTGGTCGGTCGGCCTAACAGCATGACACCGTCACTTGTTCTTCTTGTTGTTGGTTGCGTGGTTGGATCTTTGTGTCTCTTGTTTCGGTCATTATATATTTTTCTACTACGGTATAAACGAAAACAATAAACTACAGTGGAAGGGAAACAAATGCAAATTCTATTTGCCTAAAAGTATGCATGGCTTCAAATGTAATGTGCGTATGCCTTATGGCTTATTGAAGAGAATAAATGGAGTTATTATAACTCTAAGGGCCATTGTTATATGTGTTCTTTTACTATTGGATGGATTTTAAAACGCAAAATAAAGCAATTTTGAGGAATTAAAAATATAATTTTAACGTTAAAAGTTAATGCCAAGAAGGTCCTCCATGAAATTTAATGATCACTTTTAACTTTAAGTTAACCGGAACGCTATAAATCTGTTCGGTAAATCCAAAATATAGCGAAAGAAGACTTATAATAATGGGGGTTATTTTGTTATTCTTTGGATTTTTTCGATAAGATTTATAGTCATCGCGTTATATTAAAGTAAAAAGTGGGAATTAAAATGAAAAGGAAACCTCCTTATTAAAGACTCCAAATTTGTTTATTTCGCATTTTAAAATCCATCCATTAGTAAAAGGGGGCATGTAATAATGTCCCATAGTCTGGTAAATTAAACAAGTTATCAGATAATATTATGAACATACATACATAAGATTATTATTCAGCCTTGGTAGAGCGATAATTCAACCTAGACGTCAATATCAAATGGCTATTCTATTATCCCACGGTAGCGGGTTCTTTCGTACCGGATTGACCCGGAACAACACAAAATCATCGTTCCGGCCAGCGGCTGCCACCTCAGTGTACATATGTTTGTATTTGTTTCGTTTTTCTGTGTTAGCATATCCTGGAATGGCGGCTCCGAATTCTTTTGGTCCGTGCCCAGGACCAATATATATGTGCTCAGTTTGTCACAACCGCATCTTCACCCACATCCAACCTTCGGCGAGATGCAATAGATGTCAGAAGTGGGTGCATCTAAGGGGTTGCTCTGGACTCGTCCACGTGAGGGACTACGACAGGGACTATGTTGCTGCACGCTGCGTGAACGCAGTCCCCAGTGAGTCGTCGTCGGATTACGAGACTGCCTCGTCGTCTGACTACGAAACTCCCCCGCAGTCCCCTCGACAACAACCACACACGCAGCCTTTAACACAAGCCGTTGTTGTCCCAATCCCCGAAAATGCAGTCTTTTTGCAATTGAATTGCAATGGACTCCGAGGTAAGATCGAGGAGATTTTATGAGTCGGAAGAACATCAAGGTCGCGGCGGTGCAGGAACCCAAACTGAACAACAACCACAGCTTAGAGCATTGTGATGGTTACAATGTTCTAAGGAAAGATCGCACCAGAAGTGAAGGTTGGGGATTGGCTTTCCTATTGCACCAGTCTGTCCAATACAGACCTATCTCGCTTGAGCCTGTCTCCAATGACCCGTACATGGAATGTATGGGGGTAGCAGTCAGGTGTGGAGCTGCCGAGATAGAGTTGCTGAATGTATACATCCCGCCGAGAAATAGCTGTATCCCTGATTATAGGCGTTATGATATTAGCCCGTCTTGCAAGGTCATAATCGTCTGGTCCTGGGGGACTTTAATGCGCATCATGAGATGTAACCGCAATGGCTGAGCAGATTGATAGCTCTACGTTTTGCACTCTCCTACCAGAATTAGAGGAGAGTGTCACAGTTCGCCAGACATAACCATCGTGTTACCTGCTCTGACAAATGACGTTACCTGGCAACCCGTCATTTCCCTTGGATCAGACCATCTCCCCATAATTGTCTCCATTAGCAGACCATCCGACTTCATCACCTCCGAACGCCGCAAATTCGTCAATCATAAGAAAGCTGATTGGCCGAGTTTCAGAGAGTTCACCAATCACCGCTTCAGAGAATTGCCCAATCCTTCTGATGTTCGGGTAGCGGAAAGGACGTTCCGAGACATCATCACTGCTGCAGCCGCTCGCCATATCCCTGCTGGTCGAATACCCGAAGTAAGACCAAACATTCCAGCAGAGGCGACGGGATTAGCAAATGAGCGTGATGAGCATCGTCGTGCCAACACCAATGACCCCAGAGTCAGGGAGCTGACAATGGAAGTTAACAGTCTGGTCGGCGAGCATAAGCGGAACAAATGGTTAAATCATCTGAAGAGTTGCAACATTGGAGCCGGTATAAGTGAATTGTGGGCAACGGTTAAGTCACTCTCGAACCCTGGAAGAAAGGAAGATAGGACCTCAGTCATGTTTGGCGACGATACGTTGACTGGCCCGAAGAGGTGCGCAAGTAACTTCAATCGACAGTTTGTCGAACACCCCGTGAGTGACAGGGCGAAGAGAAGAGTATTACGTCGCATCAGATCTCTTCCTGCCGAGGATGAACCACCACAATTTACAATGGATGATGTTGTCAATGCCATCAGAAACGCTTGATCATTCAAAGCGTTGGGCCCTGATGGAATCTCCATGGTAATGCTGAAGCAGCTGGATGAGCCGGGAGTGGAGTATCTCACTAAAGTTCTCATCCTGTCGCTAGCCACCCTTATTGTTCCCGAAATCTGGAAACTGGCAGGGTGGTCCCGCTACTGAAGCCAGGCAAGGATGCCAGCAAAGGTGAATCGTACAGGCCGATTTTGCTTTTGTCACTTGTAGTGAAGACCCTTGAGGCCTTAGTCCTCCCCAGCATTAGAAATAGCTATTAAGTTGCCGATCATCAGCATGGATTCCGTAAGCAGCACAGCACGACAACAGCGCTGCACGTTATTACTACATATATCTGTCAAGGATTCAACCAGAGACGACCATGCGATAGAACAGTGATGGTGGCGCTTGACTTATCAAAAGCCTTTGATACAGTCAGGCACTCCACGCTGTTTGGGGACATTGAGCAGACAACCCTCCGGCCAAGCTTGAAACGTTGGATAGTCAACTATATGTGTGGACGCCAGTCGTACGTGGAATTCAGGAATACGAAGTCCAAACCCCATGGAGTGAAACAGGGAGTTCCCCAAGGTGGGGTGATAACTTCGGAACTGTTTAACCTCTACCTCTCCTGTATTTCGCCCCCTCCAGACGGCTTCGAGATCGTAACGTATGCGGATGATTACATGATCCTGACGTCGGGTACCTATCCTGATGACATCTTTGAGAGACTGACCAAATATTTAACAGATCTTACCACCTTTTTCCATTCGAGGAATACGCAGATTTCCGCCACAAAATCTACAGCCACTCTATTCACCGCATGGACAGCTCAGTTTGGACGTGAGTTGAATGTCGTAGTCGACGGTAGCAGAATTCCGACCACAAACTGCCCCAAAATTTTAGGGGTCACATTCGACACTACATTCACGTGTGCGCACACGCCACAGCTATTTTCGACAAGCTGAAAAGTACGAAACAAGGTTCTCAAGTCCCTAGCCGGCAGCACTTGGGGTGCAGATAATGAAACCTTGTTGACCACGTATAACGCGATAGGTCTGTCTGTGGTAAGCTATGTGACGCCAGTCTGGTCCCCGAGATTATGTGATACGAATTGGAAAAAGATTCAAAACTGCCAGAATGCCGCCCTGAGAACAGCAACAGGGTGCCTCTTCAAATCTTCAGTGGACCATCTACATGGGGAAGCAAAGATTCTTCCAGTAAAGTAACACAATGAGATGCTTTCGTTGCAGTACTTGCTTGGATGTTACCGTGTGAGCCATCCCAATCAGGAAGGATATCCATGCTCTAGGGGAGAGGTCCAACGATATAGGAGAGACCCCCTAAATCAACAAGCATATCAAGCAGGTTTAAATAGTATTCACACGGACGCAGTTGCCAAGGCCTTAAGCAATTATAGTGTGAATAAAGTACTCGGAGTACATCCTCCTTCTATCGCAGCGGAGGAGCGTCAGCTGCCACGACAAACCAGAGTAGTCTTGGCTCAACTACGCTCGGGATATTGCAGGCGCCTAAATTCTTATTGGGCGGAAATCGATCACACCGTGCAAGACATCTGCCCAGTATGCGGCATGGGCCCGCACGACACAGAACACCTTTTCAACTGCCCCGCCAAACCTGGATCTGTGGCTACATCCCATCGAAGCAGCCATTTTTCTGAAACTGGAGATAGACCAGAGCCAGATTGAACAAAAGAACGGACATACAAACATAATAAAAAAACACTGTTACAACAACAACATTCTATCAGATGACTTCAAGCCAAGATCAGACATAGAAGAATACTTTTAAAAGCTCGCATTGCTGTTATTCTGTGATGTTTTTTTATGAATATGCATATTTAGTGAATAAAGTTCAGTGAAAACATGATTGCATGCCAAGGTCTGTAAATTCCGGAATATATTCCTCACATTTAACCTAATTTCCAATTTACACACGTAATATGTCTTTAAATCTGTTAAAATCCCACTGTGTCTCTCCCATTAAGGCAAGTGGCGAGGTGACCCACCCAGTAAATTAGCGCTTCAGGCAAATGAAACAATCTAAAGTTAAAGGAAAACCTTTAGAAATGTTTGCGTCATTATCATTTTACGACAAAAAGGAATACAAAGGAATGGAGATCCACAGACATACACACACTGACACATATGTACCAACACACATGCAAATGTGTCATCACTTAAGAAATAAACATTTTCATTTTCAGAAAACAAAAATAAACTAAGAACATGTTGCGGTCCTGCTGCTTTACGCACTTGTAGCTCTATGACAATTGTCTAAGAACAGCATCCCGCATTCTAGAAGGAAAGTCAAGCTGGTGTTATATTTCACTATTCACACAATTTTAATTGTGCCAGCCAGGACAAAGAATGTCATATAAAGAAAGTCTGGTGAACATTTTTATTTAGGTTATTCTGGGAAGGAAAAATGGGTCACACTTTAAGTGGTGTATGTGTTCTTGTTAAAGGAAAGAATTGAAAAACAAGGAGAGAAAAAACAAATTCAGCAAAGCACAAAATTTGTAGCAATTTTTCTCTACCAAAAGTAATTTCAGCAAAATTTTGTCAACAAAATCTGCTGTCTGCCAATTTAGCGGAGCATTTTTTTTTGTGGAAAAGGTCAATTCATCGAACTTTTTCTATAGAAAAAGTCAATGCAGCTAACTTTTTCTATAGGAAAAGTCAATTCCGACAACTTTTTCTAAAATACGAAAAGTCAATTTAGCTTACTTTTTCTATGGAAAAAGTTAATTCAGCGAACGTTGTCTATTGAATAAATGAATTCAGCGAATTTGAAGCATTGTGGCGTTTTTTTATTGGGATAGCGTTTGCAATTTTGTTTTTTCAAAATAGTCTGGCTTAATCCCATTGTTGTTGTTTTAATATTTTAAAACAACTATTTTATTAGTGGAAAAGATTTGGCATTGTTCGCCAAGGGGTAAGGCAGGGAATACTATAGTTTCGATCCACGCCACTGGATCTCATCAGCTCCCTTGTTTCTTGTTTGTGGATATTCTCCACCGAAGTTATTTTTCAATAACTTCTTCAACAAGAAACTTTTTATACCCAAACATCAATCGTCAGCTCGAAGTATAAAGGTAAGCAAAGAAAAAAGTTCAATGAGAAGTTTTTCCTTGGCAACCTCATACAACTCCGACGAAAGTGTCTGCGAAAACAATTCAAACCTCTTCCACTTGTATGTGTCGTCGAATTTCGACGAATGCACACACCAAAATTTTGGTTGGTCCGCTTTACAGCAAAAACAACACACGTCGTGCCAGTGTCTTCAATTTGAAGCATTGTGGCGTTTTTTTATTGGGATAGCGTTTGCAATTTTGTTTTTTCAAAATAGTCTGGCTTAATCCCATTGTTGTTGTTTTAATATTTTAAAACAACTATTTTATTTTTTTTCTACAGAAAAAAGTGAATTCAGCGAACTTTTTTCTATTGAAAAAATCAATTCCGCGAACTTTTTCTAGAGAAAAAGTCAATTTCTAGAGAAAAAATGAATTCTGCGAAATTTTTCTATAGAAAAAAGGGAATTCAGCGTACTTTTTCTATAGCAAAATTCAATCCAGGGAACTTTTTCTATAGAAAAAGTCAATTCAGCGAACTTTTTCTATAGAAAAAACTAATTCTGCAAACTTTTTCTATAGAAAAAGTGAATTCTGCGAACTTTTTCTATAGAAAAAGTGAATTCAGCGAACTTTTTCTATAGAAAAAATTAATTCAGCGAACTTTTTCTAATGAAAAAGTCAATTCAGCAAACTTTTTCTATAAAAAAGTGAATTCAGCAAGCTTTTTCATTAGGAAAAGTCAATTCAGCGAACTTTTTCTATAAAAAGTCAATTCAGCGAACTTTTTCTATAAAAAAGGCCAATTCAGCTACTTTTTTTCTGTAGCAAAATCAATGTAGCAAAAATTCAGCTACATTTTTCTATGGACAAAGTCAATTTAGCAAACTCTTTCTATAGAAAAAGTCAATTCAGCGAACTTTTTCTATAGAAAAAGACAATTCAGCGAACTTTTTCTATAGAAAAAGTCAATTCAGCGAACTTTATCTATAGAAAAAATTAATTCAGCGAACTTTTTCTAATGAAAAAGTCAATTTAGCAAACATTTTCTATAAAAAATGAATTCAGCAAACTTTTTCATTAGGAAAAGTCAATTCAGCAAACTTTTTCTATAAAAAAGTGAATTCAGCAAACTTTTTCATTAGGAAAAGTCAATTCAGCGAACTTTTTCTATAGAAAAAGTCAATTCAGCGAACTTTTTCTAAAGAAAAAATTAATTCAGCGAACTTTTTCTAATGAAAAAGTCAATTCAGCAAACTTTTTCTATAAAAAAAGTTAATTCAGCAAGCTTTTTCATTAGGAAAAGTCAATTTAGCAAACTTTTTCTATAAAAAAGTGAATTCAGCAAACTTTGTCATTAGGAAAAGTCAATTCAGCGAACTTTTTCTATAAAAAGTCAATTCAGCGAACTTTTTCTATAAAAAAGGCCAATTCAGCTACTTTTTTCTGTAGCACAATCAATGTAGCAAAAAATTCAGCTACATTTTTCTATGGAAAAAGTCAATTCAGCAAACTCTTTCTATAGAAAAAGTCAATTCAGCGAACTTTTTCTATAGAAAAAGACAATTTAGCGAACTTTTTCTATAGAAAAAACTAATTCTGCAAACTTTTTCTATAGAAAAAGTCAATTCAGCGAACTTTTTCTATAGAAAAAGTGAATTCAGCGAACTTGTTCTAAGGAAAAGTCAATTCAGCGAACTTTTTCTATAGAAAAAGTGAATTCAGCGAACTTTTTCTATAGAAGACGTGAATTTAGCGAACTTGTTCTAAGGAAAAGTCAATTCAGCGAACTTTTTCTATAGAAAAAGTCAATTCAGCGAACTTTTTCTAGAGAAAAAACTAATTCTGCAAACTTTTTCTATAGAAAAAGTCAATTCAGCGAATTTTTCTATAGAAAAAAAGTGAATTCTGCGAACTTTTTTTATAGAAAAAGTGAATTCAGAGAACTTTTTCTATAGAAAAAGTCAATTAAGCGAACTTTTTCTATAGAAAAAGTCAATTAAGCGAAATTTTTCTATAGAAAAAGTCAATTAAGCGAACTTTTTCTATAGAAAAAATTAATTCAGCGAACTTTTTCTAATGAAAAAGTGAATTCAGCAAGCTTTTTCATTAGGAAAAGTCAATTCAGCAAACTTTTTCTATAAAAAAGTGAATTCAGCAAACTTTGTCATTAGGAAAAGTCAATTCAGCGAACTTTTTCTATAAAAAGTCAATTAAGCGAACTTTTTCTATAAAAAAGGCCAATTCAGCTACTTTTTTCTGTAGCAAAATCAATGTAGCAAAAAATTCAGCTACATTTTTCTATGGAAAAAGTCAATTTAGCAAACTCTTTCTATAGCAAAAGTCAATTCAGCGAACTTTTTCTATAGAAAAAGACAATTCAGCGAACTTTTTCTAAAGAAAAAATTAATTCAGCGAACTTTTTCTAATGAAAAAGTCAATTTAGCAAACATTTTCTATAAAAAGTGAATTCAGCAAACTTTTTCATTAGGAAAAGTCAATTCAGCAAACTTTTTCTATAAAAAAGTGAATTCAGCAAACTTTTTCATTAGGAAAAGTCAATTCAGCGAACTTTTTCTATAGAAAAAGTCAATTCAGCGAACTTTTTCTATAGAAAAAATTAATTCAGCGAACTTTTTCTAATGAAAAAGTCAATTCAGCAAACTTTTTCTTTAAAAAAAGTGAATTCAGCAAGCTTTTTCATTAGGAAAAGTCAATTCAGCAAACTTTTTCTATAAAAAAGTGAATTCAGCAAACTTTGTCATTAGGAAAAGTCCCCAGCAAAAAAACTCATTACAAATTGGCCTACTTTCTCATTATTTTAACACGGGCATGTCATAGGGAGTAAGTACTTATTTTTTGGCACTTAAAAGTAAATAAAAAAGTACTTAAATAAGTAGTTACGACTTGAAGTAACCAGGGAGTTAAAATAATGAGAAAGTAGGCCAATTTGTAATGAGTATTTTTGCTGGGTCAATTCAGCGAACTTTTTCTATAAAAAGTCAATTCAGCGAACTTTTTCTATAAAAAAGGCCAATTCAGCTACTTTTTTCTGTAGCAAAATCAATGTAGCAAAAAATTCAGCTACATTTTTCTATGGAAAAAGTCAATTCAGCAAACTCTTTCTATAGAAAAAGTCAATTCTGCGACCTTTTTCTATAGAAAAAGACAATTCAGCGAACTTTTTCTATAGAAATAGTCAATTCAGCGAACTTTTTCTATAGAAAAAGTCAATTAAGCGAACTTTTTCTATAGAAAAAGTCAATTCAGCGAACTTTTTCTATAGAAAAAATTAATTCAGCGAACTTTTTCTATGAAAAAAGTCAATTCTGCTACATTTTTGTATGGAAAAAATCAATACAGCAAACTTTTTCTATCGGAAAAGTCAATTCAGCAAACTTTTTCTATAGGAAAAGCTAATTCAGCTAACTTAAAAGACAATTCAGCTGACTTTTTCTATAGGAAAAGTCACTTCAGCGAACTTTTTCTATAGAAACATCAATTCAGGGAATTTTTCCTGTAGAAAAGGTCAATTCAGCGAGCTTTTTCTATAGAAAAAGTCAATTCTGCTACATTTTTCTATGGAAAAAGTAAATTCAGCAAACTCTTTCTATAGAAAAACTTAATTCAGCAAACTTTTTCTATAGAAAAACTCAATTCAGCAAACTTTTTCTATAGAAAAAGTCAATTAAGCGAACTTTTTCTATAGAAAAAGTCAATTCAGCGAACTTTGTCTATAGAAAAAGTCAATTCAGCGAACTTTGTCTATAGAAAAAGTAAATTCAGCGAACTTTTTCTATAGAAAAAGTCAATTCAGCGAACTTTTTCTATGGAAAAAGTCAATTCAGCTAACTTTTTTATAAAAAAAAGTGAATTCAGCTAACTTTTTCATTAGGAAAGTCAATTCGGCAAACTTTTTCTATACAAAAAGTAAATTCAGCGAACTTTTTCTATAGAAAAAGTAAATTCAGCGAACTTTTTCTATAGAAAAAGTCAATTCAGCGAACTTTGTCTATAGAAAAAGTAAATTCAGCGAACTTTTTCTATAGAAAAAGAAAATTCAGCTAACTTTTTCTCTAGAAAAAGTAAATTCAGCGAACTTTTTCTCTAGAAAAAGTCAATTCAGCGAACTTTTTCTATGGAAAAAGTCAATTCAGCTAACTTTTTTATAAAAAAAGTGAATTCAGCAAACTTTTTCATTAGGAAAGTTAATTCAGCAAACTTTTTCTATAAATAAAGTCAATTCAGCTACATTTTTCTATGGAAAAAGTCAATTCAGCGAACTTTTTCTATAGAAGAAGTCAATTTGGCTTACTTTTTCTATAGAAAAAGTCAATTCAGCGAACATTTTCCCATAGAAAATATAGAAATTGACCATTCAGCTAACATTTTCCTCAGAAAAAGTCAATTCAACGAACTTTTTCTATTAAAGAATTCAATTAAGAAAAAAGTCAATTCTGCAAACATTTTCTATAGGAAAAGTCAATTCAGCTAACTTGTTGTATAAAAAAATACAATTCAGCTAACTTCTCCTATAGAAAAAGTCAATTCAGCAAACTTTGTCTATGGAAAAAATTAAAGGTTGTCTGGACTGTTTTCTGTAGCTTAGCGGAATTTACTTTTGCTGAAAAGTTCGCTGAATTGAATTTTTCTATAGAAAAGTTAGCTTAATTGAAGAAAAGTTTCATCGAATTTTCCGTGGAAAAGATAGCTGAATTGAAGTTTTATTCTACACATCCTCCTTTATCCTTTATATTATTAAAATTCCTTTAAAAGTCTTAAGGAATTCCAGACACTTTAACAAGTAACAGCTGCACAAGGAACATGTTCAACCATGCCTTGCCTTGCTTACATATAGTGTTGTCATGTTTCGCATTTGATTATTTTAAATCTTAGTCCTGGGAACATGTTAACATATCCTTAGACTCCTACGTGCATGTCAGCACACTCTCACGCACACACACATTTACACTCATGCTACAAATGTGTTACCAAAAAATATATAACAAAATGCTCACCATTGGTGTAAACATGTCCATGGAGACCATGTCTCTAAGATTGCAGCAGGACATTTAAACGTAAAGCAAAAGGATTTCCCTCGAAGGTAAAAAAGACGAAATAAACTTATACTCAAGGACAATCTACTACTAGATTTGCTTCAGCAGCACCAGCACCCCTTTATTGAAGCTCATTTATATTCGAAGATATTTGCATACTGCAATTCTGTAACTGAATTTTGTTCAGTTGTTCGTTTTGTGTTGTGCGGTGCAGTGCATACAGACCTGAACATCATCTCCTTCATGTTTTATGTAAAATGATCGGTGCAACCGGGAGTTTTGGTTTTGATGGTAAATTTCTTTGCCTGCAGGCAGTTGTTATACATGTGTCGTTTGGTAGCAAAATTTTATTTTTTTTTCTCTCTTTGTGTTCTTTATAAAATAATACGTACGGAAGGTACAGCCAGAGATATTACATTATTTTTCATAGTTTCATATGGCATGGCACATTGCAGTCTTTTTATGCAATTTTGAAGTGTTTCGTTCTTTTTGTAGAGGAGAAACATTTTCGGGTGAAAAACAAGTATTTTAGCAAAGTTTTTCATAGGAAAAAAAACAATTCAGCGAAAATTTTCAATAGAAAAACTCAATTCAGCTACGTTTTTCAAAAGAAAACCTGAATTCAGCGAAATTTTTCTATAGAAACACTTAATTCAGCAAAGTTTAACAACAGACAAACGCAATTTATCCACGTTTTTCTATGGAAAAAATTAGTTCAGCTACATTTTGCAATAGAAAAACTCAATTCAGCTACGATTTTCAATGGAAAGACTCAATTCAGCTACGTTTTCAACAGAAAAGCTCAATTCAGCGAAGTTTTCCTATGGAAAAACTCAATTCAGCTACGTTTTTCAATAGAAAAACTCAATTCAGCTAAATTTTTCTATAGGAAAACGCAATTCAACGAAGTTTTTCAATAGAAAAACTAAATTGAGCTACATTTTTTCAATGGAAAAGCCAATTCAGCTATGTTTTTCAACAGAAAAACTATATTCAGCAACGTTTTCCAATAGAAAAACTCTATTCAGCAACGTTTTTTTATAGCAAAACTTCAGTTAAATTTTTCAACAGAAAAACTCAACTCACCGAATTGTTTCTATAGAAAACACAATTCAGCGAAGTTTTCTATAGAAACACTTAATTCAGCAAAGTTTACCAACAGACAAACACAATTCAGCCACGTTTTTCTATGGAAAAACTCAGTTCAGCTATGTTTTTCAAAAGAAAAACTGAATTCAGCTAAGTTTTTCAATATAAAAAATCAATTCAGCCACGATTTTCTATAGAAAAACTCAATTCAGCTACATTCTTCAATAAAAAATCTACGTTTTTCAAAAGAAAAACTCAATTCAGCGAAGTTTTTCTATAGAAACACCTAATTCAGAAAATTTTAACAACAGACAAACGCAAATCAGCAACGTTTTTCTATGGAAATACTCAGTTCAGCTATATTTTGCAATAGAAAAACTCAATTCAGTTACGATTTTCTATGGAAAGACTCAATTCAGCTACGTTTTCAACAGAAAAACTATATTCAACGAAGTTTTTCTATGGAAAAACTCAATTCAGCGAAATTTTTCAATAGAAAAACTCAATTCAGCGAAGTTTTTCTATGGAAAAACTCAATTCAGCTACGTTTTTTAATAGAAAAACTCAATTCAGCGAAATTTTTCTATAGAAAAACGCAACTCAAAGAAGTTTTTCCATAGAAAAACTAAATTCAGCAAATTTTTTTAATGGAAAAACTGAATTCAGCTATGTTTTTCAACAGAAAAACCCTATTCAGTAACGTTTTTCAATAGAAAACTCTATTCAGCAACGTTTTTCAATAGAAAAACTCAATTCAGTTACATTCGTCAAAAGAAAAACTCAATTCAGCGAAATTTTTCTATAGAAAACGCAATTCAAAGATGTTTTTCCATAGAAAAAACTAAATTCAGCTATATTTTTCAATGGAAAAACTCAATTCAGCGAAATTTCTCTATAGAAAAACCAAATTCAACGAAGTTTTTCCATAGAAAAACCAAATTCAGCTACAATTTTCAATTAAAAAACTCAATTAAGCTATGTTTTTCAACAGAAAAACTCTATTCAGCAGCGTTTTTCAATAGAAAACTCAATTCAGCGAAGTTTTTCTATTGAAAAACTCAATTCAGCGACATTTTTCAATAGAAAAACTCAATTCAAAGAAGTTTTTCCATAGAAAAACCAAATTCAGCTAAATTTTTCAATGGAAAAACTCAATTCAGATATGTTTTTCAACAGAAAAACTCTATTCAGCAACGTTTTTCAATAGAAAACTCTATTCAGCTCAATTCAGTTGCATTTTTCAATAGAAAAACTCAATTCAGCGAAGTTTTTCTATGAAAAGCTCAATTCAGCCACGTTTCTCTATGGCAAAACTCCATTCAGCTACGTTTTTCAAAAGAAAAACTGAATTCAGCTACGATTTTTTATAAAAAAATTCAATTCAGCAGAGTTTATCAACCGAAAAACTGAATTCAGTTACGTTTTATTAGTAAAACTCTATTCAGAATATTTAATTCAGCGAAAATTTTCTACAGAAAATCTCAATTCAGCTACGTTTTTCTTTAGAAGTTCTTGTTTTCTGCAACTTATTACCCATCATTCCCATTGAGGTCCCCCTTTCTAATTCATAACTTTTTCTCCCAGTCCTACTATTTTTTTTTTCTTTTTGTTATTCTATCTTTAACATCAAAAGAAAATTGCATTTGCCATTGGATGTGCAATGCAATGCCAGGATCCATACCAATAAACAGAACAACAACAACCATCCGAGACGACAACATAAAGACATAACGAGAAGGAGAAAAAATCCTAAGGATCCTGCTTTGTGTATCAGTGACAGCCATAAACATGTGGATGATTGCGATGATGGTGGTGTTGGTATTATTTTCGGGTTGGATCGCTTAGATACGGTTGTGGCACTGCCCGTAATTGTCAAAAAATGCTACAAACAAAATATGAAAAATAGTTTGACATTTTGTTACATGTGTGGATGGAAGAACGAACCATGAACCGGCATACCATCAAAGTATGAGGTTTATTTTTTGCGGGGGATAGAAGGAAAACAGAAATAGCAATAATGTGACAGGACATGCAAATTGCAAACAAACATATCCGTATCACGGAATATGGGGTACGTTTTTTGCATAGTGAACATACAAAGATTCACATGTGAGTATGTGTGTGAGTTTCTAAGCACCTTGCTATGCAAAGGAATATTTTTGTGGTTCATTTTTGGAGAAATTAAAAGATGGAAGGTATACGAAGTTCATCATTCCATTCGCCACCAATTTTCGATAGAAATCTATGCTGAATGGTGGTTTCTTACAAAATAACTTTGCTGAATTGCGTTTTTCTATGAGAAAATTGTGATGAATTTAAATTTCTTGAGGAAAAACTTTGCTGAATTGAGATTTTTTAAAGGAAGCCTTGAGATTTTCTATTGAAAAATTAGATAAATTTACTTTTTATATACAAAAAATTTAAAAGAATTGAATTTTTCTATAGAAAAAGTTTGCTGAATTGAATTTTCTATAGAAAAAGTTTGCTGAATTGAGTTTTCTATAGAAAAAGTTCGCTGAATTGATTTTTTTTAAAGACCAAGTTCGCCAAATCAACTTTTTATAGAAAAATTCGCTGAATTGAGTTTTTCTACAAAAAAAGTTATCTGAATTGAATTTTTCCATAGAAAAAGTTAGCTGAATTGACTTTTGCTCTAAAAAAGTTAGCTGAATTGATGTTTTCTAACGAAAATGATAGCTGAATTGACTTTTTCTAAAGAAAAAGTTAGCTGAATTGACTTTTTCTATAGAAAAAGTTAGTTGAATTGACTTTTCTTATAGAAAAATTAAGTAAATTGATTTTCTCTAGAAAAAGTTAGCTGAATTGTCTTTTTCTACAGAAAAAGTTAGCAGAATTGACTTTTAATATAGAAAAAGTTAATTGAATTGAGTTTTTCTATAGAAAAAGTTAGCTGAATTGACTTTTGACATTGAAAAAGTTATCAGAATTGACTTTTTCTACAAAAAAATTTAGTTGAATTGACTTTTCTTATATAAAAACTTAGGTGAATTGATTTTCTCTAGAAAAAGTTAGCTGAATGTACTTTTGATATTAAAAAAGTTAGCTGAAATGGCTTTTCTATAGAAAAAATTAGCAGAATTGACTTTTAATATAGAAAAAGTTAGCTGAATTGACCTTTTCTATAGAAGAAGTTAGCTGAATTGTCTTTTTCTATAGTAAAAGTTAACTGAATTGACTTTTTCTATAGAAAAAGTTAGCTGAATTGATTTTGACTTTGAAAAAGTTAGATGAATTGGCTTTTGACGTAGAAAAAGTTAGCTGAATTGCTTTTTTTCTATAGAAAAAGTTAGCTGAATTGGCCTTTTCTATAGAAGAAGTTAGCTGAATTGACTTTTTCTATAAAAAAAAATTAGCAGAATTGACTTTTAATACAGAAAAAGTTAGCTGAATTGACCTTTTCTATAGAAAAAATTAGCAGAATTGACTTTTAATATAGAAAAAGTTAGCTGAATTGACCTTTTCTATAGAAGAAGTTAGCTGAATTGATTATGACTTTGAAAAAGTTAGATGAATTGACTTTTTCTATAGAAAAAGTTAGCTGAATTGATTATGACTTTGAAAAAGTTAGATGAATTGGCTTTTGATGTAGAAAAAGTTAGCTGAATTGCTTTTTTCTATAAAAAAAGTTAGCTGAATTTACTTTTTCTATATAAAAAGTCAGTTGAATTGACTTTTCCTATAGAAAAAGTTAGCTAAATTGGCCTTTTCTATAGAAGAAGTTAGCTGAATTGACTTTTTCTATAAAAAAAGTTAGCAGAATTGACTTTTAATACAGAAAAAGTTAGCTGAATTGACTTTTTCTATATAAAAAGTAAGTTGAATTGATTTTCCCTATAGAAGAAGTTAGCTGAATTGTCTTTTTCTATAGTAAAAGTTAACTGAATTGACTTTTTCTACAGAAAAAGTTAGCTGAATTGACTTTTGACATTAAAAAAGTTAGCTGAATTGACTTCTGATATAAAAAAAGTTAGCTGTATTGCTTTTCTATAGAAAAAGCTAGCTGAAATGGCTTTTTCTACAGAAAAAGTTAGCTGAATTGAAATTTCTTATAGAGAAAGTTAGGAGAAACGTTAGCAGAATTGACGTTTTCTATAGAAAACGATAGTTGAATGGACTTTTTTTATAGAAAAAGTTAGATGAATTGACTTTTTCTAAAGAAAAAGTTAGCTGAATTGAAGTTTTCTTTTGAAAAAGTTAGCTGAATTGACTTTTTCTACAGAAAAAGTTAGCTGAATTGACTATTGACATTGAAAAAGTTAACTGAATTGACTTTTAATATAGAAAAAGTTAGCTGAATTGACTTCTGATATAAAAAAAGTTAGCTGTATTGCTTTTCTATAGAAAAAGCTAGCTGAAATGGCTTTTTCTACAGAAAAAATTAGCTGAATTGAAATTTCTTATAGAGAAAGTTAGGAGAAACGTTAGCTGAATTGACGTTTTCTAAAGAAAACGATAGTTGAATGGACTTTTTTATAGAAAAAGTTAGATGAATTGACTTTTTCTAAAGAAAAAGTTAGCTGAATTGACTTTTGACATTGAAAAAGTTAACTGAATTGACTTTTAATGTAGAAAAAGTTAGCTGAATTGTCTTTTTCTATAGTAAAAGTTAGCTGAATTGACCTTTTATATGGAAAAAGTAAGCTTGATTGAATTTTGCTATAAAACAAGATATCTGAATTAAGTTTTTCTGTAGACAAACTTAGTGCATTGATTTTTTATATGGAAAAAAGTTATCTAAATTGACTTTTTCTATAGAAAATGATTGCTGAATTGACTTTTTTATTAAAGACGTTAGCTGAATTGACTTTTTCTGTAGAAAAAGTTAGCTGAATTAACATTTTCTGTAATAAAATTAGCAGAATTGGCTTTTTCTATAGAAAAAGTTAGCTGAATTGTTTATTTTTTTCTATAGTAAAAGTTAGCTGAATTGACTTTTTCTGTAGAAAAAGTTAGCTGAATTGACTTTGGGTATAGAAAAAGTCAGCTGAATTGGCTTTTTCTATAGAAAAAGTCAGCTGAATTTACTTTTGCTATAGAAAAAGTTAGCTGAGTTGATTTTTTCTACAGAAAAGTTAGCTATAATGACTTATGCAATAGAAAAAGTTAGCTGA
The DNA here is from genome assembly GCF_047663935.1 of Musca autumnalis. Classification (NCBI taxonomy): domain Eukaryota; kingdom Metazoa; phylum Arthropoda; class Insecta; order Diptera; family Muscidae; genus Musca; species Musca autumnalis. Next base: position 18,892,280 of record NW_027411866.1, on the reverse strand, counting down.
TATTACTTTTAATGGAATAAATTAGCCGTATTGATTTGTTCTAAATTAAAGGTAGCTGAATTGATTTTTCTATAGGAAACCATCCCTGAATTGTGATCAAAATTTATGCTTTCGCCCACATTGTAAGAAACACTCAAATTCGAACTCGCCCGACCAACCGTTATTTTTTCTTACTTTCCATATGAAATGTCAAGCTTTATTAAGTTTATGGTTGTTAGTTATGCCATTTTTCGGATTCCTTTCATTTTCTTTTTATTCGAGTTGATTTTGTTGGTTCCGCCACACATATTTGGTTGTCACATACCTTTGTCCATAGCGAGCATCGAAAGGTGTTTTCGCTTTGAAACTTAAGAATTCTTGGCATTTGTGGCATATAAAATGCGGTATGTTGTGGCAAATCTTATTTTTACCCCTTTATTGGATTGTGTGGAGAATCATTTTTTGTTCTGTTACGGTTGAAATATAAAATATTCAAAGGGTGGTTTTTTGCATTTGTGATACGAACAAACAACAAAACCAAGGACACAATTTTTTTTACCGAAGTACCATTTGAAGTTTATGAGACAGTAATAATGAAATGATTACATTTTATTCAGCTAGCTTTTTGTACGGCAAAAACTAAATTCAACGAAGTTTATCTATGAAACAAAATGTTTATATGGAAGTTTTTCTATGAAAAACCAAATTCAGCGGCATTTTTCTATAGAAAAACTCAATACAGCGAAGTTTTTGTATAGTAAAATTCAACTCTGTAAAGTTTTTCTATAGAATAACTCAACGCAGACAACTATTTCTATAGAAAAAAATTGAAATTGAAAATTGAATTCAGCGAACTTTTCTATAGAAAAACTCAATTCAGGGAACCTTTTCCGTAATATATATCAAATCAGCGAACATTTACCATAGAAAAGTTAAATTCAGTGGACTATGCTATAGAAACAGCCATTTCAGGGAAGTCTTTACATAGAAAAACTCAATTCAGCGAAGTTTTTCTATGGATAAGGTCAATTCAGCTAAGTTTTTCTATAGGTTAATTTAACTCAGCGAAGATTTTTTTTAAATTTAACTCTGAGACTTGTTTCTATGAAAAAAAATAAATTCAGCGAAATTTTTGTGTAGAAAAACTCAATTCAGCAAAGCTCTTCTAGAGGAAAAATCAACTATAGAATCAAAGAAGTTTTTATATACAAAAATATTCCGCAAAATTCTTCTTCAATTCAATTAATGGAACTTTTTTCTACAGAAAAACTCAGTTCAGTGAACATTTTCTATAGAAAGAGTCAATTATAAAAAAGTCAATTCTATAGAAAAAGTCATTTCAACGATTCTTTTTCTATAGAAAGAGTCACTTCAGAGAATTTTTCTACAGAAAAAGTAAATTCAGCAAACTTTTTCTAAAGAAAAAGTTAATTCTCTATAGAAAAAGTTTTTCTATATAGAAAAAGTCAATTCAGCGACCTTTTTCTATAAAGAAAAAATCAATTCAGCGAACTTTATCTATAGAAAACGTCTATTCAGCGAATTTTTGTATAGAAAACCGCAATTCAGCGAAGTTTTTCATTAGAAAAATTTAAGCCAGTGAACTTTTTCTATAGGAAAACACAATTCAGCGAAGTTTATCTTAAAAAAATTACATCTGCATAGTTGGTCTATGCAAAAAAAAAAATTATTTATTAAGGTTTTTGTATAGAAAAAATTAACTCAGCTATTTTTTCTATAAAATAACTCAACCCAGTAAAGTTTTTTTAAGCCAATTCAATAGAAAATTCTAATACAGCGAACTTTTTCAATGGCAAAGTTTAATTCAGCGAAATTTTTCTATAGAAAGAGTCAATTCAGCAAACTTTTCCTATAAAAAAGTAAATTCAGCACACTTTTTCTATTGAAAAATTCAATTGAGCGCAATATTTCCATAGAAAAAGTCAATTCAGCAAAGTTTTTCTGTATAAAAACTCAATTCAGCTAAGATTTTCTGTAGAAAAACTCAACTCTGCGAAATTTTTCTATAGAAAAAGTCAATTCAGCAAAGTTTTTCTGTAGAAAAACTCAATTCAGCGAGTTTTTCTATAGAAAATCAATTCAGCGAACTTTTTCTATAGAAAAAGTCAATTCAGCAAACTTTTTCCATAGATAAAGTCAATTCAGCAAACTTTTTCTACATAGGAAAAGTCAATTCAGCGAATAAAAAAAGTCAATTCTATAGAAAAAGTCAATTCAGCGAACTTCTTCTAATAAAAAAATCAATTCAGCGAAATTTTTCTATATAAAAAGTCAATTCAACAAAGTTTTTCTGTAGAAAAGCTCAATTCAGCAAACTTTTTCTATAGAAAAACTCAATTCAGCGAAGTTTTTCTATAGAAAAAGTCAATTCAGCAAACTTTTTCTACATAGCAAAAGTCAATTCAGCAAACTTTTTCTACATAGCAAAAGTTAATTCAGCGAACTTTTTCTATATAGAAAAAGTCAATACAGCGAACTTTTTCTATATAGAAAAAGTCAATTCAGCGAACTTTTCTATAGAAAAACTCAATTCAGCGAACTTTTTCTATATAGAAAAAATCAATTCAGCGAACTTTATCTATAGAAAACGTCAATTCAGCGAATTTTTGTATAGAAAACCGCAATTCAGCAAAGTTTTACATTAGAAAAATTCAAGCCAGTGAACATTTTCAATAGGATAACACAATTCAGCGAATTTTATCCTTAAAAAAATTACATCTGCATAGTTGGTCTATGCAAAAAAAAATTATTTATTGATGTTTTTGTATAGAAAAAATTAATTCAGCTATTTTTTCTATAAAATAACTCAGCCCAGCGAAGTTTTTTTTAAGCCAATTCAGCAATGTTCTTTAGAAATTTTTCTTTAGAAAAAGTCAATTCAGCGAAATTTTTTCCATAGAAAACGTCAAGACAGCGAAATTTTCTATAGAAAAAGTCAGTTCAGCGAACTTTTTCTATATAAAAAGTCAATGCAGCAAAGTTTTTCTATGGAAAAAGTCACTGCAGCAAAGTTTTTCTACATAGAAAAAGTCAATTTAGTGAACTTTTTCTATAGAAAATGTCATTTCAGTGAACTTTCTCTATAGAAAAAATCAATTCATCGATATTTTTCTATAGAAAAAGTCATTTCAGTGAACATTCTCTATAGAAAAAATCAATGCATCGATATTTTTCCTTATAAAAACTCAATTCAGCGAACTTTTTCTATAGAAAAACTCAATTCAGCGAACTTTTTTATAGAAAAATTCATTTCAGCGAACTTTTTCTATAGAAAAAGTCAATTCAGCGAATTTTTTTATAGAAAAATCAATTCAGCGAACTTTTTCTATATAGAAAAAGTTAATTCAGCCAACATTTTCTATATAGAAAAAGTAAATTCAGCCAACTTTTTCTATAGAAAAAGTCATTTCAGTGAATTTTCTCTATAGAAAAAATTAATTCATCGATATTTTTCCTTATAAAAAGTCAATTCAGCAAAGTTTTTCTGTATATAAACTCAATTCAGCGAATTTTTTCTTTAGAAAAAGTCAATTCAGCGAATTTTTTTCTATAGAAAAATCAATTCAGCGAACTTTTTCTATAGAAAAAGTCATTTCAGTGAACTTTCTCTATAGAAAAAATCAATTCATCGATATTTTTGCTTATAAAAAGTCAATTTAGCAAAGTTTTTCTGTATAAGAAATCAATTCAGCGATTTTTTCTATAGAAAAAGTCAATTCAGCGAATTTTTTCTATAGAAAAATCAATTCAGCGAACTTTTTTTTATAGAAAAAGTCATTTCAGTTAATTCAGCGAACTTTTTCTGTAGAAAAAGTTAATTCAGCGAACTTTTTCTATAGAAAAAGTGAATTCAGCGAACTTTTTCTATAGAAAAGGTTAATTCAGCGAACTTTTTCTATAGAAAATGTTAATTCTGCGAACTTTTTCTATAGAAAAGTCAATTCAGCGAATCTTTTTATAGAAAAATCAATTCAGCGAACTTTTCCTATATAGAAAAAGTAAATTCAGCCAACTTTTTCTATAGAAAAAGTCATTTCAGTGAATTTTCTCTATAGAAAAAATTAATTCATCGATATTTTTCCTTATAAAAAGTCAATTCAGCAAAGTTTTTCTGTATATAAACTCAATTCAGCGAATTTTTTCTTTAGAAAAAGTCAATTCAGCGAATTTTTTTCTATAGAAAAATCAATTCAGCGAACTTTTTCTATAGAAAAGGTCATTTCAGTGAATTTTCTCTATAGAAAAAATTAATTCATCGATATTTTTCCTTATAAAAAGTCAATTCAGCAAAGTTTTTCTGTATATAAACTCAATTCAGCGAATTTTTTCTTTAGAAAAAGTCAATTCAGCGAATTTTTTTCTATAGAAAAATCAATTCAGCGAACTTTTTCTATAGAAAAAGTCATTTCAGTGAACTTTCTCTATAGAAAAAATCAATTCATCGATATTTTTGCTTATAAAAAGTCAATTCAGCAAAGTTTTTCTGTATAAAAACTCAATTCAGCGATTTTTTCTATAGAAAAAGTCAATTCAGCGAATCTTTTCTATAGAAAAACCAATTCAGCGAACTTTTTTTATAGAAAAAGTCATTTCAGTTAATTCAGCGAACTTTTTCTGTAGAAAAAGTTAATTCAGCGAACTTTTTCTATAGAAAAAGTGAATTCAGCGAACTTTTTCTATAGAAAAGGTTAATTCAGCGAACTTTTTTTATAGAAAATGTTAATTCAGCGAACTTTTTCTATAGAAAATGTTAATTCTGCGAACTTTTTCTATAGAAAAAGTTAATTCAACGAACTTTTTCTGCAGAGAAAGTTTATTCAGCGGTTAAAAAAACAATTCAGCTAATTTTTTTTTCAAAGATTTATCCAGCGATGGATTTCTTTACAAAAAGTCATGAACGATGAATCACACTTTCAAACTTCAATTGCAGCTAAAGCAAATTACAAAATCTCTTTATGCTTCGTGTGTTTCAACTGCTTACAAAACAAACAAATAAACATACCTACCATTCCTGGCAAAAATCCCGTTAATAACCCAAGGAACCTGCATGAAATGCATTTAATGAGCTAAACATAACTAACTTAGCTTGAGTGGAACACACAGCACAAATCAAAAAGGCATTGCGAATATAAACAACACCTTACAACTGGGTACCTTACAACGTAGGCTCCCAGGGTATGTGTGAGTGTAGATGTACCTGTGCAATGCTTTGGAACATGGTGACCGTTATTGGTACCACATTCTGCTAGCCAACTGACCTTTTGCGATTCTCCTCACTGGCATCTGTGTTATGTCCTCTCATGAATCATGAAGTGTCTTTTGCAAATACATTATGTCCCCTCTGTGGAGGGATGTGGTGGTCCAGAGTTTAAATGTCACTGTTTTTACGTGTGTGTGTGTCCATTTGTGTTTGATTGCTTTGCAGTTTGTTTGTTAACGCATATAACAGACCTAGATGTACTACTACATACATATATAACTTCTGACCTGCTAGTAAATGTTTACACTCTACTGTATGATTAAGTGCTCTGTGTGTTTTGTGTAAGTTTTTAACCCTTTAGGAACCAAGAGAACCTACAGAATGCTAACAAATGCCGAAGATCATATGAAATTGGATGTGGATTGATCTAAAGTGCTCCTAACAATGGACTTTCGTGGTGCACACTGAGTCACTCAGTTTGGCATTTCTGTAGTCTAAGCTGTAAGATATGGTTCAGCAAGGGTTATATGTTTATATTTGTCCTGTTTGTGTTTATTTTGTGCATCTCTGCAATAGAACAACAACAACAGCAGAAAGTACAACAACTATTAAAAACGACCTCTGTTAAGGATTTATTTGCATTTATCAGCGTCATCAAGTAAAAACCCCAAACAAGTGTTACTCTCTTTTCTGCAATCACTAAAAGTTAATAAGCTTGTTGTTGTTTGTTGTACAACAACATGTACTCAAGCTACTTAAAAGTTGTTAAGTGCATTGTTACATCTTTGTGGTAGAATATGTAAACACACGACGAGATTTGATGTTTTAACTGTTTGCCTTTAAGGTTTGGGTTATAGTTAAAGGGATGAATATATTAAATTACCTGAATTGAGATTTTCTAAAGAAAATCGTAGCTAAATTGAGTTTCTCTATAGAAAAACTTTGCTGAATTGAGTTTTTCTGTAGAGAAACTTTGCTGAATTGAGTTTTCCGTAGAAAAACTTTGCTGAATTGTGTTTTTTTATAGAAAAACTATGCTGAATTGAGTTTTCTGTAGAAAAACTTTGCTGAATTGAGTTTTTTTTTATAGAAAAACCTTTCTGAAAATTTTTGTTGATTTTAATTTCTTTATACAAATATTTCGCTGAATTGAAATCATCTATACAAAATTTTCGCTGAATTGACTTTTTCGTTAGAAAAAATTCGCTGACTTAAGTTTTTCTAAAGAAAAAGTGCACCGAATTGAATTCTTCTTAGGAAAAGTTCGCTGAATTGATATCTATATATATAAAAGAGTAAAGTGATGATGTGATCTACAACGCCCAGACGAAACGGCTGAAGCTAGAATCCCCAAATTTTGTGTGAGGATTAGTCTTGGGGCAAAGGTGCTCGATAAGGCTGGGTTTTTGGAAATTCGTCCTAGAAGGGTACGAAAAGTACTAAAATGTACTAAAAATGGTACCATTTGTGTGGGGGGCCGACTAGGAATCAACGCCCAGACGAAACGGCTGAAGCTAGAATTCCCAAATTTTGGGTGAGGATTAGTCTTGGGGCGAAGGTGCTCGATAAGGCTGGGTTTTTGGAAATTCGTCCTACAAGGGTGCGAAAAGCACTAAAATGTACTAAAAATGGTCAAATTTGTGTGGGGGGCCGACTAAGAATCAACGCCCAGGCGAAATGGCTGAAGCTAGAATTCCCAAATTTTGGGTGAGGATTAGTCTTGGGGCGAAGGTGCTCGATAAGGCTGGGTTTTTGGAAATTCGTCCTACAAGGGTGCGAAAATTACTAAAATGTACTAAAAATGGTCAAATTTGTGTGGGGGCCGACTAAGAATCAACGCCCAGACGAAACGGCTGAAGCTAGAATTCCCAAATTTTGGGTGAGGATTAGTCTTGGGGCGAAGGTGCTCGATAAGGCTGGGTTTTTGGAAATTCGTCCTACAAGGGTGCGAAAAGCACTAAAATGTACTAAAAATGGTCAAATTTGTGTGGGGGCCGACTAGGAATCAACGCCCAGACGAAACGGCTGAAGCTAGAATTCCCAAATTTTGGGTGAGGATTAGTCTTGGGGCGAAGGTGCTCGATAAGGCTGGGTTTTTGGAAATTCGTCCTACAAGGGTGCGAAAAGCACTAAAATGTACTAAAAATGGTCAAATTTGTGTGGGGGCCGACTAGGAATCAACGCCCAGACGAAACGGCTGAAGCTAGAATTCCCAAATTTTGGGTGAGGATTAGTCTTGGGGCGAAGGTGCTCGATAAGGCTGGGTTTTTGGAAATTCGTCCTACAAGGGTGCGAAAAGCACTAAAATGTACTAAAAATGGTCAAATTTGTGTGGGGGGCCGACTAAGAATCAACGCCCAGGCGAAATGGCTGAAGCTAGAATTCCCAAATTTTGGGTGAGGATTAGTCTTGGGGCGAAGGTGCTCGATAAGGCTGGGTTTTTGGAAATTCGTCCTACAAGGGTGCGAAAATTACTAAAATGTACTAAAAATGGTCAAATTTGTGTGGGGGCCGACTAAGAATCAACGCCCAGACGAAACGGCTGAAGCTAGAATTCCCAAATTTTGGGTGAGGATTAGTCTTGGGGCGAAGGTGCTCGATAAGGCTGGGTTTTTGGAAATTCGTCCTACAAGGGTGCGAAAAGCACTAAAATGTACTAAAAATGGTCAAATTTGTGTGGGGGCCGACTAGGAATCAACGCCCAGACGAAACGGCTGAAGCTAGAATTCCCAAATTTTGGGTGAGGATTAGTCTTGGGGCGAAGGTGCTCGATAAGGCTGGGTTTTTGGAAATTCGTCCTACAAGGGTGCGAAAAGCACTAAAATGTACTAAAAATGGTCAAATTTGTGTGGGGTTAATCTTGGGGCGAAGGTTCTCGATAAGGCTGGGTTTTTGGAAATTCGTCCTAGAAGGATGCGAAAAGCACTAAAATGTACTAAAAATTGTCTCATTTGTGTGGCTGACCGCCTTATAATCAATGCCCAGACGAAACGGATGAAGCTAGAAGCTTGAAATTTTGAGTGTAGGTTGGTGTTGGTATGTAGGCGTGAGATAAGGCTCGGTTTTTGGAAATTCGAACTGGAAGGGTACGAAAAGTACTAAATGGTACTAAATATGGTACCCTTTGTATTAGGCAAACGGGAAAAGCTAGAATTCTGAAATTTGGGATGAGGGTCACTGGTGGAGAGTTAGAAAGATGTACCAAAGGGTTATTGGAATTTCGACCTAGAAGTGTACGAAAAGTACTAAAAGGTATAAAATTTAGTACCAGTTGTATATTTTGAACGGCTATAGCTAGAATCTTGAAATTTGGTATGGAAATAAAGGATGGTGGTGTTTATGAAAGGAAATTCGTTCTCATGTGTACGAAAAGTACTAAAGTTACTAAATTTAGTACAATTTGGATTTGAGTGAACGGATAAAGGCGGAAACTTGAATTTTAAAATTAAGACTACTATTGAAAAGTAGGATTGAGATATGAGGGTTATTTTTGGAAATTCGTACTTATGTGTACGAAAAGTACTAAATTTGGTACAATTTGGATTTGGGTGAATGTATAGAGGTGGAATCCTGAAGTTTTGATTTATTATTACTGTTAGAGTATAGGATTGAGGTAGTTTTGAAAATTTGTACTTATTCGTACGAAAAGTACTAAACGGTCGTGAATTTGGTACAATTTGGATTTGGGTGAATGATATAGGTGGAATCCTGTAATTTGGAATCAAGATTACTGTTGGACTGTAGGATTGAGTTAATCTTGGAAATTCGTACCTATGGGTACGGAAAATACTAAATTTGGTACAATGGTACTAAATTTGGTACAATTTAAATTTAGGTAAACGGACAGAGCTGGAATCTTGAAATATTGAATTAAGATTTCTTTTGGGCTGTAGGATTGAACAAGTTGTGGAAATTTGTACGAAAGTACTAAATGGTACTCAATTTGGATTTGGCTGCACGGATAGAGCTGGAATCCTGAAATCTGGAATTAAGGTTACTGATGGAGTGAAGGATTGAGGTAGTTTTGGAAATTCATACTTATGGGTACGGAAGGTACTAAATGTACTAAATTTGGTACAATTTGGATTTGGGTGAACAGATAGAGCTGGAATCCTGAAATTTATAATTAAAGTTACTTATGGGGTGTAAGTTAGAGGTAGTTTTGGAAATTCGTACTTATGGGTACGGAAAGTACTAAATGGTACTAACTTTGGTATACTTTAGATTTGGGTGAACGAATAGAGCTGGAATCCTGAAATTTGGAATTAAGATTACTGTTGGACTGTAGGATTGAGTTAGTCTTGGAAATTCGTACTTATGTGTACGGAAAGTACTAAATTTGGTACAATTGAAATTTACGTGGACCGATAGAGCTGGAATCCTGAAATTTGGAATTATGATTACTTATGGAGTGTAGGATTGAGGTAGTTTCGGATGTTCGTACTTATGGGTACGGAAAGTACTAAATGGTACTAAGTTTTGTACATTTTGGATTTGGGAGTGTAGGGTTAAGGAAGTTTTGGAAATTCGTACTTATGGGCACGGAATGTACTAAGTGGTACTAAATTGGTACAATTTATATTTGGGTGAACGGAGAGAGCTGAAATCCTGAATTTTAGATTACTGTTGGAGTGTAGGACTGAGATAGTTTTGGAAGTTCGTACTTATAGTTACGAAAAGTACTAAATGGTACTTAATTTCGTACAATATAGTTTTAGGTGGACGGATAGGGTAGTATCCTGAAATTTGGAATTACTGTTGGAGATAGTTATTGAAATTCGTACTTTCATACGAAAAGTATTAATGGTATTATGAATAGAGATGGAATTCGGAAATTTGGTATTATAGACCCTCTTGATGTGTAGGGTTGAGATATGGATGTGGTTGTGGATATACTTACAAAATTACAAAATGGCACAGAATTTGGTTCAAACTGTTATTGTGTAAATTAGTAGAGTTGAAATTGTGAAATTCGATATTATGTGTACGTACTTATGTATACGAAAAATACTAAATTGCGGTTGGAATTATGTTTTGGATAAAAGGCAGTAGTTTTTTAACATATACATATTATAGGTACTGAATTTGGTACCAGTTTGGCGTTGAAGGGATAAAGTGGAATTTCGAATTGTTGTTGAGGGATGGTGTTGGTGTTTAGATAAGAATTTTTTTTTAAATGCATAAAAATTCTGAAATTAGGCTTAGGGATGGCTGACTTATTGAGAAATACACAATGGTATTAAATTTGACGTTGGTGTAGCAATGAAGCTGGAATAATATAATTAGTGTGTGAAAAGTACAAAATTGCAATCAATTTGGTATTGGGCTAAGGAATAGGTATATTATCTACTTGACAGGTTCATTTTTAGAAGTGGTCGTACAATAAATGTACTATTAAGTAATACTAAATATTGAAGCACTGGTATTGGGTGAATCGATAATTGAAATTTGTTGTGAGGATCACTGTTGAGATTGGATCAGAATGTTTATTAAAATCCACGTTTAAATGTATGAAAGGTTTCCACATGTAATACTATTGACATTGGGTGAACAAGTAGAGCTAAAACTGTAACAAGCTAATGAGCTAAGGTTCTGGATTCTAAAAATTGTACTGAATAATGTTCTATTGTTTCTATGTTAACACAAATTCGGTTTCTATATAATGTAATAATTGTTTCACAAACATCCCAGACGGGACAAGGGAGACTTCTCTCATATCAATGAGTGCACCCCAATTCATATTAGATCAATGATATGGGACGTACAGATTATCGCCGAGTCCGAACGGCGTGCCTTACGACACCATTTGTAGAGAAGTTTTACATGAGAAGAGAAGTTTTACATGAAATCTCAGTAAATGTCGCCAACATTACTGAGGGGTATTTTGCAACCGTCGAAAATTTGATGTTGCCTGACCGGGGAATCGATCGGTTTTCTACATTTTGATATCACAAATTCCAAAATTCGGACTGAAATTTAAAATGTAGGTCGCTGTTGAAGTGTAGAGGTCTTTTTTTTTTTGAGATTCGAACAAAACATGCACGAACAGTACTTGAAAGAAATTAAATATCAATTTAAATAGATATAAGTACATAAAAATGTTCAGTGTTCACCATATTAAATGTTTATTTGAATATTATTAATTTTCCGCATACGAAGTAGCGGGCATTTTGCTAGTTCTCTATATAAAAACTTCACTGAATAGACTTTATCTGTACAAAAACTTCGCTGAATTGGCTGAATTCAATTTTTCTTCACAAAAACTTTGCTGAATACACATTTTCTTCAGAAAAAGGTTGCTGACTTCACTTTTTCTTCAGAAAAAATTTCGCTGACTTTACTTTTTCTATAGAAAAGTTTCGCTGAATTGACCTTTTCCATAGAAAAACATCGCTGACATTACTATTTTATAGAAATCTTTGCTGAATTGACTTTTTCTATAGAAAAAGTTTGCTGAATTGACTTTTTCTTCAGATAAAGATCGATGAATTGACTTTTCCTTTAGAAAAGTTCGCTGAATAGAATTTTTTCATATAAAAACTTCCCTGAATTGAATTGTCCTATAGAAAGTTTTCGCTGAATTTAATTTATATACATAAAAGCTTTACTGAATTTAATTTCTCTATATAAAAACTTCGCTGAATTGAAATTTTCTATACAAAAATTTCGCTGAATTGACTTTTCTATAGAAAAAGTTTGCTGAATTGACCTTTTCGTTGAGAAAAATCCACAGAAATCCGCTAAATTGAGTTTTTCTCTAGAAGAACTTAGCTGAATTGGCGTTTTCTACAGAAATAGTTCGGGAATTGATTTTTTTTCTATGGGAAAAGCTTCGACGAATTGAGTTTTTCTACAGACAAAGTTATCTGAGAAAATCTTTGCTGAATTGACTTATTCTATAGAACAACTTCTCTGTACTGATTTTTTTTTATAGAAAAATAAACTGAATTGACTTTTTCTACAGAAAATTTGTTTGAATTGTCTCTTTCTATAATAATTGTTCCACAAACATCCCTGGAGGGACAAGGGAGACTTCTCTCATATCAATGAGTGCACCCCGATTCATATTAGCTCAATGATATGGGACCTACTGTTTATTGCAGAGTCCGAACGGTGTGTTTTAAGACACTACTTTGTAGAGAAGTTTTACATGGCTGAAATACTCAGGAAATGTCGCCAACATTACTGAGGGGTATTTTACCACCGCGAAGATTTTCTATATTCATTGAAATTTTTTCTATTGACAAAGTCGATTCAGCTAACCTTTTCTGTAGAAAAACTTAGTTTAGCGAAGTTTTTCTATTGAAAAAATCAACTCCCGAAAAGTTTCAGTAGAAAAGCCAATTCAGCTATGTTCTTCTAGAGAAAATCTCAATTCAGCTGAGTTTTTTAATACAGAATGCAATTCAACGGATTTTTTCTGTAGAAAACTCAATTCCTTGGACTTTTTCTAACGAAAAGGTCAATTCAGTAAACTCTTTTCTATAGAAAAACTCAATTCAGCGATCTTTTCCATAAAAAATCAATTCAGCGAAGTTTTTGTACAGATAAAGTCTATTCAGTGAAGTTTTTTTTACGGAAAATATCAATTCAGCGAACTTTTCCTAAGAAAAGTTCAATTCAGTGTACTTTATCTTTAGGAAAACTCAATTCAGCGAATTTTTTCTAACGAAAAAGTCAATTCAGCGAAGTTTTTGTGTAGAAAAATATCAATATCAATTCAGCAAAGTTTTCCTAAAGAAAAAGTCAATTCAGCGAAGATTTTGTATAGATGATTTCAATTCAGCGAAATATTTGTATATTATTATTCATCAAAGCTTTTATATAAGAAATTCAATTCAGCGAAATTTTGGTGTAGAATAATTTAATTCAAGGGAGACTTCTCTCATATCAATGAGTGCACGCCGATTCATATTGGCTCGATGATATGGGACCAACTTTTTATTGCCGAGTCCGAACGGCGTGTCTTACGACACCACTTGTAGAGAAGTTTTCATGGCTTAAATACTCAGGAAATGTCGCCAAGCATTACTGAGGGGGAATTTTGCCACCGTTGAAAATTTGATGTTGCTTGGCCTGGGATTCGAACCGCAGACCTTCTGAGTGCAAGGCGGACGTGCTAACCATTGCACCACGGTGGCCCCCTTGTCCCATCTGGGATGTTTGTGGAACAATTATATATAATTTAATTCAGGGAAGTTTTTATATGAGAAAATTCTATTCAGTGAGCTTTTTCTGAAGGAAAAGTCAATTCACCAAAGGTTTTCTATAGAAAAACTGAATTCAGCAAAGTTTTTCTATAAAAATGTCAAGTCAGCAAAGATTTTGAATAGAAAAACTCAATTCAGCTAAGCTTTTTTATAGAAAAATGTTAAGTTAGAGTATTTTTCCGATGTATATACTCCATTCAGCGAGCTTTTTCTAAAGAAACGTTTTATTCAGCCAACTTGTTTTTAAAGAAAAAGACAATGCAACAAACTTTTTCTATAGAAAAAGAAATTCAGCGAAGTTTTTCTAGAGAATTTTTTCTAAAAAAACGCAATTCAGCGAACTTTTTCAACGAACTGTTTCTATACCAAAAGTTAATTCAGCGACAATTCAGCGAATATTTTCTAAAGAAAAAATTCAATTCAAAAACTTTTTTTAGAAAAGCTCAATTTAGCAAAGTTTTTCTGTAGAAAAACTCAATTCAGCAAAGTTTTTCTATAGAAAACCTCAATTCAGCAAAGTTTTTCTACAGAAAAACTCAATTCAGCGAAGTATCTCTATAAAAAATAACAAGTCAGCCTATGTTTTCGATGGATATACTCAATTTAGCGAACATTTTCTAAAGGAACATTCAATTAAGCAAAGTCTTTCTATAGAAAAACTCAATTCAGCAAAGATTTTCTATAAGAAAAACTCAATTCACCAAGTTTTTCTATAGAAAAACTGAATTCAGCAAAGTTTTTCTATAAAAAATGTCAAGTCAGCGTATGTTTTCGATGGATAAACTCAATTTAGCGAACTTTTTCTAAAGAAACATTCAATTCAGCCAACTTTTTCTAAAATAAGTCAATGCCGCAAAGCCTTTCTATAGAAAAACACAATTCAGCAAAGCTTTTGTATTGAAAAACTCAATTCAGCAAAGATTTTCTATAGAAAAACTCAATTCAGCAAAGTGAACTTTTTCTATAGAAAAGTCAATTCAACGATTTTTTTAAAAGAAAAAGTCAATTCAGCGAACTTTTCCGAAAGAAAATATCAATTCACTTGATTTTATTCCTATAGAAAACTTCAATAGTCCTTTTTCAATAGAAAAACTCAATGATGCAGTCTTTTTAGTAGAAAGTTTTTATATAGAGAACATCAATTCAGCGAACTTTTTCTTTAGAAAAACTTAATTCAGCGAAGTTTTCCTAAAGAAAAAGTCAATTCAGGTAATTTTTTGTATAGAAAAAGTCTATTCAGTGAAGTTTTTATATAGAGAATATCAATTCAGTGAATTATTCTAAAGAAAAATTCAATTCAGCGTACTTTTTCTTTAGAAAAACTCAATTCAGCGATTTTTTCTAACGAAAAAGACCATTCAGCGAAGTATTTGTGTAGAAAATGTCTTTCCAGTAAAGTTTTTACATAGAGAATATCAATTTAGCGAACTTTTTCCATAGAAATAATTAATTCAGCGAACTTTTTCTAAAGAAAACTTCAATTCAGCGAACTTTTTCCATAGAAATAATCACTTCAGCAAAGTTTTCCTAAAGAAAATGCAGGTCAACGAATTCAATTCAGCAAAGTTTTTCTATAAAAAACTCAACTCAGCAAGGTCTTTCTTTGCTGAGTTCAGTTTTTCTATAAAAATGTCAATTCAGCGTATGGATAAACTCAATTTAGCGAACGTTTTCTAAAAATGTCAATGTCAATTGAATTCAGCCAACTTTTTCTAAAAATTTCAATGCAGCAAAGTCTTTCTATAGAAAAACTCAATTCAGCAAAGATTTTCTATAGAAAAACTCAATTCAGCAATATTTTTCTACTCAGTGAACTTTTCCTATAGAAAAAGACAATTCACCAAACTTTTTCTATAGAAAAAGTTCGCTGAATTCACTTTTTCGTCAGAAAAATTTCGCTGAATTCACTTCTTCAGATAAAGTTCGTTGAATTGACTTCTCCTATAGAAAAGTTTCTTTTTTAAAAAAAAAGTTCGCTGAATTGAGATTTTCCATAGAAAACCTTAGTTGCATTGAGTTTTTTTTATAAAATAAAGTAAACGCTGTCTAAGCTCATTTGTTTCATGAAAAAAAGAAACTTTGCTAACTGTAATTTTCTCACCTTTGTCTCTCCTTCCCATTTCGAAAGTTTTGTCACATTGTCTAATGGATTGTGTGTTCTAAATGTAGCTGTCAGTTATTGCTTTCACTTAATGACTTTTTAATATACTACACATACACACAGGCGCACACACCTAAAAGTATGCAACATTTTAAATAAACTTCCAGTTGTAGGCTCTACTATTGCAAAATTGTAATTTAATTTCAAAGTAATGTAATTATTTTTACATTATTTGTTAAATTTCATAATTAAATTTCAATACATTAACTTTTCCGGTAGATTTCAGGCACGTAAATGAATTTTAATTATATTCACACAAAAATAGAACAACGGGCGCATTTTTTGCCATAACATTTTGGAAATCATCAACAAATTTCTATAACGCTCTTTAATCCAATACACTTTATGCTCATGAAATTGGTAAGTAAAAGCCAGTTGTTGTTATTTTAAACCACTCGTTGACATGGAAATGAATAATTAAATTATCCCAATTTGTTGTATAGCATAATTTTAGGCTTACAAAATTTGCAACATGCACTTGATTTTTCAATTAGTTTTACACGCACACCCAAACACGCTCGCGAAAAACAATGGCAAATTTAAATTAATCCACAATTTGCCAATATTGAATCCAAAAAATAGTTTAGCAAATGATGATGATGGCGATGTTGATGACGTTGCTGGTATACACGTTTGTTAATTCGATTACAAATTAATCCAAATAATGATATGGTAGAGGGGATCATTGTTATTTTCGTGTGGCGCCGCGTATCGAAAAACTTGTCGTTTAGCGTACCGTGTTGGAATAAAAGCTCAAATGTTATGAAATCCAGCCGATGTCAAAAGGCCAAATGGCAAAAGTGTTGAAAACCAGTAGAACAAAGTAAAAAAAAAAACAGAAAAAATACACACGCCCAAACATATTGAAATGCTTGAAAGGAAGAACCAGAAAAGTGACACACACACACACCGGGACTCCAGCCATGTATTAAAGATTACATTATTTGTGGTGGCCCAGCCAGGAGTTATATTTAATTGCTAACCAATATCTATAGAAATGGTTCGCAAGGTGTGAGCGTGTGTGTGTGTCAGTCCGCCTTTGTGTGCGTCTGATTGTTTTCCGGATGCCGGTTATTTAATGGCCAACCTTTTCAATGTTTAATAAACTTGTTGTTACTGTTGTTGTTGTTGTTCTTGCTGTTGTTATTAAAGGCTGGTGTGGCCACGTTATTGTTGTTTATTTTTCTACAAAAAAACGAAAAACCTGTTGTAGCTGTTTTTTTTTTTTCAGTTAAGAGCCACATAAATCCTTGATTGACCGGCCATTGGTTAATACAATAGGCAATAAAGTAAGGGAGCGTTCTACCGGTTTTCATCAATAAGTGTTCAAAAAAATGGATCACTACGATGGAAGGATGTAGGCACCTAAGGATACTCTATAGTTGGTAAGAGACTGAAATCGAAAATAGTAGCTGAATTGACTTTTTCTATAAAAAATAGTAGCTAAATTCATTTTTTCTATAGGAAAACTTCGCTGAATTGAGTTTCAGTTTTTCTATAGAAAACCCTTGCTGAATTGAAGTTTTGTGTAGAAAAACATTGCTTAATTGAGTTTTTCTATAGAAAAACTTTGCTGAATTCAGTTTTTCTATAGAAAAAAATTGCTGCATTAAATGTTTGTGTTGAAAAACTTTGCTTAATTGAGTTTCTCTATACAAAAACTTTGCTGAATTGAATTTTTCTACAGAAAAACTTTGTTGAATTGAGCTTTTCTACAGAAAAACTTCGCTGAATTCAGTTTTTCTATAGAAAAACCTTGCTGAATTGAATTTTTGTATAGAAAAACCTTGCTGAATTGAATTTTTGTATAGAAAAACTTTGCTTAATTGAGTTTTTCTATAGAAAAACTTTGCTGAATTCAGTTTTTCTATAGAAAAAAACTGCTGCATTAAATTTTTGTATAGAAAAATTTTGCTTAATTGAGTTTTTCTATAGAAAAACTTTGCTGAATTGAATTTTTTTACAGAAAAACTTTGTTGAATTAAATTTTTCTATAGAAAAACTTCGCTGAATTCAGTTTTTCTATAGAAAACCCTTGCTGAATTGAGTTTTTCTATAAAAAAAACTTTGCTGAATTGAATTTTTCTACAGGAAAACTTTGCTAAATTGAGCTTTTCTATAAAAAAAAGTTTCTGAATTGAATTTTTCTTAGGAAAAGTTCGCTGAATTGATATTCTCTATATAAAAACTTCACTGAATTGACTTTATCTGTACAAAAACTTCGCTGAATTGACTTTTTCTATGAAAAAGATCGCTGAATTGAGTTTTTCTATAGAAAAGAGTTTACTGAATTGACCTTTGTGTAGAAAGGCATAGTTGAATTAAGTTTTTTTGTTAGAAACGCCTAGCTGAATTGAGATTTTATAAAGAAAACTTTTTAAATAAGGTTTTTCTAAAAAAATTTAGCTGAATTCACTTTTTTCTGTAGCACAACTTCGCTGAATTGAGTTTTTCTATAGAAAAAAGTAGCTGAATTGACTTTTTTCTAAGAAAACGTAGTTGAATTAACATTTTTCGATAGAAAAACTTATCTGGGTACCTATTCAGTAACTTTTTAACAACTTCACTCATTGTTTATTTTACAACAATTTCATTTGTTTGTTTTGTAGTTGTTATAAAAACAAAAGAAATTTTAACAACTTTTCAATCAATAAAAGTTACAGAATAGGCCTACAGAATTGACTTTTTGCATGGAAAAAGTTCCCTGATTTGATTTTTTCTCTAAAGAAAGTTTGCTGAATTGAGCTCTTCGTTTGCGGAATTGACTTTTTTATATAGAAAACGATTCCTGCATGGTTTTTTATATAGAAAAGCTCGCTGAGTTGACTCTTTCCATAGAACAAAATTTTGAATTGAATTATTCAATAGAAACAGTTTCCTGATTTTTTTTCTATAGAAAAAGTTTGTTGAATTTTCGTTTTCTATAAAGAGAATTTACTGAATTATTTTTTCTATAGAAAAAGTTTGCTGAATTGAGATTTTATAAAGAAAACTTTCTGAATAAGGTTTTTCTACGAAAATTTAGCTGAATTCACTTTCTTTCTGTAGCAAAACTTCGCTGAATAGAGTTTTTCTATAGAAAAATGTAGCTGAATTGACTTTTTTCTAAGAACACGTAGTTGAACTAACATTTTGTGATAGAAAAACTTAGCTGAATTGACTTTTTGTATGGAAAAAGTTCCCTGATTTTATTTTTTCTCTAAAGAAAGTTTGCTGAATTGAGCTCTTCGTTTGCGGAATTGACTTTTTTATATAGAAAACGATTCCTGAATGGCTTTTTATATAGAAAAGCTCGCTTAGTTGACTCTTTCCATAGAACAAAATTTTGAATTGAATTATTCAATAGAAACAGTTTCCTGATTTTTTTTCTATAGAAAAAGTTTGTTGAATTTTCGTTTTCTATAAAGAGAATTTACTGAATTATTTTTTCTATAGCAAAAGTTTGCTGAATTGAGATTTTATAAAGAAAACTTTCTGAATAAGGTTTTTCTACGAAAATTTAGCTGCATTCACTTTTTTCTGTAGGAAAACTTCGCTGAATTGCGTTTTTCTATCAAAAAATTTAGCTGAATTGACTTTTTTTCTAAGAAAACGTAGTTGAACTAACATTTTTCGATAGAAAAACTTAGCTGAATTGACTTTTTGTATGGAAAAATTTGATTTGATTTTTTCTCTAAAGAAAGTTTGCTGAATTAAGCTCTTCGTTTGCGGAATTAACATTTTTATATAGAAAACGATTCCTGAATGGCTTTTTATATAGAAAACGTTGAGTTGACACTTTACATAGAAAAAATTTTGAATTGATTTATTCAATAGAAAAAAATTCAGGAAACTGTTTCTATTGAATAATTCAATTCAACATTTTTTTCTATGAAAAAAGTCAACTCAGCGAGCTTTTCTATATAAAAAGCCATTAAGGAACCGTTTTCTATATAAAAAAGTCAATTCCGCAAACGAAGAGCTCAATTCAGCAAACTTTCTTTAAAAAAAATCAAATCAAGGAACTTTTTCCATACAAAAAGTCAATTGAATTTTCGTTTTCTATAAAGAGAATTTTCTGAATTTTTTTTTTTCTATAGAAAAAGTTTGCTGAATTTATTTTTCCTATACAGAAAGTTTGCTGAATTGATTTTTTGTAGAAAAAATAAGTTGATTCGAATTTTTCTAAAGAAAAAAGTTCGGTGACTAGACATTTGCGTTAGGATATGTTTGCTGAATCGGCTTTTTCTAAAGAAAAAGTTGGCTGAATTGACTTTTACAATAGAAAAAGTTTGTTGAATATCTTTTTTCAATAGAAAATCTATGCTGAATTGCCTTTTTCAATAGAAAAAGTTGGCTGAATTAAATTTTTCAATAGGAAAACATTGCTGAATTGGCTTTTTTTATAGAAAATTCAGCGACCTGTAAAGAAAACTTTGCTGAATTAAATTTTTTACAGTAAAACTTGGCTGAATTGACTTTTCTACAGTAAAACTTTGCTGAACTGACTTTTCTACAGAAAATCTTGGTTGAATTGGTATTTTCCATTGAGTTTTTTTCTTAGAAAATTCAGCGAACTGTAGAAAAAACTTCGCTGAATTGAATTTTTCAATAGAAAATGTTAGCTGAATTGATTTTTCTACAGAACAACTTGGTTAAATTGATTTTAGCTATAGAAAAAGTTGGCTGAATTGAGTTGTTCCTATAGAAAATTCAACGAACTGTAGAACAAAATTTGCTGAATTAACTTTTCTACAGAACAACTTTGCTGAATTTACTGTTTCTACAGAAAAACTTGAATGAATTGACTTTTTATCTAGAAAACGTTTGCTGAATTGAATTTTCCTATAGAAAAAGTTCCCTAAATTGACTTTTCCTATAAAATGTTTGCTGAATGGACTTTTTCTATAGAACAAGTTGACTGATTTGAATTTTTCTATAGAAATAATTGTTTAATTGAATTATTTAATAGAAAATGTTTCCTGATTTACTTTTTCTATAGAAAAAGTTAGTTGAAATTCTGCTGAATTGACTTTTGCTACAGAAAAAGTTTGCTGAATTGACTTTTTCTATACAAAAACTTGACTGAATTAACTTTTGCTTTAGAAAAATTAGCTGAAATGACTTTTTCCATAGAAAAAATTTTATGAATATCTTTTTCTATAGAAAAAGTTGTTTTTCTTTTCTATAGAAAATTCAGCAAACTGTAGACAAAATTTTGTAAAATCCCCTTTTCTGTATGAATTGACTTTTTCTAATGAAAAACTTTGCTGAATTGACTTTTTTTATAAAAAAAGTAGCTGAAGTGACTTTTTTTCTATAGCAATATTTTGATGAATTGAGTTTTTCCAATGAAAATCCCCTGAATTGACTTATTCCATAGAAAAGGTTTGCTGAATTGACTTTTTCAATGGAAATAGTTTGCCGAATTTACTTTTTCAATTGAAAAAGTTTGCTGAATTGCCTTTTTCATTAGAACAAGTTTGCTGAGTTGCTTTTTACAATAGAAAACGTTTGCTGAGTTGACTTTTTTTCTATAAAAAATTCAGCGAACTGCCTAAAAAGCTTTGCTGAATTAACTTTTCTACAGAGAAACCTAGAATTGACTTTTTCTACAGAAAAAGTTAGCTAAAAGTCAGGTGACTTGAATTTTCTATAGAAAAAGTTTTTTTTTAATAGAAAAAGTTTGCTGAAAATCTGCAGAATTGATTTTTTTCTATGGAAAAACTTGGCAGGATTGACTTTTGCAGTAGTAAAATATGCTGAATTGACGTTTTCAATAGAAAAAAAGTTTGCTGAACTGTCTTTTTCAATAGAAAAAGTTCGCTGAATTGGATTTTTCCTACCGAAAATTCGGCGATCTGTAAAAAAGAACTTTGCTGAATTAACTTTTCTAAAGAAAAACTTTGCTGAAGTCAATTTTCTTCAGAAAAAGTTGGCTGAATTGACTTTTTCAATAGAAAAAGTTAGCTAAAAGTCTGCTGAATTGACTTTTGCTACAGAAAAACTTAGCTGAAGTGATTTTTTTTTTCTATACAAAAACTTGACTGAATTTTGCTTTAAAAAATTAGCTGAATTGACTTTTTCAATAGAAAAAAATTGCTGAATATATTTTTCTATAGAAAAAGTTTGCAAAATTGGTTTTTTTCTATAGAAAATTCAGCAAACTGTAGACAACATTTGCTAAATGAACTTTTTTGCAGAAAAACTTGGTTAAATTAACTTTTTCTACAGAAAAACTTGGTGGAATTGATTTTTCAATAGAAAAAGTCACCTGAAAGTCTGCTGAATTATCTTTTTCTATAGAAAAAGTTGGCTGCATTGACTTTTCTTGTAGAAAAAATTGGCTGAATTGAAAGAACTGAATAAAAAAGTGGACGTAATTGATTTGTTCTATAGAAAAAGTTGGCATTTCTGAATTTTTCTATAAAAAATGTTGGTTGAATTGAACTTTTTTCTATAGAAAAATTGATTGAATGACTTTTCCTATAGAAAAAGTACGCTGAATTGACTTTTTTCTAGAAAAAGTTGGCTGATTTGACTTTTTGCTGAAAAAGTTGGCTGATTTGACTTTTTGTTGAAAAAAAAAGTTTGAAAGAATTGACATTTTCTATAGAAAAGATTTGCTGGATTAACTTTTCTACAGAAAATCTTAGCAGAATTGACTTTATCTATGGAAAAAGTTAGCTGAATTAGGATTTTCTATAGAAAAATTTGCTAAATTTTCTATAGAAAAAAATTGCTGAATAGACCTTTCGCATAGAAGAGTGTGTTTAATTGACTTTTACTATAGATAAAGTATGCTGAATTGATTTTTCTATAGAAAAAGTTCGCTGAATTGATTTCTCCTAAAGAAAACTTTGGCTGAATTGATGTTTTCTATAGAAGAAGTTTGCTTATTTGACTTTTTCTATAAAAAAAATTGCTGAATTGCCTTTTTCTGTAGAAAAGATTTGCTGGAATAACTTTTCTACAGAAAACCCTTGCCGAACTCACTTCATCTATTGAAACAGTTAGCTGAATTAGGATTTTCTATAGAAAAATTTGCAAAATTTTCTATAGAAAAAGTACGCTGAATTGATTTTTTCTAGAAAAAATTGGCTGATTTGACTTTTTGCTGAAAAAAAGTTTGCTGAATTGACTTTTTCTATAGAAAAGATTTGATGGATTAACTTTCCTACAGAAAACCTTTGCAGAATTGACTTTATCTATGGAAAAAGTTAGCTGAATTAGGGTTTTCTATAGAAAAATTTGCTGAATAGACTTTCATATAGAACTGTATGCTGAATTGACTTTTACTATAGATAAAGTATGCTGAATTTATTTTTCTATAGAACAAGTTTGCAGACTTGACTTTTTCTATAAAAAAACTGCTGAATTGCCTTTTTCTGTAGAAAAAGATGGCTGAATGGACTTTTCTATAGACAAGTAAAAAAGTATCAGTCGGCTTTGCCGACAGAAATATACCCTCAGCCTGTGAAAATTTAAACACTTTTTTCACAAAAAACTTATGTATTTAGGGGGTTTCAAAATTTTGGTCGTATGAAAAGACAATAATGTTGATTAGGATTAAAGTTCAAAAATTTTCCGGAAAAGGTACTTAAAGGAATCGACCGTCATAGACCATGGGGGTGCCATAGTGGGTTTTTTACACCCTTCGGGCTGTTTTCTCAAGAAGTATGGGCTTGCTCCAGAAACAACTTTTACCATCGTAATTGAGGCAGCGAATGTAAGTTGCTTCAACAAAAATCAAAGTGATTCAATAGCAGGTCTTAAAGTGAACTTATCCAAAATTTTGTGTTGGAGGTGCGGGATGGATTGGACAAATATAGTCCATATTCGAACCTTATCTATATCTGGTAGATATTATGAGAATGTGTAAAGTATGGACCAAATCGGTCACTCCCATCAAGAGTTATCCTGCGCACAATTTTTCCGAATATTTTTGAACTTTTGTGGGATAGGTACCTGAAGGAGTGGACCAATGTGGCTTATGTACGAACTTAAACTAAGTTTGGAAACATATTACGAAGGCCAAATTTTGGCCGGAATCGGAATTTCCGTTCGAGAATTATCTTGCGTTTCCACCCATAAAAATGGTGTCATAGGGTTTGTTTTTTAACTTTCAGGCTATTTTTTCAGGAAGTATGGACTTGCCCCTGAGGAAACTTGTACCTTCGTATAGGGGACAGTGAATACAAGATGTTACAACAAAAACCAAGGCGATTCGAGTGCAGGTCCTAAACTGAACTTTTCCGAAATTTTGTGTGGGAGGTACTCGAAGGAGTTTACCGATTGAGTCCATATTGGAACCTCATCTAAGTCTGGTAGAAATTTCATAATGTGCAAAGTATATACCAAATCGGTTACTTCCTTCAAGAGTTATCGTTTGCAAAATTTTTCGAACTTTTGTGGGGGAGGTACCGGAAGGAGTGGACCGATATAATCCATCTTTGAACTTGAACTAAGTATGGACAAAATATTACGAAAGCCAAATTTTGGACCGAATCGGCAGATCCGTTCGAGAGTTATCTTGCACTCCAACCACTACACACGGTGTCATAGGGTTTTTTGTAACTTTCAGGCTATTTTCTCAGGAAGTATGGACTTGCCCCTAATGAAACTTACAGCGTCGTATAGAGGACAGCGAATACAACTTGCGTAAACAAAAATCAAAGAGATTCGAGACCAGGTCCTAAACCGAACTTTTCCGAAATTTTGTGTGGGAGATACCCGAAGGAGTGGACCCATTGAGTCCATATTGGAACCTCATCTAAGTTTGCTAGAAATTACACGATGTGCAAAGTATGGACCAAATCGGTTATTCCCTACAAGAGTTATCGTGCGCACAAGTTTTCCGACAATTTTTGAACATTTGTGGGGGAGGTACCTGAAGGAGTGGACCTATATGGCCCATCTTCGAACTTAAATCGAATCTGGACAAAATATTTCGATACCCAAAATTTGAACCGAATCGATTGATCCGTTCGAGAGTTATCGTGCGCACCAGCCAGACAGACAGACGGACAGACAGACAGACAGACAGACGGACGGACATTGCTAGATCTACTCAAAATTGTCTGAAACGGATATCGTACAAACATACTTGGGGTCTAAAACCATTATTTCGATGAGGCACATTTTTGGTCGTATTAAAGTGTAAATACCCTCTTTAGCCTAAAGGCTGAGGGTATAAAAATGTTGATGAATAGAAAAGGTACGCTGAATTGTTTTGCTTTTTATAGAAAAGGTTCGCGAAAATGGGCTCTTCTATAGAAAACGTTCGTTGATTTGATTTCTCCTAAAGAAAACTTTGGCTGAATTGACTTTATCTATAGAAAAAAAAATGCTGAATTGCCTTTTACTATAGAAAAAGTTGGCTGAATGGCATTTTCATGGCTGAATGCAGAAAAACTTGGCTGAAGTGTCTTTGAATGTTTGCTGAATTAAGGGCTTCTATAGAAAAAGTTCGCTAAACAGAATTTTCGTATATTTTCTATAGAATAGTGTACTGAATTTACTTTTCTTAAGAAAAATTATGCTAAATTGACATTCTCTATAGAAAAATTTCACCAAAATGAATTTTTCTTTAGAAAAAAGTAGCTGAATTTACTGAATGGACAATATTCCTATAAAAAATGTTTGTTTCATTGACTTTTTTATGGGAAAAAGTTGACTGAATTGATTTTTCTATAAAAAAAAATATTTTTAAAGAACACGTCGCCATTCATCTGCAGTTGTGTTTGGAGTTTAAGGCTTAAATTTTGGAATTCCTTTCTACTTCACTGCTAAAAGTTAGCGAGCCTTCTCAGCAAGCTTACATCAAGAAGATGTGGGAAAACAGCCTTACACGAGGTGAAAGAATATGAAAAAAAAATCAAAATGTACCTTGTCGGCCTTTCTTCTTATAAAGGGGACATTCAATAATGTATAGCTTGAAACCATCCTAATGGTCTGATATACCTTCCTATAGCATAAAACTCAAAACATATTAAAGGCCACAATAAACAATGTTATGAGTTTGTAATAAAGAGAAAACAGCACACACAAATAAACTAACAAATTGTGTTTCCTTTATTTTGTTTTTGTTCTTTACAGTTATGGACATAGTATTTCCGCATCCTGCTGTCCATTATTAATGTTACAACCAGAAAAAAAAACATTATTCAAACAAGCATTTGGCCTTTGACATTTCACCATGTCAAATGTCGTGACATTAAGTCATATTTTCTATTTGGAGATTTTATATTATTATATATTTTATATTTAATTTGAACTATCATGGTTTTAGGTGATTCATTAATTAATTAAATTAAATGGGATTTTTTGTTATAAAAATCAAGGATTGTTTATGAGTTTTGGAAAGAATGAAAATAAATCAAATTAAAAATGAAAAATTTTCTCCTGTGACCTTGAGCACACAACATATTTACATTAGGTAATTTCCATTGCGGAAATAGCCAGTTTGTCGGTGAGAGATGGTGTGGAGAGGCAAAGGGTTACCATATGCCTTATTATAAGTTTGTTTTTCTAATAATTCATGTAACACCGCTAAATATTCGTCGTAGACCCCCATGTGGTACACCCAAATTCATATCTCGACGACATAAAGCGATTTTGGGACGTGTGCCCGTCCGTCCATTAAAAAATTTAATCAAACTACAGGCCGCAATTATGAACCAATTTTCACAAAATTTTGTATCAGACCAGATTAGACCCCTATTGTTTTTGGCGATGATCGTAAAATATTTAGGTGGTGAAATGGACCAAAAACAAAACTTTTATCAACATTTGTAGCAACTCTGTTGTTGTTGTTGTTGTAACAGTGTTTGTATGTTCGTTCTTCTGTTCAATCTGGCTCTGGGTCTATCTCCAGTTCCAGGAAAGTGGCTGCTTCGATGGGATGTAACCACAGATCCACTGGAGTTAGATGAGTAGGTTTGGCTGGGCAGTTGCAAAGGTGTTATGTGTCGTGCGGGCCCATGCCACATACTGGGCAGATGTCTTGTACGGTGCGGTCGATTTCCGCCCAATAAGAATTTAGACGACTGCAATATCCCGAGCGTACTTGAGCCAAAACTACTCTAGTTTGTCATGGCAGCTGACGCTCCTCAGCTGCAATAGATGGGGGATGCATTTCGAGGACTTTATTCACACTATAATTGCTTAAGGCCTTGGCAACTGCATCCGTGTGAATACTATTTAAACCTGCTTGATATGCTTGTCTCCTGCATCGTTGGACCTCTCCCTCTAGAGCATGGATATCCTTCCTGATCTGCCTGAATGTGTCAGGCCTACCCACAAGATGGTGATTGGGATGGCTCACACGGTAACATCCAAGCAGGTACTGCAACGAAAGCATCTCATTATGTTGCTTTACTGGAAGAATCTTGCCTCCTCATGTAGATGGTCCACTGTAGATTTGAGGAGGCACCCTGTTGCTGTTCTCAGGGCGACATTCTGGCAAGTTTGAATCTTTTTATACCCTAAGCCTTTAGGCTAAAGAGGGTATTTACACTTTGATACGACCAAAAATGTGCCTCATCGAAATAATGGTTTTAGACCCCAAGTATGTTTGTACGATATCCGTTTCACACAATTTTGAGTAGATCTAGCAATGTCCGTCCGTCTGTCTGTCTGGCAGGCTGGTGCGCACAATTACTCTCGAACGGATCAATCGATTCGGTTCAAATTTTGCGTATCGAAATATTTTGTCCAGATTCGATTTAAGTTCGAAGATGGGCCATATAGGTCCACTCCTTCAAGTACCTCCCACAAAAATGTTCATAAATGTTCGGAAAATTTGTGCGCACGATAACTCTTGTAAGGAATAACCGATTTGGTCCATACTTTGCACATCGTGCGTTCGGGTACCTCCCACACAAAATTTCGGAAAAGTTCAGTTTAGGACCTGGTCTCGAATCGCTTTGATTTTTGTTTACGCGAGTTGTATTCGCTGTCCTCTATACGGCGCTGTAAGTTTCATTAGAGGCAAGTCCATACTTCCTGAGAAAATAGCCTGAAAGTTACAAAAAACCCTATGACACCGTGTGTAGTGGTTGGAGCGCAAGATAAATCTCGAACGGATCTGCCGATTCGGTCCAAAATTTGGCTTTCGTAATATTTTGTCCAAACTTAGTTCAAGTTCAAAGATGGATTATATCGGTCCACTCCTTCCGGTACCTCCCCCACAAAAGTTCGAAAATGTTCCGAAAATTTGTGCATACGATAACTCTTGAAGGGAGTAACCGATTTGGTCCATACTTTGCACATTATGAAATTTCTACCAGACTTAGATGAGGTTTCAATATGGACTCAATCGGTAAACTCCTTCGAGTACCTCCCACACAAAATTTCGGAAAAGTTCAGTTTAGGACCTGCTCTCGAATCGCCTTAGTTTTTATTGTAACATCGTGTATTCACTGTCCCCTATACGAGGGTACAAGTTTCCTCAAGGGCAAGTCCATACTTCCTGAAAAAATAGCCTGAAAGTTGAAAAACAAACCCTATGACACCATGTTTATGGGTGGAAGCGCAAGATAATTCTCGAACGGAAATGTCGATTCCGACCAAAATTTGGCCTTCGTAATATTGTTTCCAAATTTACTTTAAGTTCGTAGATAAGCCATATCGATCCACTCCTTCAGGTACCTACCCCACAAAAGTTCAAAAATATTCGGAACAATTGTGCGCACGATAACTCTTGATGGGAGTGACCGATTTGGTCCATACTTTACACATTCTCATAATATTTACCAGATATAGATCAGGTTCGAATATGGACTATATTTGTCCACTCCATCCCGTACCTCCCACACAGAATTTTGGATATGTTCACTTTAAGACCTGCTATTGAATCACTTTGATTTTTGTTGAAGCAACTTACATTCTGGTAAAAGTTGTTTCAGGGGCAAGTCCATACATCTTGAGAAAACAGCCCGAAGGGTGTAAAAACCCCCTATGGCACCCCCATGGTCTATGTCGGTCCATTCCTTTAAGTACGTTTTCCGCAAAATTTTTGAACTTTAATCCTAATCAACATTTTTGTCGGTTCATATGACCAAAATACATAACTTTTTTGTGAAAAAAAGTGTTTCAATTTGCACAGGCTGAGGGTATATCTCTGTCGGCAAAGCCGACTGATACTTTTTTAATTGTTCCAATTCGTATCACATAATCTCGGGGACCAGACTGGCGCCGCATAGCTTACCACAGACCGACCTATCGGGTTATATTTGGTCAACAAGGTTTCTTTATCTGCACCCCAAGTGCTGCCGGCTAGGGACTTTAGGACCTTGTTCCTACTTTTCAGTTTGTCGCAGATAGTTGTGGCGTTCGCGCACGACGTGGAAGTTGTGTCGAATGTGACCCCTAAAATGGGGCAGTTTGAGGTCGGAATTCTGCTACCGTCGACCACGACATTTAATTCTCTTCCAAACTGCGCTGTCCATGTGGTAAACAGATTGGCTGTTGATATTGTGACGGAAATCTGCATATTCCTCGAATGGAAAAAGGTGGTAAGATCGGTTAAATAGTTGTTCAGTCTCTCACAGATGTCATCAGGATAGGTACCCGACGCCAGGATCCGCATACGTTACGATCACGATGCAGTCTGGAGGGGGCGGAATACAGGAGAGGTAGAGGTTAAACAGTTCCGGAGATATCACCCCACCTTGGGGAACTCCCTGTTTCACTCTACGGGGTTCGGACTTCTTGTTCCTGAATTCCACGTACGACTGGCGTCCACACATATAATTGACTATCCAACGTTTCAAGCTTGGCCGGAGGGTTGTCTGCTCAATGTCCTCAAACAGCGTGGAGTGCCTGACTGTATCAAAGGCTTTTGATAAGTCAAGAGCCACCATCACTGTTCTATCGCACGGCTGTCTCTGGTTGAGTCCTTGACAAATATTTGTGGTAATGGCGTGCAGCGCAGTTGTCGTGGTGTGCTGCTTACGGAATCCATGTTGATGATCGGCAACTTGTTAGCTATTTCTGATACTGGGGAGGAGTAAGGCCTCAAGTGTCTTTGCTACGGGCGACAAAAGCGAAATCGGCGTGTACGGTTCACTTTTGCTGGCATCTTTGCCGGGCTTCCGTAGTGGGACCACCCTGCTCATTTTCCAGACTTCGGGAACAATGAGGGTGGATAGCGACAGGTTGAGAACTTTAGTGAGATACACCACTCCCGACTCATCCAACTGCTTCAGCATTATAATGGAGATTGCTTCAGGGCCCAACGCTTTGGATGATTTAGCGTTCCTGATGGAATTGACAACATCATCCATTGTAAACTGTGGTGGTTCCTCCTCGACAGGAAGTGATCTGATGCGACGTGATACTCTTCTCTTCGCCCTGTCACTCTCGGGGTGCTCGACAAACTGTCGATTGAAATAACTTGCGCACCTCTATGGGTCAGTCAACGTAACGTCGCCAAACGTGACTGAGGTCCTATCTTCCCTTCTTCCAGGGTTCGAGAGTGACTTAACCGTTGCCCACAATTCACCTATACCGGCTCCAATGTTGCAACTCTTCAGATGATTTAACCACTTGTTCCGCTTATGCTCGCCGAACAGCCTGTTAACTTCCAGTGTTAGCTCCATGACTCTGGGTTCATTGGGGTTGGTTCGGCGAAGCTTATCACACTCATTTGCTAATCCCGTCGCCTCTGCTGGGAAGTTTGGTCTTACTTCGGGTATTCGACCAGCAGGGATATGGCGAGCGGCTGCAGCAGCGATGATGTCTCGGAACGTCCTATCTGCTACCCGAACATCAGAAGGATTGGGCAGTTCTCTGAAGCGGTGGTTGGCGAACTCTCTGAAACCCGGCCAATCAGCCTTCTTATGATTGACGAATGTGCGGCGTTCAGAGGTAATGAAATCGGGTGGTCTGCTAATGGAGACAATTATGGGGAGATGATCTGATCCAAGGGAAACAACGGGTTGCCATGGAAACGTCATTTGTCAGACCAGGTGACACGATGGTTATTTTTGGCGAGCTGTGACACTATCCTCTAATTCTGGTAGGGGCGTCCTCATTGACCGTGCAAAACGTAGAGCTGTCAATCTGCTCAGCCAGCGCTGTACCTCTCTGGTCGTTTCCGAGGGCCGAATGCCACATCTCATGATGCGCATTAAAGTCCCCCAGGACCAGCCGATTATGACCTTCCAAAAGCGGGCTAATGTTAGGCACGTAATCTGAGATACAGCTATTTCTCGGCGGGATGTATACATATGTTTGTATTTGTGAAAATTCTCTAAAACATTTTCTTTAGTCACGTTTCGATAGGACTTGCCGTTTCTAAGCAAAATCCTGAAAACCTAAAAAACCTGGAAATATTAATTTTGACCGCCATTTATTTAAAAATTCCTCCAGCGAATTTATCTTGTTTTTCGATTTTTTTCATCTATGAACATTACTGTTTCAGAATCGGCAAAAACTTCCCAGGTGTAAGCGGTTTTTATTTAAAGTTAGTTAAGTCGCACCGTGCATGCCATTGCTTTGTATGAAGGCGATCATGTAGAGAATTTTCACTGCTATAAAATTTTCTTTAGTCCCATTTCCGCGAGACTTGTGGTTTTCAAGCAAAATCGTGAAAACCTAAGAAATAAACTAAAATCCCTAAAAATGTGAACATTGACCTCGATTTATTTAAAAATCCCTCCGGCGTTTTTATCCTCCACCATAATATAGATGGTATAATTAAATTTTTTATCCCGTTTAAAACACATCGAAATATTCATCGGAGACCCTATAAAGTATATATACTCTTGATCAGGGTAAAATCCGTAACTTCCAATTTTCGATATTTTAAAGGTTGTGGCCTCAATATTCCCCAGAAATGGCTGTAATTTGGTATTTAGTCTTCGTTGGGGGTGTAAAACTTTCCCCCCGGAAAGTTGTCGGTACAGGTCCACGCCTTAGTATAGCCCCATAGAACGGCACCTCCCCATTTCCGGTATTTTGAAGGTTGTGGCCTCAATATTCCACCGAAGAGGCTGAAATTTGGTATTTCGTCTTCATTTTGGATATTACACGTTCCATATGAAACTTGTGGGTATAGATCCACGCCTTCATATAGCCCCCATAGAACGAAACCACCCGATTTTCGGTATTTTGAAGGTTTAAACCTCATTATCACACCAAAATGGCTGAAATTTGGTACTTAGTCTTCGGCGGGAGTATAAAAATTTCTCCCAGAAATTTGTCGGTATATGTCCACGCCTTCATATAACCCCCATAGAACGGTATCTCCCGATTTTCGGTATTTTAAAGGTTGTGGCCACAGCAACCATCCGAAATGGCTGAAATTTGGTATTTACTAAAAGGTAAAAGCCTTTCTGTCTGAAATCCGTCGGTATAGGTCCACGTTTCCATATAGCCCCCATAGAAAGGTGCATCTATAATAATTCTGAAGGTTGTGACGTCATATCCCATCGAAAGGTTAAAATTTGTTATTTTGTCTTCCATGGGGTTATAAAATATTCCAGAAGAGAATTATCAGTAGACAAAAACTTTCCCGGTGTAAGCATCTTTCATTTAAAGTTAGTTTAGTGGCACCGTGTTCGGTAAAAATCACGGAAAACAAGTTTTTAAAGTTTGTTAGGTGAGAGCAATTTTGACAGTTTTTCAATTCCTTTGATACCTTTTCTATTAAACAAGTAAAGGAACAAAGCTAATGTGTCGCAATCACAGAAAATGAATTTCATTAAAAACAAGTGGCCAGAGGAAGTGGTGTAGGGTATTACATGGTCCGGGCCCCGTCCAACTATAGCCTTCTCTTACTTGTTTTGAAATGTTGACAATTTTTCGCTTTATAAATTTGTGAAGAAAATTCAATATCAAATTCTTGCAGGTTGTGGAACCGACCAATAATAATCATTGTTGCCTTGGCGTTTAAATAATCCCATTCCATATTAAACCCCAAAAGAAACAATATTTTCCCACCAATATTACTAATGACATCTTTACAAATTATTTGTGACACATTTCCATTATTTTTTGTTTTTGTGCATCATTAAATTCACTTAATACATTAATTAATTAACCAAACACATGTACACAATTATGTTCATTAAAAGGCAACATAAACACAAATGGAATCGATTGGAATTAGTTATCGATTAGGCGAAATGTTTGCCGCCAAAAAACAATGACAAACAAATATTTAATAGTACCTTTAATACAAACATCCTATGTGTTATGTTTTAATAGGGCGCCATTTATTTCTACTCTCCCACCACCCAAAACACTCTCACTACACACAAAATTCTCCACTCTCCATTCCAAAAAAAATTTCTTTAATAATGATGAGAATTAATGGCATTGTAATGACATTAGCCTTGAATTAATAAAACACACACATTTCGTAAAAGAACAACAAAAGGAACACAAGAAACTAGAACAACAACAACGACAACAAACTATAGAAAAGCATATCATAAATAGATTAAGATATGTATACACACCACATGTTGAGAGACTTTGGCACGAAAAGAGGAGCCCCAGCGACAGATGAAGAGGTGATGATGATGATGATATGCCCCACCAACAACCAAAACAAAGCAAAACAAAAACAAAAAGAAAACTCAAATACAAATACAAAGACCACCAAAAAGATATTCATACAAAAATAAATCTATTTTGTCACCAAAAATGACTTAACAGCAACAAAAACAGCAGCAACATCACTCACTGGGATGAAAAATCACGACAAACCATAAGAAAAATAAACACACACATACATACATACATATTTTGTTTAATAGGCTGGGTGGGGTGGGAATAACAATAAGAGAAGACGACTGAAAAAGAAAATTATTATCTTCACCATAGATAGCTGTTCCAGAGAATCAATTTGGAAGGCGACAGGGCCAATTTCAAGGTGTCAAGTTAAAGCGCCAAATAAATTAGAAACGTTTAAATTATAATTAACTAGTGGACCCGGCGAACTTCGTCCCGCAGTCTATTAGGCATTGAACATGATGATTTTGGTTCAAACATGTCGTACGCTTGGTCAATTGAATTTTGTTGTGATTTAGAATTGTTTGTTGTATACTCGATACTATGTATGTACTATGTATGGTGTCAAGCCATTGGGGTAAGTCTCCAGACTTAAGCAATCACGTGATTAAGAATCTTTGAACCACTAAGTTCCGATTTACATTAAGCAATATTTATTCAGATAATTGCCAGTATAAATGAAAAATATTCGGTAACATATTCGAACATAGGTAATATCATCACCGCCTTATTTTTCTACAATAGATGATTTTGAAAAATCCCAATTTCTCGTCAGATAATGTGATATTTCATTCAAGCAATTGTAAATATAAATTTCAGAATGTCTGAGATGGAGTCATTCCTTGTTGAGATGTGACAACTTTTCAGGAATGAAATGTATATGGGGAATTCCAAGTGCAATCGGACGGTTCGGAGAAAAGTAATTTTTGATTTCAATTGTTTTTGGTTCAATTTATGCTCCTAGTCAACAGAACATTTTAGTATATTTTAAAATTATTTTAAGGTTTTAAGGAAAAATTGTATCGACAAATTTTAAAAAATTCAGAAAAAATAGTAATCGTCCGAAACCCATTACCACATAGGACTTAAAATTTTTGTAATTGAACGTAGTTTAACATATATTTTTTTTTTTTTTTTTTTTTGAAAAAATCGAAGGGTGCGATCATGTTTAAAAATTGATTTTAAATATTAAATCCCGAAAATTGCATTGAAGCCCACTGTGCATTTTTCTTTAAAATATTTCTTTCGATAGCTGATAAACAAACAAACAAATCAAAAAAAAGATGGTCCCATTTGGACCAATATTAACCTTTAACTTTGGAGGTGAAAATGTAGGACGTACTTTTTGACGTGGTGGTAAATTTTACCCATATACATATTCTTAAATATTTCTTTATATATTTTCTATTTTTTATAATATTTTGCATTTTTTTGCATGATATTATGTCAGCAAATAATAAAATAATATCAAATCAAACCACAATCTTTGTTTATATAGAAAATTAGGCTCTATATTTCACAGACCTTTTTTTAATCCAACAAAAAACACATATTTTATTTTTCGAATAAATAAATAATATAACAATACTTAAAAACGTGAAATTGCATTTTTTGACAGTCTTGCTACATATGTATTTAATAAAAATACAGAGATCATTCAAAAACACACGTTTGTTTAAAATCTGCAGGGTACCAAATAGTTGATTTATCATTCATAGTGATCGTACACTGTACACATACATATGGGTATGTTGCAACCCATTTATATTTCTTTATTGGATTGGAAACCGGCATATGTAGTTTTTTTGTTATGCCTACTAAGCATATATAACATATTTTCGAGTCTCTGGGATATATTTTGGATGGGGCTATTGAGTCCTTGTCCAAGATCCTAGTAATAATTTAACGTAAGTAGCCTTTGGTTATGTTGAATTCGGGATCGACCATCACCGTCAACGTTGCTGAACTTATCGTCCTCTTCTAGCAATTGCCTTATTATAGGAACACTGATTTGCTGTGAAAATGGATTAATTGAAAATGCAGAATATATAATTCATATGCCGAGTTTGACGTGTGGTCAAAACTTTTCCATGAAATTCATACGTCGTATTGGACGTGGGGTCATTTTTTTACATAGGATACTTACGTTAGTTTGGAGGTGGTGGTAAAATATTTTCTATGCCACAGTGACAAGAACTTGGACGTGGGGTAATTTTTACACCATCGTAAGCATATCTCCTCACTTGCTAGTCATATGACAACCAAAACATTACTGCCTACTTACGTTAAGGAAATATGAAGATACAGAGAAAATTAGACCGATCGCTCAAATCATTTGAAAGTAATTAACAAAATATGACCGAAGGGGTAAAATTTACCCCCACCTCCACAGTTAAAGGTTAAAGAAGTTATGAGTATTTATTTGAACATAGTTCTTTAAAAATGCGATAATTTCAATAGGCGATATCTCTGTACCGTTGGTCAAAAAATAATTTTAAAATATACTAAAATGTTCTGTTGACTAGGAGCATAAATTGAACCAAAAACAATTGAAATCAAAAATTACTTTTCTCCGAACTGTCCGATTTCACTTGGAATTCCCCATATGTATATTTGCTATGTAGAAATAACACTGTGTGTAATTTTTTGAGTCATGTTTTATTAACCATATTCTGACTCCACAGTGTGATAGAACACCAAAAAAGAGAAGTCACGTGTCTCGCCGTTTTTCCCTATCTCATCAACTTTCGCGGTTAAGACTTTGATGTAAAAAGGGGTCATTTAGTCAGGACTATATCTCCCAAACCGTAAGGAAATTTGAATTTATCTCAGAGGCAAAGTTGTAGCTCTTGTCTTAAAGAACAAAAATTGTTAACGCATATAATCCATCAAATTTCATCTGCAAGGTCAAAATCGCCAAGGTCAAATTTCCTTTAAAATTTTTTCTCGAGTTTTGGTCTACAGCTATCAAATTTTAAGCATACATGCTACTACAAAAATGTACCTCAGATCTCAATAGACATCTTTCTAGAACATACGAACTATGTATAGACGATTCTTAAAGGTCAAAATAGCAAAGCAAATGGGATTGGTATACTGTTTTCTCTGGTTCTGGTCCTCAGATACCAAACCGTTCAATATTCAAGAAAACAACCAACTACAATAATATGAACGGTTCTTTATGGTAAAAATAGCAAAAATCTTTTGAAAATATTCCATTTTTATACCCTCAGCATTTATTCTAACGAGGGCATATACACTTTCATACGGGCAAAATGTGTCTCATCGAAATAATGGTTTTAGACCCCAAGTATATTTGGACGAAATCCGTTTCAGACAATTTGTAGTCGTTTTAGCAATGTCCGTCCGTCTGGCTGGCTGGAGCGGACGATAACTCTCGAATGCATCAACCCATTCGGTCCAAAATTTGGCTTTCGTAATATTTTGCCCAAACTTAGTTAAGTTCCAAGATGGACTATATCGGTCCACTCCTTCCGGTACTTCCCCCAGAAAAGTTCCAAAATGTTCGGAAAAATTGTGCGCACGATATCTCTTGAAGAAAATAACCGATTTGATCCATACTTTGCACGTCATGAAATTTCTGCCAGACTTAGATGAGATTCCAATGTGGACTCAATCGGTCCACGCCTTCGGGTACCTCCCACACAAAATTTCGGATAAGTTCAGATTAGGTCCTGCTCTCGAATCGCTTTGATTTTTGTTGCAACAATTTGTATTCACTGCCCCCCCCCCCCCCCCATACGACGGTACAAGCTTCATCAGGGGCAAGTCCATACTTCCCGAGAAATAGCCTGAAAAAGCCCCTAGGAGACCATGTGTAGTGGTTGGAGCGCAAGATAACTCCCGAACGGATCTGCCGATTTGGTCCAAAATTTGACCTTCGTCATATTTTGTCCAAACCTAGCTTAAGTTCGAAGATAATTCATATCGGTGCACTCCTTCAGGTACCTCCCCCACAAAAGTTCCAAAATGTTCGGAAAAATTGTGCGCACGATAAGTCTTGAAGGGAGTGACCGATGTGGTCGCTGAAGAGCACTATAACTCTCGAACTGATCAACCGATTTGGTCCAAAATTTGGCTTTCGTCATATTTTGTCCAAACTTAGTCTCAGTTCGAAGATGGGCAACAACTTCAGGTACTTCCCCCTCAATATTTACAAAATTTCGCTAAAAATGCAAAACGATGTCTCTTGAAAGGGGCAACCAATTTGTTCAAAACCTTGGATCTCCTAATATGTTGTCCAAATTTAGTTTAACTTCCAAAATGACCGATATCGATTTTCTGGTCCAAAATTTATGCGACGACCCACTGAAATGACTAGTGGGCGCGATATATATCATGTCGGTCCATTCCTTTAAGTACCCAACACTTTTAAATTTTAATCCTAATCCACATTTTTGTCGCCACGATCAAATGTCCAAAAAGGGCCACAAAATTCTGAA
The DNA here is from genome assembly GCF_047663935.1 of Musca autumnalis. Taxonomy (NCBI): domain Eukaryota; kingdom Metazoa; phylum Arthropoda; class Insecta; order Diptera; family Muscidae; genus Musca; species Musca autumnalis. Next base: position 18,854,744 of record NW_027411866.1, on the reverse strand, counting down.
AAGACCCTAAATACATTCGATCCGTCCGTAGATAATAGTTTAAATACAGATAGGTTGAGGGTATATCTCTGTCGGCAAAGCCGACGGATACTTTTTACTTGTTAAGATATAGAAACTCAAATTGGGACAATGCACTGACTGTATCGCCTCCATATAAAAACAATGTCATGCATGGTACGCCTTAACTAACTTTAAATGAAAATCGGTTGGAAAATGTGGAAATTAATAACCACATTTTCCAACCGAATTAGCTACAATTTAATATTTAGGGTTTTTAGTGATCAACAAACTTACATTCTAAAAATTATGGGCATAGGTCGAAGTTTTGGTATAGCCCCCATATAACGGTACCTCGCGATTTTCGGTATTTTACGGATTTTTAGATACAATTTTTAACCGAACTAGCTGTACTTTGCCATTTAAGCTTTTCAGTGGGCACAAAACTTCTCCACCAAAAATCGTCAACATAGGTCCATGTTTTGGTATAGCCCCCATATAACGGTACCTGCCGATTTTTGGTATTTTGAGGATTTAAGCTGAAATTTTTAACCGAACTAGCTGAAATCTGACATCAGAAGTTCTCAGTGTTTTGGTATAGCCCCCATATAACGGTACCTCCCGATTTTCGGCAGTGTGAGGATTTTAGCTACATTGTTTGACGGAATTGCCCAAAATTTGAGATTTGAGGTTGTCTGCAGTCACGAAACTTCCCAACCAAAAACCGTCAACATAGTTTCATGTTTTGGTATAGCTCCCATATAATGGTACCTCCCGATTTTCGGCAGTGTGAGGATTTTAGCGACATTGTTTGACGGAATTGCCCAAAATTTGAGATTTGAGGTTGCCTGCAGTCACGAAACTACCCAACCAAAAATCGTCAACATAGGTCCATGTTTTGGTATAGCCCCCATATAACGGTACCTCCCGATTTTCGGTAGTGTGAGGATTTTAGCTGCATTGTTTGACGGAATTGCCCAAAATTTGTGATTTGAGGTTGTCTGCAGTCACGAAATTCCCAACCAAAAATCGTCAACATAGATTCATGTTTTGGTACAGCCCCCATAAAACGGTACCTCCCGATTTTCGGTAGTTTGAGGGTTTTAGCTACATTGTTTGACGGAAGTACCAGTAATTTGAACTTTGAGGTTCCCTGCAGAAATAAAATTTTTCCACCAAAAGTTGCTGAGATAGGTCGACACTTTTATATATTTCCGTACGTGGTGCCTTCACCTGGCTGAATGCATTTTTTAAATTAAATTAGATAATTTAGGCACTTGGGATATCCTACAGAGCCAATACAAAATTGGATAAAAATGTTGTTTTTGGTCTATTTCTCTTCCTAAATATTTTATGATCATCGCCAAAAACCATATTGGTCTATTCTGGTCTGAACCCGACCTCCATACAAAATTTAGTGAAGATTGGTCCACAATTGCGGCCTGTAGTTTAATTACAGTTTTTAATGAACGGACGGATACACATCTCAAAATCGCTTATCTCGTCGAGATATGAATTTTGGTATACCACATGGGGGGTCTAAGACGAATTTTTCGCGGCGTTACATGCATTTTTCGAAAAAAAAAAAAAAAAAACAAACTTCTAATACTCATTGCACATTCTGGTGTAGGATATAACAACGTATCCAAGATTTTCCAATAAAATGTTTGGAATAAGTTGCTACTTGCTGAAGCCGAATATCGACATCTAGTTCTTGAGGACAATTATAACATCTTCATCACAGCATGTTTGATCCACAATTCAAAGTTAATATTCCAAAGAATTAATTGGATTTAAGTCAAGGGACCATCCGCCACTAAATAGCCCAAGCGAACATCCCTCACATTCCTAATCTCTTTTCCTTCCATTCGATTATCTAAATTACAAAAGAGATAGCAAACAAATAACACCCGAAACTAAATAGCCTAACAATTACAAAACAAAAGCCAATAGCCAACCAAACACCCACTCCTACCCATCATCGTATACATATACACAGTTAATTGATTAACATCTGTTAGGGGCCCATTGTTCGACATTTTTATTGATGCCTTCTCCAACCGCAGGAAATTTGCTACTCTTCTTTTGTTGTTTACATACTGAAACAACAACATAAAATAACAACAGAAACAAATTAACATTTATTAGATTAAAGCACAGTCAATGGAGGTGCTGCTGATAATCAAACAACCACAGATACATATGTGGTAGATTATTACACCCCCCACCTTCCTCTATTGCTCATCACAACAATTTAAAATGGCACACGACAATCTCAAATTAAAGGCATTTTTTGAATATTTGTCTATTCTTTTTTTTTTGGCTTTTGTAAATAAAAAGTCTATGCAATTTAGCTTTTGTTAAACCAATTAACAACAATAGCAAAAAATTCAACATATGAATTGGAGTATAACCAACAGAGAAAGACCTAATAAAATGCTTAGTTAAACGTTTATTGCATTGTTATTACACGAAACAAAAAACATGAGTGGGATTGAGAGTTAGCAGAGAGCAAACGGGATTTCAAGTGTACTCTACAATAGAATAGAGAAAATATGTCATCGACGGATTTTCAATAGGAAAATATTCTTATTATCAACAACTTGTCTCTATAGAAATGAAATTATCGACAAGTTTTTTTCTATATCGAAAATGTTCTCTATGGGAAAGTTGTTATCGACAACTTTTCTCTGTAGAAAAGGTGTTATTGAAAAATGTTTTCTGTAGAAATGTTGTTATCGACAATTTTTCTCTGTGGAAAACTCTGTAGAAAGTTGTTATCGACAAATTTTATCCATAGAAAAGTTGTTATCGAAAACTTTTCTCCATAGAAAAGTTGTTATCGACAACTTTTTACTGTACAAAAGTTGTTATCGCAAAGTTTTCTCTATAGAAAAGTTGTTATCAATACGTTCTCTCTATAGAAAAGTTGTTATCGACATATTTTCTCCATAAAAAGTTGTTATGAAAAACTTTTCTCAATAGAAAAGATGTTGTCGACAACTTTTCTCTATAGAAAAGTTGTTATCGACGATTTTTCTCTATAAAAAAGTTGTCATCGACAACTGTTCTCTATAAAAATTTATTATCGACAAATTTTCTCCATAGAATAGTTGTTATCGACAACTTTTCTTTACAGAACAGTTGTTATTGACAAACTTTTCTTATAGAAAAGTTGTTATCGGCAACATTTCACTGCACAAAAGTAGCTGTCGCCAAGTTTTCTCTATAGAAAAGTTGTTATCGACATCTTTTCTCCATAAAAAAATTGCTATAAAAAACTTTTCACCAATTAAAAGTTGTTATCGACAATTTTTCTGTAAAGAAAAGTTGATATCGACTACTTTTCCCTTTAGAAAAGTTGTTATCGACAACGTTACTCTATAGAAAAGTTGTTATTGACAACTTTTCTCCAAAGAAAAGTTGTTATCGACATGCTTTCTCTATAGAAAAATTGTTGTCGACAAGTTTTCTACATAGAATAGTTTTTTTCGTCTTAGAAAAGATGTTATCGATAGCTTTTCTCTATAGTAAATTTGTTATCGACAAATTATCTCTTTAAGACGACAACTTTTTTATAAATACATTTTTATCGACAATTCTTCTCCACAGGAAAGTTGTTATCGACAACATTTCTATATAGGTAAGTAGTTATCGACATCTTACCTATAGAAAAGTTGTTACCGACAACTTTTCTTTATAGACAACTTTTCTCCATAGAAAAGTAGTTATCAACAAGTTAAAACTTTTCTCTACAGAAAAGTTGTTTTCGATAACTTTTCTCCATAAAAAATGTTATCGATAACTTTTCAACATAGAAAAAAGAACAACATTGCTCCCTAATTGTGTCATGATGGTAATTAATGACTCCTGAAGTCATCAGTGACTCCCCAAGCTCCAGGTCTCTCACTTAAAATGGCGACGGCGGGTTAATGGAGGACCTCATTTACCCTTATGACTTCCTTGCGGACACCACTGACTCTGCGAAAGCATCAATCAGACGCCCCGAAGGCCGCCAAGATTCCTTAAATGACATCATTAATATCCTAAAGGGATACAATGACTCCCAAGAACGCCAAAATGCTCCCTAATTGGGTCATGATGGTAATAAATGACTCTTAAAGTCTTTAATGACTCCCGAAGTTCACCGTCTCCTAATTAAAATTACGCCACTGAGTAAATAGAGACCCTCAAATATCCCCATGACTTCCTTATGGACATCAGTGCCTCTGCAAAACGGTCAATCAGACTGCCCGAAGACCACCAAGATTGCTTAAATGACATCATTAACATACTAAAGGGCTACAATGACTCCCAAGGACGCCAAATTGTTCCCTAATTGAGTCATGATGGTAATAAATGACTCCTAAAGTATTTAATGACTACCCAAGTTCCAGGTCTCTCAATTAAAATGACGCTATTGAGTTAATGGAGGACCTCATTTACCCTTATGACTTCCTTGCGGACACCACTGACTCTGCGAAAGCATCAATCAGACGCCCCGAAGGCCACCAAGATTGCTTAAATGACATCATTAACATCCTAAAGGGCTACAATGACTCCCAAGGACGCCAAATTGCTCCCTAATTGAGTCATGATGGTAATAAATGACTCTTAAAGTCATCAATGACTTGCGAAGCTCCCCGTCTTCTAATTAAAATGACGCCACTGAGTAAATAGAGGACCTCAACTATCCCCATGACTTCCTTATGGACATCAGTGACTCTACAAAACGGTCAATCAGACTGCCCGAAGACCACCAAGAATCCTTAAATAGCATCATTAATATCCTAAAGGGATACAATGACTCCCAATGACGCCAAAATGTTCCCTAATTGAGTCATGATGGTAATAAATGACTCCTAAAGTCTTTAATGACTACCCAAGCTCCAGGTCTCTCAATTAAAATGACGGTATTGAGTTAATGGAGGACCTCTTTATGGACATCAGTGACTCTGCGAAAGCGTCAATCAGACTCTCCAAAGCCCGAGTCATTCCTTGAATGACATTATTAGCATCCCAAAGGGATACAATGACTCCCAAGAATGCAAAAGTGCTACATAATTGGGTCATGATAGTAATAAATGACTACTAAAGTCATCAGTGACTCCCGAAGCTCACCGTCTCCTAATTAAAATGACGCTACTGAGTAAATGGAGGACCTCACCTATCCCCATGACTTCCTTACGGACATCAGTGACTCTGCGAGAGCGTCAATTAGACTGCCCGAAGACCACCAAGATTCTTTAAATGACATCATTAACATACTAAAGGGTTATAATGACTCCCAAGGACGCCAAAATGCTCCCTAATTGAATCATGATGGTAATAAATGACTCCTAAAGTCATCAATGACATCCGAAGCTCCCCGTCTTCTAATTAAAATGACGCCACTGAATAAATGGAGGACCTCAACTGTCCCCATGACTTCCTTACGGACATCAATGACTCTGCCAAAGCGTCAATCATACCCCTGAAGGCCGCCAAGATTCTCTAAATGACATCATTAACATCCTAAAGGGCTACTATGACTAATTTGGTCATGATGATAATAAATGACTCCTGAAGTCATCAATGACTTCCAAAGCTTCAGGACTCTCTATTAAAACGGCAGCGACGGGTTCATGGAGGACGGACACCAAGATTCCTAAAATGACATCATTAACATCCTAAAGGGCTACAATGACTCCCAAGGACGCCAAAATGCTTCCTAATTGAGTCATGATGGTAATAAATGACTCCTAAAGTCTTCAATGACACCCCAACCTCCAAGTCTCTCAATCAAAATGACGCCATTGAGTTAATGGATGACCTCAGTTATCCCCATGACTTCCTTATGGTCATCAGTGACTCTGCGAAAGCGTCAATCCGACTCTCCAAAGCCCGAGTCATTCCGTAAATGACATTATTAGCATCCAAAAGGGATACAATGAGTCCCAAGAATACCAAAATGCTCCCTAATTGCGTCATGGTGGTAATAAATGACTCCTAGAGTCTTCAATGAGTCCCCAAGCTCCTGGTCTCTAAATTATAATGACGTCATTGAGTTAATGAACGACTTTTATTATCCGCTTGACTTCCTTATGGACATCAGTGACTCTACAAAACGGTCAATCAGACTGCCCGAAGATCACCAAGATTCCTTAAATGACATCATTAACATACTAAAGGGCTACAATGACTCCCAAGGACGCCAAAATGCTCCCTAATTGAGTCATGATGGTAATAAATGACTCCTAAAGTCATCAATGACTTCCGAAGCTACCCGTCTTCTAATTAAAATGACGCCACTGAGTAAATGGAGGACCTCAACTATCCCCATGACTTCCTTATGGACATCAGTGACTCTACAAAACGGCCAATCAGACTGCCCGAAGATCACCAAGATTCCTTAAATGGCATCATTAACATACTAAAGGGCTACAATGACTCCCAAAGACGCCAAAAATGCTCCCTAATTGAGTCATGATGGTAATAAATGACTCCTGAAGTCATCTCCTAAATAAAATGGTGCCATCGCATTAATGGACGCCCTCTATTATCCGCATGACTTCCTTATGGACATCAGTGACTCTGCGAAAGCGTCAATCAGACCCTCCGAAGTGTCTCTGCATGACTTTTATATGGACATCAGTTACTTCGCGGATGACGTCAATCACTCTTAAAATCCGGGAAGGCGTTCAAAGAATCTTTGAAGGACATCATCAACATCCCAAAGGGCTGCAATAACTCCCAAAGGGTATGTATGACTCCCAACCGACTTCCTTTGGTATATCAATTCTCAATGACTCTTGTAGGGTAGTCGAGCTGTAGCAAACAAAAAATCGAAATCTGTTTTTGTTTTTCGCATCTAACAAATATTTGTTTTGTATTTCATATCACTTTTTTTTTGGATCATTCCCATTGTTCTCCCTCAGTTTAAATTGGTTTTCATTCTATTGTTCTTTTATGTCCTGTTATTGGTGTTTCCTTGCATTTTTGGTATTGTTGTTGTTGTTAAAATTTTTGGAAGTACTTTTTCATTTGTTGTATTTTTGTTGTAATAAAAACAAACGTAATGAAAAGCAATTTAAAGCGGTCGGTGGTGCCAATGACTGTGGCATTGATGGTGTTGTTGCATGGCTACAATTGGACATTTCAATAAATGTGCGCTTTTGTTATTGTTTTTGTAATTGTTGTTATTTGCTTGTTGTACATATGCATTTAGTTTTATTAGACCTGTTATCATCTGCCATGGAAACGAAATCATGGCAACACACATGGGATGTTGGATTAGCAAAAAACAAAAAAAAAACAAAAAGGTTTCTGCCAAAGTTTAAGTACCTGGCTGGGTATGGATGTTTGTTTTGAGTGCGTTGGAATCCATTTAAATTGTATGTTTTCAAAATGGAGAACATTTAAAATAAATGCATAAATCGTAATGGCTGTGAGAGTTGGTTTTTAAGTGAAATGAAAATATTAGCTGTTGATTGCTTCGAATAAAATATAAAAAATATTGAATTATAAAAATCAATTGAATTACTTAAGAAGCTAAAAGGACATTTAAGGAACTTATCTAATATTTTGACATTACAAAGTTTTTGACAGCTATAGCTGATGTGGCATCCAAAGATCTGTTTCGTTTTAAGTTTGGTGTATCATATATCAAAATTCGACATTGGCCTTAATGTGTGAACATTATCTAAATTCTTTTTCCAACATGTGTCGAATTTTCTTTAAGTTTTTTGGTCTTTGCGTTTGATTGTTGACGTTTAAGCAATTTGTCAGCTCTTATGAGCCATAACGCTTTGTTTTTTTTTTTTCTTGCCACCAGAAATAGTCACCCATCCATCCAATATTTACTAAACACGCCAGCAACAACAACAATAGAAATAAATGCCATTGAATTTTTCATATCGATATTCCACAGAAGAGGCAAAAAATGTGTCAAAATTTTCACACACAAAAAAAGTTTATTTTTTCCGCCAATATGTATGGCATAGAAAGAAGACAACGAACGACAACACTCACTTGTTAACCGTTGTTGTTGTTGTTGCTGATGTCGTGACGTGACTTAAGGCGTTCATTAAATTTTCAAAACGTAGTATTTTGAGTGGTTTTTGATTTGTTTTTGTTGCTGTATTTTTTTGTTTGATATTTTGTGTCCACTAGCAGGGTTGCCAGCATGAGTGGCGGTTATAAGAGGCATTATGTCACCCTCTGGGTTGTTAAGTTGGCTTTGGAAATGGCAAGTTCTGTGGATTTAGTTTCAGTCCAACAACAAAACAGACACTTTCATTTAAAAGTCATGGAACGAAATAAATGGGGTTGAAGGCGTTAATAGCTTCTGCCTATGAGAAAACTGTTTCTTTCACTCTTCGATGGAGTGCTGGACTTTTTCTATAAGTTACGAATACTTATTTCGGGGGGATATGAATCTATAACCAAATGATTCATAATGATCCCGGAAGGAGTATCAATGGATCTGATTTCATAAAAGACTCCCAAAAAGTCTTCAAAGATTCCCTGGAAGGCGTCAGCAACTGCCCGCGGGACGTCAACAATACCTTACTGGTCCCTAGAGGTTATAAATTACTCTCGAGTCATCTATGACTCCTCAAAATGCCAGTATTTTCTCAGTAAAAGGCTTCAATAACGCCCTGAATGGTATCGAGGAAGGTACCGAAGCACCTCAATAAACCCAAAAAGACGTCAATGACTCTAAGCTTATAAATCATTCCCAAAAGTCCGAAAAGTATTCAATTAAGACGTCAACGACTTCATACTGGACGTCAATGATCCCCATTTGCTTCCACAGGATTCAAGGGATACCTTACTGGACTGTAGAATTATAAATGGCAACCAAAATTGCCAATGACTTCCCAAAAAAGGCGTCAATTACTACGTATATAGTTCAAATGAAGGATATCAATGACTTTGTGACTTTAAATGACTCCCAAATGTCTACAATGAATCCCAAGAATTTTTTAATTCACATCACATAACAACCAAAATTGCCAATGACTTCCCAAAAAAGGCGTCAATTACTACGTAAATAGTTCACATGAAGGATATCAATGACTTTGAGGCTTTAAATGACTCCCAAATGTCTACAATGAATCCCAAGAATTTTTTAATTTACATCATATAACAACCAAAATTGCCAATGACTTCCCAAAAAAGGCGTCAATTACTACATAAATAGTTCAAATGAAGGATATCAATGACTTTGAGACTTTAAATGACTCCCAAATGTCTACAATGAATCCCAAGAATTTTTTAATTCACATCACATAACAACCAAAACTGTCAATGACTTCCCAAAAAGGCGTCAATTACTACGTAAATAGTTCAAATGAAGGATATCAATGACTTTGAGACTTTAAATGACTCCCAAATGTCTACAATGAATCCCAAGAATTTTTTAATTCACAACACATAACAACCAAAATTGCCAATGACTTCCCAAAAAAGGCGTCAATTACTACGTAAATAGTTCAAATGAAGGATATCAATGACTTGGAGACTTTAAATGGCTCCCAAATGTCTACAATGAATCCCAAGAATTTTTTAATTCACATCACATAAAAAGGCGTCAATTACTTCGTGAATGGTTCAAATGAAGTATATCAATGACTGTGAGACTTTAAATGACTCCCAAATGTCTACAATGAATCCCTAGAATTTTTTAATTCACATCGTCATCAGTGATCCCTATTAGCTCCCACAGGATTCAAGGTTTGTAAATAACGTTAACAAATCGTTAGAAGTCGTCAATTACTTCGTGAATAGTTTGAATGAGGTGATCCCTGAAGGGCATCAATGGGTATGAGAGCATATAAACGACTCCCAAATGTCTTCAATGATTCCCTAGAATTCACCAATATTTTTTACACGCGACGTCAGTGATTCCCATTAGCTCCCACAGGATTCAAGGGCTAATTGAATGATCCCTTAAGGCTGGTGACTTTCAAGGTATTCTTCCTGCCCTGAGGATTCCATCCAAAGTCTTCAATAATATGGTTCTGTGGCGACCAAATGATGTCAGTGACTTCATCCAAGGTGTCTTTGACCGCCTAGACGACGTCATTCGCTTAATTCTTTAACGAAACTATGTAGGTCAGAGACACGAAGTCAAAGCAACCAATCAATTGAAATCTTGAGTTAATGTTTTTCATGACTTCGCACAAGTCATAAAAGGTAATTCAAAGGATAAGGTAGCATTGATTACTTAATAAGAGCTTATGACTCCCTAGAAAATATTAATGACTTCTAAAGAATGCCAATGACTCAAAAATAGTGCCAAAGAATCCATACGGGTCGTTTATAAGTATAAGTAGTCACTTAAGTTACCATAAAGAATCATTGTCGACCTCTAAAAACTCATTGACGCCTTTTATGGAGTCATTAACAACCACCTGGGACTAGTCAATTGACTAGTGGCATAAATGACTTTGGAAGGCGTGTCCATGAAAAAGAATGACAATTGATATACATATCACTAGTCCCAGGTGGTTGTTAATGACTCCCTAAAAGGCGTCAATGAGCTTTTAGAGGTCGACAATGATTCTTTTTTGGTGACTTAAGTGACTACTTTTAGAACGTCAATGGCTTTCAAAAGGATGTCTATGGCTTCCCTAAGGACTTTGTTTTCCAATGACTTTTTATGGAGAGTATCAATGACTTCTAAACAGCGTCAAAAACTCTCAAAAAATTTAATAACATCCTAAAAGAGAAAAGATTGTAGAGACATTCTAGAGAGTATGAATAACGTTCAAACGATGTCAATATCGAGATGTCCAGTGACTCCCTTAAGGACATCAATATCCTCCAGATCTTATAAATTATTGCATAAAAGACGCTCTCTAAGTGTCGTTGACTACTTAAGGAGGTCAATGCGTCAATTTTCAATGATTTTCTGGAGGGCGCCTACTTAAAGAACGGCTTGCAAAAAATGTATTAGACTCTTTAAAATGAGTCCATTACTTTGTAACTGACGTCAAAAATCGATGGAGCTCGTCAATGGCTACCTATAGTACATCACTGGCTTTGAAAGCGTGTTTTAAAGAACGTCAAACATTTCCTACAAAGCGTCACTGGTTACTTAAAATACTCCGTTGATTCCCAACAGTTGCCTTTGACTTTCTAAACGTTGTCAATGTCTACAAAAAGGACATCAGTGACTTTAGAAGGCGTGTCCATGACTCCTTACAATGCCTCAAAGACTTTCTAAATGACAACAAAGATTACCAGGGGTGCAAAGGTGTCATTGACTCTATAAAAAATAAAATGATATTCTGAATGACGTCAACATTTTGTTAGAAGTCAACGACTTTGTAAATAACGTTAACAAATCGTTAGAAGTCGTCAATGGCCATCAGTGACTTTGAAAGTGTGTCCTAGAGAACGTCAAAGATTAATTAGAATGCGTCAATGACTATTTAAAATACGACATTGACTTCCAAAGGTGACTTTGACTAAACGTTGTCATTGGCTACATAAAGGAAATCACTAACATACAAAAGTGGTATTTATGACTCCTAAGAATGTGTCAATGGTTTTCTCGATAATATCAAAAATTGACTGAAGGACTTAATTACTAGTTAAATGACTCCAAAGCTGGCTTTCAAATGCGTGTCTATGACTCCTTACAGTGCATCAACGACTTCTTAAATGTCACCAAATATTGTTTGGGGAGCAAAATGTGTCATTGACTTTCTACAAAATAAAATGTCATTCTGAATGACGTCAAAATTTTTCTAGAGGTCAACGACTTTGTAAATAACGTCAACAAATCGTTAGAAGTCGTCAATGGCCATCGATGAATTCAAAAGGGTGTCCTAGAGAACGTAAAAGTTTAATTAGAAGGCGTCATTGACTATTTAAAATATGTCATTGACTACCTAAAGTTGGCTTTGACTATCTAAACGTTGTCAATGACTCCTAAAAATGCGTCAATGTTTTTCTCGATAACATCAACGATTGCATGAAGACCGTAATTAGTTTTTAAATGATGACAGTTTCGCGTTTTTAAATGATGACTCTCTAAAAGAAGTTAATGACGTTCTTAATGACGTCAAACATACTTTAGAGGTTGCCGATGGCTACTTAAAGGATATCAATGACTACCAAAGGGTGTCCAAGACAATGATTACCTTGAAAGCGTCACTGCCTAGTTTAAGTATGTCAATGACCTCCAAAAGTTGTCAATGGCTTCGCAAATGACGTTAAAGGTCTCATAAAGGGTGTCAATGACTTCCAGCTATATGTCAATAGCTAAGAGTTTTACGTCAATCACTGGAGGTCGTCTATGAGTACTTAAAGGACATCAATGACTTGCAAAATATCTCTTTGATTCTCTAAAAAGAGTCATTGACTTCCAATAATCCCTCGAGGCTACTAAAATGCCATCAAGTTGTTCCAGTGACTTCCAAAGTGTTCCACAACTCTCAAAAATACGTCAAAGATTGCCTAGAAGTTGTTAATGACTTTCTAAATGTAGTCCATGACTAATTGGAGAATCTTCAATAACTTCTTCGACTTCTTGAACTGCCTTAATAACCTTATAAATGAAGTCAAAGATACCCTAGATGCTTCTATGGCTACTTAAAATAGGTCATTTACTTTGAAAGATTTACTAGAAGGCTGTAATGACTTCCTAGATGACGTTTAAAGTTCCCTAGTGGCATCAAATACTTGCAAAGTGTGCTTGTATCACTCTTTAAGGCATCAGTGATCATGTTAATGACAATGATGATTCCCCAGGAACATCAGTGACTTTCTACATGACTTGAAAGATTTTTTAGAGGCTTAAAACACGTCTATGACGCTTTGAAATGGGTCAATGACTTTGTAAATAACGTCGAAGTTTCACAAGAAGACGTCAGTGAATTGTGAATTGAAGTCAAAATTCCGTAAATATCGTCAAGAGTTATGAAGCTCTTGGCGGCAATGACTCCCATGAATTATTCAATGACTTTTATTTTACGTCAACGGTTTGCAAGATGGAGACAATGACTACTTATATGACCTCAATTACTTCTGAAGGTCAAAGATGGCTTAAAAGATTTTTTAGATGCTTAAAAAACGTCTATGACGCTTTGAAATGGGCCAATGACTTTCTATATAACGTCGAAGATTCACAAGAAGACGTCAATGAATTGTTAAATAACGTCAAAATTCCCTAAATATCGTCAAGAGCTGCATAATTGGCGGCAATGACTCCCATGAATTATTCAATGACTTTTATGTTACGTCAACGGTTTGAAAGATGGAGACAATGACTACTTAAATGACGTCAATTACTTTTGAAGGTCAAAGATTCCCTACAAGTTTGCAATGACTTTTTAAATGACGTGTAAAGTTCCCTAGGGGCGTCAATGACTTCCAAAGTGTGCTAATGTCATTCTTTAAGGCATCAATGACCTACGTAAATTTATGTTTACCTAGCAATATCATCAATGACCTTCTTAATGACTTCGATGATGCCCTAGAAATATCATCTAAATGACTTCAAAGACGATTTTAGAGTCTTAAAAGACTTTTACGACTCTTACAAATGTACCTATGACTTTCTAAATAACGTCAAAGATTCCCATTAAGACGTCAATGTCTTTCTAATTGACATACAAATTCCTTAGATATAATCAAGAGTTTTTTAATTGACGGCAATGACTTCCAAAGGGTGTTCAGGACACCGTGGAATGACTAAATGACTTTATAGATGACGTCAACGATTTCCTACAGGGAATGAAAGACGCCAAAGAATATAAGAGTGTGTACGTATCACCTTAGACGGCATTAACGACTTTCTAAATGACGTCAAGGAGTCTCTCAAAGGCGTCATATATTCCCTAGAGGGAATCAGTGACTTCCAAAATATTGTAAATTACTTGCAATAGGAGTCGGTGGACTTTCATGACTCTTGTAGGCAAGAAATAGAACAATAGGATCATCTTAATGGAATAATTTGGTTTTGGCTAAACCTTGAAAATAAATGCATAGAAATATCGCGAAAATTGAACTGAAAATCAATTTGGGAGTTCTTTAAAAAAATCCACGTTTTGAGGGCTATTGGTTTTAGAAAAATATTTTTTAAAAATCCAAGTTTTGAGGGCGATTGTTTTTAGAAAAATATTCTTTGAAAAATCCACGTTTTGAGGGCGATTGGTTTTAGAAAAATATTCTTTAGAAATCCCCGTTTTGAGGGCGATTGGTTTTAGAAAAATATTCTTTAAAAAATCCACGTTTTGATGGCGATTGATTTTAGAAAATATTTCTTTAGTAAATTCACGTTTTGATGCCGATTGGTTTTAGAAAAATATTCTTTAAAAATCATCGTTTTGAAGGCTATTGGTTTTAGAAAAATGTTCATTAAAAGATCCACGTTTTGAGGGCAATTGGTTTTAGAAAAAATATTCTTTAAGGCCGATTTTGATCTTCAAATCGAAACATATATGAAATTACTTCTGCTTATTGTGGCGTATAAGTAACGACATCAGTTATACGCCAACTGCATTTGTTATGGTTGTTTGAAAGACGATTGTTGGAGGAGATTACTATTTATGTTCATGTCGAATTTTGTTATTTATGTTAATTTTATTTATTGGACTGGTTGATTTTATACTTTATTATAATTTATTTGAATATTGTAAAATTATTACTTTTACGGTCCAACCTAATGTTTTGTTTGTTCGTTCCACCCTAATGTGTGTAGTACTTGTACTTATTCCCTTTTGTGTCGTGTCCGTCGCAACGAGAAACAACAACAACAATGCCTACATAGTTTAGGCATTTGTCTGTTATTAGTTTCATCGTCCGTTTTGTGTTCATGGGCAATAACAACAACAATGTTGGTTATGCGTTTGGTCAGTTCTGCCTGTATGCATGTTTGTACATACAGACCAGTAACTGTCGCCCTTTGCCTGTTTTGTTTTGTGCGAATATTCTCGTTTCTAATGTTTCGATCGTTCTGTTTGTTTTGATCGTTTTAATTCGCTTATGTTCCCTGTCTTATTTGTGTGGCCCAAGAAGGGATTAGAAATAAGGAAATCAGTTGACAAATAACTAGCAAACCGATCGAAATAAAATCTTGTGAATTATAAAATCGAAAAAACAAGTGTTTTTATTCGACTTAATTGCGGGCACAAAATATAAACTTTCTGTGCGAACAACGATTGTGGTGTGTTTGGCCTTGTGCCAAGATTTCAAAAACCCGAGATTATAGGCCACACTGTGCTTATAAAATATTTTCAAGAATGTCCTCGATTGTTGCAAGGATGACTTTTGAAAAAAGGAGCATGAGGGTGTGATCATAAGGCCCTATTTCATTTCAATTTTCAATCCGAACATTTTGCGGTTAATGGCTCCCCAAGTGTTAACCAGAATATATGAAATGATTTCTGTTTATTATGGCTTATAAGTAACGGCATCAGTTATACGCCAACTGATTTTATTGAAGATATTTGGAAGACAAGTATGATGTGTTTGCTTTGTGACAAGATATTTTAAAAATATTCGAGATCATAGGCAAACTGTAGAAAAATATTTCGCACTATAGGTCCACAGATATGGCACTCAGAAAATATGTAATCAATCCTACTTATTGTGGCTAATAACTAACGATATCAATTATACGTCATGTGGGACCAAACCTTTATTTACTACAATTTTGAAGAAAAACCAATGTGAATTATTTGTCCTCATGTATCAAAATCACTTCTTTTGAGGCATCGGAAACGATTCTAACAAAAGGAGAAGCACGTTATATCCTCTCGTTTAAGACAGCATTTCTTAACATAGAAGGCATGGAGATCTTCTCATAGAAGGACTTTTTTTATGAAAAATCTGTAGCTTTTCTCATTGAAGAACAGTAGGCCTGCTCCCAGAAGACCTCGAGGTCCTCCCATAGAAGATTCATCTGTGTGAGTGGGTATTCTTATAGATAACCCGCAGCAGGTCTTCTCTTCGGAGACATTTAGGTTTTTTTTTTGAAGACATTTAGGTTTTCTCCTGGAAAACATTCATTCAGGGGTTCTTCTTAAAGAAAAAAAAATGTGGATCTTCTCTTAGGAAACTTATAGATCTTCTTATAGAACACCTACGAGTCTTTTCATGGAAGATCTATGGATCTTCTTTATTTAGAAAATATTCTTTAAAATTTCCACAATAATTTAGAAAATATTCTTTAAAAATCCACGTTTTTAAGAAAATAGTCTTTAAAACTCCACATTTATTTAGAAATAAATCTTTTAAAAAAAATCCAGCTTTATTTAGAAAAAATCTTTAAAAAAATCCAACTTTATTTGAAAAAAAAAATCTTTAAAAAATCCACATTTATTAAGACAAGATATTTTAAAAATATTCGAGATCATAGGAAGAATATAGACAAATATTTCGCACTATAAGTCCACAGTTCTTGAAAAATATTCTTAAAATACTCGCTTTTTTTTGTTAAAACAGACGGGTTCGTAAGGCTTAATTTTGATATTTTAATCGAAACATGTTGTGCTGATTGTCACTTTGGGCCGCTGGCTGTTATGTTATGTTCCATTCAGTTTATTTGGGCGTATAAGTAACGACACCAATTATACGTCATGTGGTACGAAAAATTTATTTAAGGCTGTGATTTGAGAGAATAGTATTTATTGTGTGAAAAAATTATATTCTAGAAATTCATTGCTTAAATTATAAGGCTGATGATTCTCGATTAAAATATGTTGTGATCTTCTTGATTGTGATCACAAGACATCTCCCCAAATTATCCAATATTGGTAACCCTAAAGATTGGCGGTGATTCAAAGCAACAAAGATACTAGAGATTTCCTTGTTGCTGTTGTTGCCATTATTATTTTTTCTCCTTCTTTATCTCATAACGTCAAAACAAACACAAAAATGGAAACAAAGATGTTTTTTTTTCTCTATTTATACAACAATTTTATGTTTCTTCTGTTTTTGGGGGGTTTTCATTTTTAATTTTGAAGAAAACATTTCAACAGAAATTTCAATTACATTCAATTTAAAATAAAATCTAATGGATTTCAATAGTTACGTTGCGTTCTAAGCATTTCAAATGGGGGAATGCACATTCTATTCATGCCGAAATATTATCTTGATGCCATTAATATCCAGAATGCATCGTCGTCATTTTATTGTTATTATATTTTACCATTTATGATTTTGGTTTTTATAGAAACTGTTCGCTTAAAATGGCATTGTGGGGAATTTTTATTACTGTTTCTGCATCACTGAAAATCGGTGTGTGGCAAAGAATTGCTTTTAAAATAGTTTTTTTTTTTTTTTTTGAGAAATAAATTGCATTTTAAAAGACATTCCACCTTGGTTATGTGATGATGGCGAGGGAATTTATCATAATGAACTTGAAGGGTCATTGCGGAAGAGAAAGGTAATTGACCAGATGGCTCAAAATGTCTTAATGGAAGGTCAATAAATTACAAAATAAAAACAAACAATAATATACGATAAACAACCTCTGGTTGGCCACATGGCCCCACATTGTTTAAATAATAATTTAGAAGTTCTCCAATAAGCCAAAGAAACCATTATCTGTTACTGACCTGTGCCACTATTCCCAGATAAAATAACAGAAATAATAATTATGAACATTTGATGTTTAATTTACTAATTTACCTCTCACTTTCACAGCTATTGGCGCCGAAATCTTAACTGAATTATGTAAAATTGTAGTTAAAATATTAATAAATAAAAACAAAAGAATGTGTTTCCTTTTGAAGTCAATATTCTAAAGATCTCTTTTTTTCTTAAATATTTCAATTTTCATTGTTCAACAAATTAATTTAGCTTTCAACAGTCCAAAATCTCGTTGCCTTTGTGTTTTTATCTTTTCCGCCCAACAAAACAAATTATCAAAGCTGTCGGCAAACGAATCTATCCAAAATAGCTACCAAAATTTTTATAAATATTTACATATTGATTTACATGTGTGAACACGAATGTTTGGACAACAATAAAAACAAATACTTAATAAATTATGACAGGGTATACAGACTTTCTATAAACAAATATAAACAATGGTTGGCGATATAGGAAGACTACAAAAAGACCTAGGCTGTGTTATGATTGTGAGATCAAATGGATATTTATCTACAAATTTTAATTTTCACTTAAATATATTGGCTTGTGACGTAGGAAAATTTAGCTATGGGAATATAAATAATGAATTCTGACTATTGTGGCGTATAAGTAACGACAACAGTTATACGCCCTGTGGCACCAAAAAATCAATAACTTTCAAGTCATTCAAGAAAAAAACATGTAACTTCCCAACTAATCTCCAAGTGTCAAATATTTTTTTATATGTAGTCCTTTCCTTTTAGACTAACAGGAAAATCGTATTAAAATTTTGATTTTTGGCTTTAATTTCTGACATTCAAATCGAAACATGTAATACTAAAAATAATAATTTTTCCACAAACATCACAAAGGAACAAGGAAGACTTCTCTCCCTCATTGCTCGAAAATAGCTCAACAAATGTCTCAAATATCACAGTCAGAAAATATGTAACAAATTCTGTTTATCGTGGCGTATAAGTAACGACATCACTTATACATCATGTGGAACCAAGCAAATCATTAACGGTTCATTCAATTGGCAAAGTTTAGTGGCACTTTCGAGTCATTTAAAGGAAAAAAATTCTGATTTCCTAATCTGATTTCCGATCTAAACGGATATATGATTTTACAATGTCTAGTCTTAGCATTACGTCCATCTTAATAATCTTAGCAATATAATCATTTTAATAAAAATGAATAACTTTTAAAGGATTAATTCCTGATCGAAATATGTTGCACTGATATAGCCTCACAAATACCTCAGATATGGCACTCAGAAAATATGTAATCAATTCTGCTTATTGTGGCAATAACTAACGACATCAATTATACGTTATGTGGGACCAAAAATTTATTTTCGCCAAGTTTGAATTATTTGTCCTCATGTAACAAAACCACTTCTTTTGAGCCATCGTTAACAATTCTAACAAAAAAGAAGCACAATAGATCCTTTCGTTTAAGATAGCAGTTCTTAACATAGAAGGCATGGAGATCTTCTCATAGAAGGATTTTTTTATGAAAGATCTGTAGCTTTTCTCATAGGACCTCGAGGTCCTCCCATAGAAGATTCATCTGTGTGAGTGGGTATTCTTATAGATGACCCGCAGCAGGTCTTCTCTTCGGAGGCATTAAGGTGTTTTCTTTGAAGACATTTACGTTTTCTCCTGAAAAACATTCACTTTTCTTATAGAAAAATGTGGATCTTCTCCTAGAAAACCTATAGATCTTCTTGTAGAACACCTATAAGTCTTTTCATGGAAGATCTATAGATCTTCTTTATTTACAAAATATTCTTTAAAATTTCCACGATAATTTAGAAAATATTCTTTAAAAATCCACGTTTATTAAGAAAATAGTCTTTAAAATCCACCTTTATTTAGAAATAAATCTTTAAAAAAAATCCAACTTTATTTATAAAAAAAATCTCCACATTTATTAAAAAAATATTCTTTAAAAAATCCACGTTTATTTAGCAAAAATTCTTTAAAAAATTCATGATTATTTAGAAAAAAATTCACGTTTAGTCAGAAGAAATTCTTCAAAAATCCATGTTTATTTAGAAAAAATCTAAAAAAATCGATTTTTATTTAAAAAAAAAATCTTAAAAATAGATTTTTTTAAATAAACGTGGATTTTTTAAAGAATTTCTTCTAAATAAACGTGGATTTTTTAAAGAATTTCTTCTAAATAAACGTGGATTTTTTAAAGAATTTCTTCTAAATAAACGTGGATTTTTTAAAGAATTTCTTCTAAATAAACGTGGATTTTTTAAAGAATTTCTTCTAAATAAACGTGGATTTTTTAAAGAATTTCTTCTAAATAAACGTGGATTTTTTAAAGAATTTCTTCAAAATAAACGTGGATTTTTTAAAGAATTTCTTCTAAATAAACGTGGATTTTTTAAAGAATATTTTCTAAATAAACGTGGATTTTTTAAAGAATATTTTCTAAATAAACGTGGATTTTTTAAAGAATATTTTCTAAATAAACGTGGATTTTTTAAAGAATATTTTCTAAATAAACGTGGATTTTTTAAAGAATATTTTCTAAATAAACGTGGATTTTTTAAAGAATATTTTCTAAATAAACGTGGATTTTTTAAAGAATATTTTCTAAATAAACGTGGATTTTTTAAAGAATATTTTCTAAATAAACGTGGATTTTTTAAAGAATATTTTCTAAATAAACGTGGATTTTTTAAAGAATATTTTCTAAATAAACGTGGATTTTTTAAAGAATATTTTCTAAATAAACGTGGATTTTTTAAAGAATATTTTCTAAATAAACGTGGATTTTTTAAAGAATATTTTCTAAATAAACGTGGATTTTTTAAAGAATATTTTCTAAATAAACGTGGATTTTTTAAAGAATATTTTCTAAATAAACGTGGATTTTTTAAAGAATATTTTCTAAATAAACGTGGATTTTTTAAAGAATATTTTCTAAATAAACGTGGATTTTTTAAAGAATATTTTCTAAATAAACGTGGATTTTTTAAAGAATATTTTCTAAATAAACGTGGATTTTTTAAAGAATATTTTCTAAATAAACGTGGATTTTTTAAAGAATATTTTCTAAATAAACGTGATTTTTAAAGATTTTTTTTCTAAATAAACGTGGATTTTTTAAAGAATTTCTTCTAAATAAACGTGGATTTTTTAAAGAATTTCTTCTAAATAAACGTGGATTTTTTAAAGAATTTCTTCTAAATAAACGTGGATTTTTTAAAGAACTTTTTCTAAATAAACGTGATTTTTAAAGATTTTTTTTCTAAATAAACGTGGATTTTTTAAAGAATTTCTTCTAAATAAACGTGGATTTTTTAAAGAATTTCTTCTAAATAAACGTGGATTTTTTAAAGAACTTTTTCTAAATAAACGTGATTTTTAAAGATTTTTATTCTAAATAAACGTGGATTTTTTAAAGAATTTCTTCTAAATAAACGTGGATTTTTTAAAGAATTTCTTCTAAATAAACGTGGATTTTTTAAAGAATTTCTTCTAAATAAACGTGGATTTTTTAAAGAATTTCTTCTAAATAAACGTGGATTTTTTAAAGAATTTCTTCTAAATAAACGTGGATTTTTTAAAGAATTTCTTCTAAATAAACGTGGATTTTTTAAAGAATTTCTTCTAAATAAACGTGGATTTTTTAAAGAATTTCTTCTAAATAAACGTGGATTTTTTAAAGAATTTCTTCTAAATAAACGTGGATTTTTTAAAGAATTTCTTCTAAATAAACGTGGATTTTTTAAAGAATTTCTTCTAAATAAACGTGGATTTTTTAAAGAATTTCTTCTAAATAAACGTGGATTTTTTTAAAGAATTTCTTCTAAATAAACGTTGAAGCGGACCAACTTTTATTATTATAATTTCTCTTATGTACATATTTAATGTTAATACTTTACGTATACGTTTTCACTAATTCAATTAGTATTACGCAACATATGTTCAAATATTTGAATTTAACAGCTAAAAATGCAACCATGTACATATTTTGTAAATAGTACTATTAATTACATCTTTGATCTTAATACCATTTTGTACAACTAATACTATTCGCGTCTCATCCTAAGCACTTAAGTCAATCGAAATTTCAATAAAATCGCTCTCATTCTGTAGCTAGAGTTGAAGGCTTAACATCAATACCACGCTTGCCCAAGTTGATGGACTCAGATGTTTTGCTGGAAACAATAGCTAAATGGAGAGTCAAGTACCCATATTAAATTAATTTTGTTGTTCTTTAACGTGGATTTTTTAAAGAATTTCTTCTAAATAAACGTGGATTTTTTTAAGAATTTCTTCTAAATAAACGTGGATTTTTTAAAGAATTTCTTCTAAATAAACGTGGATTTTTTAAAGAATTTCTTCTAAATAAACGTGGATTTTTTAAAGAATTTCTTCTTAATAAACGTGGATTTTTTTAAAGAATTTCTTCTTAATAAACGTGGATTTTTTAAAGAATTTCTTCTAAATAAACGTGGATTTTTTAAAGAATTTCTTCTAAATAAACGTGGATTTTTCAAAAAAATTCTTCTAAATAAACGTGGATTTTTTAAAGAATTTCTTCTAAATAAACGTGGATTTTTTAAAGAATTTCTTCTTAATAAACGTGAATATTTTTAAAATTTTTTTTTTTTATTTACAAAGAATTCTTTAAAAAATCCACGTCTATTTGAAAGAATTCTTTAAAAAATCCACGTCTATTTAGAAAGAATTCTTTAAAAAATCCACGTCTATTTAGAAAGAATTCTTTAAAAAATCCACGTTTATTAAAAAAATTCTTTAAAAATCCACGTTTATTTATAAAGAATTCTTTAAAAAAATCCACGATTAGTTAGACAAAAAAAAAAAAAAATTCTTTATAAAAAACAACTTTTATTTAGAAAAAATCTTTAAAAAATCCACGTTAATTTAGAAAATGTTCTTTAAAAAATCCACGTTTATTTAGAAAATATTCTTTAAAAAATCAATGTTTATTTAGAAAACATTCTTAAAAAATCCACGTTTATTAAGAAGAAATTCTTTAAAAAATCCATGTTTATTTAGAAAAAAATCTTTAAAAATCAACGTTTATTTAGAAAAATTCCTTAAAAATCCAATTCTTTTAAAAAAATTCTTTAAAAATCCACGTTAATTTAGAAAAAAAAATTTAAAAATCCGCGTTTATTTAGAAAGAAAAAATTAAAAATCCACGTTTATTTAGAAAAACAAAATTTTAAAATCCGCGTTCATTAAGAAAAAAATTAAAAATCCGCATTTATTTAGAAAAAACTCTTTACAAATTCAACGTTTATTAAAAAAAACTCTTTAAAAATCCCACGTTTATTAAAAAAATTCTTTAAAAATCCACGTTTATTTAGAAAAAAAAACTTTAAAAAATCCACGTTTATTTAGAAAAAAAAATCTTTAAAAAATCCACCTTATTAAGAAAACATAAAACATAAAAAATCCACGTCTATTTAGAAAGAATTCTTTAAAAAATCCACGTCTATTTAGAAAGAATTCTTTAAAAAATCCACGTCTATTTAGAAAGAATTCTTTAAAAAATCCACGTCTATTTAGAAAGAATTCTTTAAAAAATCCACGTCTATTTAGAAAGAATTCTTAAAAAAAATCCACTACTATTTAGAAAGAATTCTTTAAAAAAATCCGCGTCTATTTAGAAAGAATTCTTTAAAAAAAATCCACGTCTATTTAGAAAGAATTCTTTAAAAAATCCACGTCTATTTAGAAAGAATTCTTTAAAAATCTACGTTTATTTATAAATAATTCTTTAAAAAAATCCACGATTAGTTAGACAAAATTCTTTAAAAAATTTACATTTATTTAGAAAAAATTCTTTATAAAAAACAACTTTTATTTAGAAAAAATCTTTAAAAAATCCACGTTAATTTAGAAAATGTTCTTTAAAAAATCCACGTTTATTTAGAAAATATTCTTTAAAAAATCAATGTTTATTTAGAAAACATTCTTAAAAAATCCACGTTTTTTAAGAAGAAATTCTTTAAAAAATCCATGTTTATTTAGAAAAAAAATCTTTAAAAATCAACGTTTATTTAGAAAAATTCCTTAAAATTCCAATTCTTTTAAAAAAATTCTTTAAAAATCCACGTTAATTTAGAAAAAAAATTAAAAATCCGCGTTTTTTTTAAAAAGAAAAAATTAAAAATACGCGTTTGTTAAGAAAAAAATTAAAAATCCGCATTTATTTAGAAAAAACTCTTTACAAGTTCCACGTTTATTAAAAAAACTCTTTAAAAATTCCACGTTTATTAAAAAAAATTCTTTAAAAATCCACGTTTATTTAGAAAAAAAACTTTAAAAAATCCACGTTTATTTAGAAAAAAAAATCTTTAAAAAATCCACCTTCATTAAGAAAACATTATTTAAAAAAAATCCACTTTTATTTAGAAAATATTCATTAAAACTAGAACAAGGAGAACAAACATTTTCATACATATACATAGTTCTAAAATACATATTTTAAATATATATTAATCTTTTGGAATTTTAATTTATTTTATTTTTTATAAAAAAATTTAAATCTTATGTCAAATTTTATTGTGTTCTTTGTTTTGATGAACTTAATAAATATTTAATTTATTTCACCGCTTTTATGCTGTGTAATTAATTTTAGTTTTATTGTTTTTTATATATTAAATAAAAACAAAAACAAAAAGAACGAATTAATGCCTTTTTATTGCCACCATATGTTTGACTGATCTGAAATAATGTTGCTTTAGTTCTATGTTTTTTTACATATTTTTCTTTGCTTGGCTCTCTTAAGAATATGCTGATGATCGTCATTAGTGGGTGTCATACATGGGCGAAATACACATTTTACGGATGAATTCGAATTTCATTCACATGGCGTTTTGTATTGTTGTTGTTTTGGTTTTTGTTATTTGTTTTTATTTTTCTACTTTGAAAAGTATAAACTTTTTCACAGTTGATGTTCGATTTTTTTCAAAATATTTGACATAAAGTGTTCTTAAATGTTGTTCATACATACCCTGCACTAGCGGGTGAAGGGTATACTAAGTTTGTTATTCGATTTGGAATTTCTGTAAATATGAAGTGAATGTAGTATAAGATTTAAGGTTTTAAAATCTGAATTTATTGGATTACAAATCGGTCGCCTTTCCAAATTACCTTAAGCGACACTTTTTCTAAACATTGAAGTTACTAGGGATCTTTACGTGTATCAAACCTTATCATTGGATAAATGTTTAAAGTTTCGTTAGCTCTGTTCCTTTACGTGCAAGAATCTTCAAGTTTTACCGCTTTTTACTCGAAAAGCGTTCCTTTACTTCAGACACCGTACAATTCATATGGGAGTAGTTTACAATTTTTACTACTTTTGCCGGTTTTACTATTTTCAAAAGTAAAGGAACAGACCAGTTGTAGGGCATAGCAAGGTCGCCCCCATTGACTACCAAAATTTTCACTTGCTTTTATTTTGTTTTTGGTTTATTTTTCTTTTCCCTGTGAAATGTCAGAATAAAATGTGCGAAAAAGTGAATGACTAATTTCAAGGAGACACTTAAAATTCATTTTAGGAAAAGAGAAATTTGACAATTCTCAAAAATAATCTCTACAAAAGTAAAACATTAGCGATATTAATACTTTCATGGTAATAAAGGTCTTATTTTTACACCTTTTTAATTCAAAATCCACGTTTCTTTAAAAAAATTCTTTAAAAAATCCACGTTTATTTAGAGAAAAATATCTTTAAAAAATCCACGTTTATTTAGAGAAAAATATCTTTAAAAAATCCACGTTTATTTTGAGAAAAATATCTTTAAAAAATCCACGTTTATTTAGAGAAAAATATCTTTAAAAAATCCACGTTTATTTAGAGAAAAATATCTTTAAAAAATCCACGTTTATTTAGAGAAAAATATCTTTAAAAAATCCACGTTTATTTAGAGAAAAATATCTTTAAAAAATCCACGTTTATTTAGAGAAAAATATCTTTTAAAAATCCACGTTTATTTAGAGAAAAATATCTTTAAAAAATCCACGTTTATTTAGAGAAAAATATCTTTAAAAAATCCACGTTTATTTAGCGAAAAATATCTTTAAAAAATCCACGTTTATTTAGAGAAAAAAAATCTTTAAAATCCATGTTTATTTAGAGAAAAAGATCTTTAAAAAATCCACGTTTATTTAGAGAAAAATATCTTTAAAAAATCCACGTTTATTTAGAGAAAAATATCTTTAAAAAATCCACGTTTATTTAGAGAAAAATATCTTTAAAAATCCACGTTTATTTAGAAAAAAAAAATCTTTAAAAAATCCACGTTTATTTAGAAAAAAAAATCTTTAAAAAATCCACATTTATTTAGAAAAAAATATTTAAAAAATCCACATTAATTTAAAAAAAAAAATGTTTAAAAAATCCACGTTTATTTAGAAAAAATCTTTAAAAAATCCACGTTTAATTAGAAAAAAAATCTTAAATCTTTAAAAAATTCAATTGAATTTAGAAAGTTCCTCCAAATAATATCTTTATTATTAGAAAATAATACAATAAAAATAACAACAAACAACAAACATTATGATAAACCACTTGTTTTGTTGCTTCCATTCCCATGCTTGTAGACATTCCGTCGATTTATTTTTATACGGCTCAACGAGGTAAGACAAATATTCAAATCAAATGTCTGTTCGGTAGTGTCCTTCAATACTCTTCTCGATTCCAGAATTGCTAATAAGAAAACAGCTTAGAGCGGAAGTACTACATATAACGTGACGACAAACAACAGATAAAGAAACGAAATAAGCCGATACAGGACAAACAATGGGTAGGTATGTCGATTGGAGATTTGAAAAAAGAAACAAATTTCTTCTAAATTAGAAAATTTAAAGGAAAGATTTAGGAGAATGCAAAAAGAAACAATTTGATGATTTCCGTCTGAAAATGTATAATAAATTCTTGTTATTATGGTGTATAAGAAACAACAAGTATACTCTATGTGGAGGAAAAATATTTAGTAGAGAGGACACTTTAAAATAATATTGCCCGTTTATTTCTGTAGTAACAAATACAAACCTCGCAGAGAATGCTTTGAAAAAATTGCTGATTTGGTAGACATTTTGGCGTAAAAGTTACGACATCAATCATACACTTTGTGGTACCTTTTATGGTAACAAAAATATCTTGTAGAATTTGTAGGGAATGATTTGAAATTATAATCTCAAAAATACACCACCATTTCCACAATTCAAAGGAACGTTAAAAGAAGAGATTTTTATAGGCATTGTTGCGTATAAGTAACGACATCAATTATACGTTATGTGGTGCCAAAAAATATCTAGTAGAGGATGATTTGAAATAAAATTAATATAACTTCATAGAGAACAAAATATTAAAAACTAGTCGATTGTTAAACCACTATTTCCATTATTAAACGGAAACTAAAGAACATTCCTCCCTAGGCATTGTGGCGTACAAGTAACGACATCAATTATCCGCAATGTGAAACATACAAATAACCTGTTGAGGATGATTTTAAAGACGAGTAAGATTTATCACAATAAGATAAACAAGTAAGAAAAGCGTTAAGTTCGGTCGGGCCGAACTTTTTATACCCTCCACCACAAATTTCTGCCATTTCGGTGGATTAATGTGGCCACAACCTTCAAAATACCGAAATTCGGAAGGTACCGTTCTATGGGGGCTATATGATGGCGTAGACCTATACCTACAAATTTCTGGGGGAAAGTTTTATACGCCTAAAGAAGACTAAATACCAAATTTCAGCCATCTAGGTGTGATAATGAGGCAAAAACGTTCAAAATATCGAAAATCGGAAGATATTGTATTATGGGGTCTATATCAACACGTGGACCTATATAAACATTTTATGGTAGAAATGTTTCTTAGCCTCTGGAAACACAAAATACTAAGTTACAACCGATTCTTTGGTCAAATGGGTCTAATACATTCAAAATATATTAAAATGACGCGTACTTTATAAGGGGCCTTATGTGGGGCTATACCAAAACGTGGACCTATATAACCCAACTTTGGTAGGAATGTTTTCTGGCCTCTGAAGACACAAAATACCAAATTACAACCAATTCTGTGGTCAAATGGGTCTAATACATTCAAAATATATTAAAACGACGCGTACTTTATATGGGGCCTTATATGGGGGCTATACCAAAACGTGGACCTATATAACCCAACTTTGGTAGGAATATTTTTTGGCCTCTGGAGATACAAAGTACCAAATTACAACCAATTCGGTGGTAAAATGGACCAAATATCTTAAAAATTCCTTAAAACGAAGACGCGTCACGAGTCATTTTGTATGAGGGCTATACGAAAGCGTGGACCTACATAGCCCGCTTTCAATACCAAAAGTCCTACGTAAATATAACATATTTTCCCAAAATTTCATCAACCTACGTCAATCCGTTCGGACGATAGAGTGATTTCCACAGACGGACAGACGGACATGGCTATATCGATGTAGAATTGCACGCTGATCAAGAATATATATACTTTGTGGGGTCTACAATGATTATTTCGAGTAGTTACAAACGTAGTGACAAACTTAATATACCCCCATCCTATGGTGGAGGGTATAATAATATTCTTAAAAATTACAATTTTATATCAGGTGACGAACCTGCAAAAAAAATCGTTAAAAATTCAAATATTTACGAAATCCACTCGATTTCAACTGTCAATTACTTTGCGTATACGTCAAATGAAAACTCATCTGAAATCCATTGAATTTCATTTGACATTTAAGCAATGGAATTGACAGTTGAAATCGAGTTGATTTCGTAAATGTAAACTTTGTGTAACGGTAAGTTTACATATAACTAGATTTACTTTATCCAGTGGGTTTAAAAGGTCATACCTAAAATGTACCTAAAGAAATCCTCATAAAGGAAGTTAACCCGACAAATGGCTCTATTGTAAACATGGTGTAATTGACCGACCTTGTACACCTGTTTTAGCTAAATACGTCATTTATTTGACAGATATTCAATTGAATATGAAAATGAGCTAAAAGCAAGAATGTCATGCTGCTCTTGGAGAGTAGTACCCCGTTTGCACTTAACCGGATTTAATAAAACCACTGGGTTTCAACTGTCAATTCCATAGCGCAAACGTCAAAAAAATCCTCATAAAGAAGGTTAACCCGGAAAAAAGCTCTAAAGATAATCACCAGAATTGCACGAAGTAAAAAAAATATTTCATGGAATTTTGCAAAAAAAAAAAATCCCCAAAATTGGGAATTTCTAAAAAAATATGCTGAAACTTTGTGCTCTGCAACGCCAAATCTACAACACAAAACTCCTTGAAATAAAACAATGTTTGATCAGATTCGTACACAAACTGCAGGTATATCACTTTTATTTTATCATCATTCTTTCTTCCATTCAGTCTTTTTTTATTCATTCATTGAAATTTCAATGTCAACGTCATGCCAAACAAAAAAGCTCTATAACTGCATATTATTATCGGTAAAGAATTTAGTTTTATTTGAAGAAGAGTGCGAGTGCGAGTCTCAACTCCGGCATATAAATTAAATGATATTCGAAACTTCCTTGCCTGACATCATTAATATGTATTTTCGAATACCGAACCACCGCCAGCCACAATCTACTGATATACAATTTATTTTTTTAATTTATTGCATATTCACCTTCGCTAAGGAAAAAATGGAGTTTTACAGTACGTTTACACTATGCTAGATTTAGCAAATCCACTCGATTTAAGTTGTCATTTTCATACAATATATTTCAAATAAATCGAGATAATGCACTTAATCATCATATAAAACGCCTGTTAGACTATGAACTTATAATATGATTTAAACTGTCAATCCCATACAATATACGTCAAACACAATCCAATGGATTTACTAAGAACTAAGATTTATTTGACGTATATACTGTGGAATTGACATTAGAAATCGATTGGATTTATAAGTCTAAACGTACTATAATAGTGTAATAGTGTATAAACTAAACCAAGCTTTATTGAACCTTAATAAATCCAAAAAGGGAGCTACGTAATTCAGTTGGTTATGTGACATCTAACTTCACAGAATGACACATGTTTACATTTTGCCTCGATAACCAATAATAAATGGATTTTATTTGACGTATATGCAATGGATTTTGTAGTGTAAATCCACTGTATTCACTAAATCCGTAACAATGTAAACGTACTATAATTAATATATTATTTTAATATCTAATTCAAGGTCTACTTTATAAGGTCATGTAAATAGTACCACAACACGACAATATTGGTTGAAATTCTCTCAAGCTGTCAAAAATGTTTATTTATATGATTAATTTGCAATAACAATGTATTTGACATATTGGACGATATCAGCTGACCGTATCACGCTACCTTATAAATTGCATCATGAGCTAAATCTTTCTCACAGAGACACCAAAAACAAGTGTTTTGGGCAAATACGTCAATTTAAATGAAGCGTTTTAGTAAAACTTTTTTATTGTAAATCCGTCTCTAACACGGTGTTTGATCGAAAATTCTTCAAGCTGTCAAAATTTTTGTTTACGGTTTCATACAATTTAATCACAATAACAAAAAAATTGACAGATTGAAACCAATCAGTTAACCGTTTCCACCACCTTATTATAGTGCGTTTGCACTTAACCAAATTTAATAAAACCACTGGGATTCAAATATCAATTCCATTGCGTATAGGTCAAGCTAAATCCCCATAAAGAAAGTTAACACGGCAAGGAGGTCTAACGCAAACGGGGTATTATTTCATGGTTGACATTTAAATTAATCAATGTAATTTACTGAAAGCTATAATGTAAACATGCTTTTAGTCTTTATGTGGGATTTTAATCTCAAAAATAATAATACATCACGAAGGCAATTTCGATTGGAATTTCGTCAAGCTGTCAAATTTGATGCTTACGTTTCCATGTCTTATTATACTACCTTCTAATTGCACCATGAGCTAAATCTTTTTCACAGTGGCACCGAAAGCAATTGTTTTGGGCCAAATATGTCATTTGTTTGTCAAATATTCATTAGAATTAACAATTTAATGGTCTGTTCCTTTACTTAAAAAAAATGGTAACAGTGGCAAAAATGGTAAAAGTGGTTAACTGCATATAAATTGTATGCTTGTTAAAGTAAAGGAACGCTTTGCAGGTTAAAAATGGTAACCTCAGGCAGGTAAAGGAACAGAACTTAAATGACACATTTTCTATAACCTATTTGGTGTAAATGCGACTCTAGTATTGGGTTTAGCTGGTCTTGCTGAAAAGGTTCCTAATGCTAAGTTTACATTTACGAAATCCACTCAATTTCAACTGTCAATTCCATAGCTCAAACGTCAAATGAAATCTCATCTGGATTTCATTTGACGTTTAGCCTATGGATTTGACAGTTGAAATCGAGTGGATTTCGTAAATGTAAACCAAGTCTAAACTTAGCTAAAAACCTAATCTGGTCTTGCTGAAAAGTTTCCTAATGCTAAGTTTACATTTACAAAATCCACTCGATTTCAACTGTCAATTCCATAGCTCAAACGTCAAATGAAATCTCATCTGGATTTCATTTGACGTTTAGCCTATGGAATCGAGTGGATTTCGTAAATGTAAACCAAGTCTAAACTTAGCTAAAAACCTAATCTAGTCGTCCAGCACCTTACAGATGAATAGTTTTTCCATGACCCAAAGAACAAAGAATTTTCTCAGCATTTATGCGCTTCCTCTTCTTCGGCCTTTTAAAAACCAAACTATTTAGACTTTATAATTTTCTCTAATAACTTTTAATAAACTCTAATCTAAACTATTTTGTATACGTTTACTCACTATAGTCAGTCAGACGACCTAAATGTCATACAAAAGCTAAACCAAAATAAAGCCGACAGACAGACGACATATCTATTTAAATAATATGACAGAAATCGTCATACAATGGACGGAGAGACAGAGCCAGCATTCTAATTTTGTGCACTTATATTTTGTTTCTTGAGATGCTACTTAAGCTATCAACAAGAAAACAAAATAAGAAGAGCTTGATGAAAATCTCGTTATTCAATTTAATGTTCAGACAGAGTCCACCACCGGTCGATTAATTTAACGGATATGTAAATACACATATTTTTAGGTTTCGCGGAGAGAGCGAGAAATTTCAAGTTGATAACTTGAAAGAGTGAGAGAGGAAGGAATGAATAAATGACTTTTGATTTACATAAATTTATCAGATAATTTTGGATTTAATTATTTATTGTAATTAATACAGCAAATAGGTAATAGACAATATGGTCTTCATAATTGCAACCTTCAAGATGTCAAAATGTTTGTTTACGTTTTCATACAATTTATTCACAATAACAACAAATTTGAAGATCTAAACCAATCAGCTGGTTGTTTTACGCCACCTTATAATTGCATCATGGTTAACCCGACAAAAATCTCCAATGCAAACGTCGTCAAAAAATGAAGACAATGTACTTAATAACACTGTGCAACATTTTTATGGTAATCTTGTGCAAACAATTTGAGCTGACGATTTTTTGAAAGTGCAGACCCCAACGGCTAAAACCCTAGTTGGGGTTTGTTGTGTCAGATCCAGCTTGGATTTTATGGCCCCATCTAAACATAGTGTTATTCACAGTAAAGCATTTTGACATCTAGAATGATAATCAGCTGTTTTTGTGCAATATATACACGTCAAATAAATCCTTTTAACCCTGTGTTTACACATGACAGGACAGTTAACCTCATGTATTGATTGTCAAAATATCAAAACTTGCTTGTGTGACGTAGGCGTCCCGACAACTGCAAAAACAGTTGTTTTCCGTTCACATATTTTGTTTTTGTTCATGTTCTTTTGTTTTCAACACATTTCAATTATTATCTCACACATTTTTATAAAAAATGTAAACAATTTGTTAACCCGACTGTCTATGAGAAAATGATGGACAGCTGGGAGACAAACGGCAAATGTATTTATCAGAGTTGTATTTTAAGACAAACTGTCTGGTGTAAACGCCTAGTAAAGAAAGTTACCCGGCAAAAAGCTACAATATAAACAGGCTATCAATTTATATCGGACTCCAAAGCCGAAGGTCACACTAGAGTGGTTTCGTGAAGCAAATTGAGTTAATTAAGGCGTGCTTAGATCGAGTTCTCCAATACAGCAATTTCAGGATTTTAGACCCCGTTTAGACTATTCTTGGTTTAGCAAATCCAGTCGATTTATGTTGTGATTCTCATACAATATACATATGCTCTATTCCAGAACCTGCAAGAAGCTACTGTTTTTTACTACGATAACATTTTTTCCTTTATGTTATCGGAAAAAATAGTAAAAATTAGTAGATTCTTGTAGTACTGGAACAGACCAATATTGCAAATAAATAAAGATAATGCGCTGAATCATCGTATAAGTTCATAGTCTAATAGTACGTTTAGACTTATAAATCCACTCGATTTCTAATGTCAACTCCATAGTATAGTAGTATACGTCAAATTAATCGTAGTTCTAAATCCACTGGATTTTATTTGACGTAAATTGTATGGGATTGACAGTTTAAATCATAGTATAAGTTCATAGTCTAACAAGCGTTTAAATTAAGATTTACTCTAGTGTAGAACGCCTAATTTAACACGATTTGTTTTGCGAAACCTCTCAAGTGTGACCTTCGACAAAGCAGGTTCCCCAGATCATTCTTTGGCATTTCTTAGGATTATGTATATCTGATGTTGGCTGCGTCGTCTCAGATGGTCCATCCGTGGAGTCTAATTTTCGATGACTCGTTAGAGCATATCGACTGGAAACTGACACGCGTGATGTTTTGCTCCAAGGCGAATTTGTCTTGCCCCTTTTTATTCGTTTACCCGAAAAAACTTATGGGTACTTTACACGATATGTTTTTAACATATGGGTTGTCACTTTTTAAATACAAATTGTATATGCAAAGTGACAACCCGTATGTAAATAACATATCGTGTAAAGTACCCATTAAGCATGAAAGTCAGCCGCTTCTGTACCGAGGCCTTTAAGGCCTGCGTACATAAGCTGCTTTGCCTGATTGTCTTGCTTTGCTGCTTCATTTCTGACGTAATAAAAATAATAGAATAAAGACGAAATTTCGAACTGGGTTGCCATCAGTTGGAAATTGGGTCGGCCTTCTTTGTTCTTTTATTTTTTTATTGAAGCAGCAAAGCAAGGCAATCAGGCAAAGCAGCTTATGTACGCAGGCCTTTAAGCTGGTGGACTCCTTGCTTAATAGCTCATTTAGATTAGCCATAAATCATCAACTTGATTTAATAAATCCAGTACAAATCTCATTGTATTTAGATATACATTTGGAGGATTTATATGACAGTCAGCTGATTTTCGTTCATATCACAATTACCAAGGTAATGCATCAGCCCATCTGATCGAAACGTCAAAAGAAGTTGAATTCGTCTCTAAAAACATACGGCAAATTACAAATTTATTGTTCAATATTGAAAATGTTAGCACATTATGCTACTAATGCTAACTAATGAGCACAAAAATAATTACTTTATCATTTAACCCCAGTTTATGTATTTCGAAACGAAAATGTGTGCGCATGAAAGACACCCAAACTTTAGTTTTTGAAATATTATTTCATTTGCCTTTGCTTCAAAACAAAAATAAAATTTGAAATACACACTCAAATTTGGTAGTTTTTCTTCCGCATTCGTTTTCTTATCGTCATACATAAACAGGCTCTTAGACACCGTAAATATTAGTCTTGGCTGATTAAAATCAACTTTGTATATCAAAGCAAATTTAATTTTGTTCGCATTATTTACAAATTTTGACATTTTAAATTATTTATGGTTGTTGCAATTCACCGATGCATCTACCTTGTTTCTTGTGCCAGCTTGCAACTTTTTGTATTTTCTAGCAACATGTTGCAAAAAAACAGAGTTGTGTACGAGGATTTATGCCGGATTTAAAACAAATCCACTCAATACGAGGATTTATTTTTGTATGGGAAATCTGGTCCATTTTGTCCGGATTTAGCAAATAAAACCTAATAATGCGCTAAATCCAGCTAATGACGTCATATATAAATGGCCTATAAGCAGTGTTGCCGAATTTGCTGATTTATCGTCATTTTGACGATTTTTTGGCCCAAAATTGAAAAATGACGATTTGACGATTTTGTGGTCCAAAATGACGATTTTTCACGTAATCCAGAATTTCATGAAATAAAAGACGACAACAACATTTTGACCAAAGTTTCACGAAAGATTTTAAGGAAGCCAATGTTTCAAATTCGATTGTTGAGCTTTTTTATTGTTTTATAGCAATTTCCAGACGGATTGGCTATATTTAGGCACATATCTGGCATATCTAGGTACAGGCATTTCATATTTTTTGCCCCACATTCAAATTACATGAGTTGAAAATTTTCGTTTAGTCCCAATTTACATTAGGCGAGTTTACTTGCGGCAATTGTCAGTTTGTTGGTGAGAGAGGGTGCTGAGAGGCAAAGGGTTACCATATGCCTCACCTCTCTCTCCTACAAAATGACAATTGCCGCAAGTAAACTCGCCCAATGTAAATTGGGACTTAGTTTTGGTAATGGATGAAAATCTTCTTTAAAAAAACTATTAATTATATATATTTTGCTATAAAAAAAATATGATTCCAGCTTTATGCCCTCTTTAAGCTGTCAGCCAGTTTTGAATGACTGCCCAGTTTTCGACTGCCCAACAACCAAAATGTACGTGTACGGACAAACATGGACGGTCACAATGTCAAGCAATCGATATTTGAGCTAACCCTGCGTTTACAAAATACAGGACAGTTGACTTCATGTATTGATTGTCAAAAACCCAAAACTTGCCAGTTGTAAAATTATGAATGAAAATCATAGATTTCCTTTTGTTTTCCGTTCGCATATTTTGTTTTTGTACATATTCTTTTGTTTTCAACACATTTAAATTATCATATCACTTCTTTTTTACGAAAATGTCAAAAATTTGTTAACCCGGCTGTCTGTGAAAAAATGATGGACAGCTGGGAGACAAAAGACAAATGTATGTATGTGTTAGTCAGAGTTGTATTTGAAGACAAACTGTCTGGTGTAAACGCCTAGTTAGCTACAATTTAAAATGACAATGTGTAGCCAGCTGTGGGTTGTATATCTTATGTTGTCAGTCTCATTCACAAAAATATCAGCGAAAAACGGCATTAAACGGTAACCAAACCGAGTTTTGGACCATGTTGACGATTTTTTGACGATTTTTCAAATATTGTTGACGATTTGACGATTTTTTGACGATTTCGGATCAAAAACTGTCGGCAACGCTGCCTATAAGTCACTTCGGGTAAAAGGATAAGAGGCAAAGGGCAACCGTTCGAATTTTCCTCTGCATTTCTTCATTCTTTTATCAGAATTGACTTAAGCATAAATTCCATGTTTCTCGCAGCAACAAATCTAAAGGCCTGGGTACATAACATGGCGGAATAAGAAGGTGTTACATCGATAACAATAATCGGTCAATTTACCACACCAAACGTCAAAATATCGCATTACTGTGTATTGCTTGTTTACCTTTTGTATGTCATTTTATTTCCAATAATGCATTTTGACAACTAATGTGATAATCAGCTGTTTTTGCCGTTGTACCTGTATTATTGTGCCGTGGTACATAAGCAGCCTCGTGGCCTGGCTTTTTTGCCTCGCTTCTTTTCTGACAAAATAAAAATAAAAGAATAAAGCAGAAAAGGGCACCCTAGTTCGAAATGAAGCAAGGCAAGAAAACCAGGCGACTAGGTTGTTTATGTACCCAGGCCTTAAAGCCCTAGGTACATAAGCGGCTTGCCAAAGTGTTCTCGGCAGAAATCCACCTATTTCAAATGAATTCGATAGCATTTGAATTAGGTAGTACTTGGCCTTTAATCCTTTACATAAAACTGAGCGTGAAAAAAGCGGCGTATTTCATGTGTTTTTACCTTTAAAGTGTATTACCCTCATTAGCCTAAAGGTTGAGGGTATAAAAAATAATATTTCGGAGGGGGGCCGGGCACCTTGCTACTAAGTTCGGTCCGGAACTTTAGGTTTTTTACTTGTTTTATATTATAACAAAACTTTAGAAATTGGTTCAAGCTTTTTTGTCTTTGGAAGAAAAATTGCGCCGAATAGCATTCAATTTAAGGACATTTTACACGACAACAGATCGCTGACTTCCGATTGACTGATATTTGAATTTTGATATTTCTTACAGATTTTTTTACTTTTATGCCATTTTTTTTTTTTTTTGTATAATAATGAAATTTTTGACATTTCGCTCTTTTGCTAGATTAACACAAGGCGTATTTATATATGGTAGAAGTGTCAACCAGCTGTATTCTTACTTTTTTTAAATTTAGTTTTCAAAATGTAAT
Organism: Musca autumnalis; assembly: GCF_047663935.1. Taxonomy (NCBI): domain Eukaryota; kingdom Metazoa; phylum Arthropoda; class Insecta; order Diptera; family Muscidae; genus Musca; species Musca autumnalis. Next base: position 18,817,772 of record NW_027411866.1, on the reverse strand, counting down.
ATGGTCTACTCATGAAATTTGAAACTTCGAAATTTATTATCATAAAATACTGCTTTTCACCCTAATACTATGTTTACATTTACGAAATCCACTCGATTTCATATCTCAATTCCTTTGTGTATACGTCAAATGAAAGCAAATCTGAAATCGATTCGATTTCATTTGACGTTTGAGCAATGGAATTGACAGTTGAAATCGAGTGGATTTCGTATATGTAAACATTGTATAAACGTGTAATAAAAATTACCTACGAGAATTCTGAATGCGTTATATTTACATTTTGATTCAAATTTGTTCTATTTTAGAGGATTTTCAAAATGTATTTGTTTTCCTGAAAAAATTTTGGAACGATCCTATTATTCAATATTTTCTTTGACAATTAATTTTCAATAACAACAATGTTGTTTTTGTAAATTTGTCAGTTGTTGTAATTCATTCATATACCTTATATAAATTTGCCTTGGCTTAACCATTAAAATAATTAATATTTCTATTAATATTTTGTTAAAATGTGAAAACAATAATAAGAATTTTTAAAATTTGGTATTGGTCATAAATATTTGTATACAACCCCTCAAAAAAAATGTTTTTTCATAAAAATCAAAATCTATTTCTTCACATCTTCTTCTCAGTTGCATAAATATACCTTCTACTGTACTTGACATTTATGCAAATAATAATAAAACAATGTTTATTAAAGGTTAAATAAAAAACAAAAACATGGATTACCTTTTAGTTATATTTAAATTATATGTAGAAATATTTCTTGTTGATTATGGATGCCAATATCCACTAACATTTTCAACAAAATGCATAGCATCAATTTTGCATAATATTTTTTTTATTTTGTTGTTGTTACAAAATCAAAACACCCCAAAGCACACCTTTCAATTATAAGTTATGCACAATAATTACAATTTATAAGAAAATTACAGCAACAACAACATTGATCGTTTTTGATTTTTCTTTTCTTTGTCACACAAAAAGATTTGCACACATGTTTTCATATATATGTATATATTTTTATTTATTTATATACAACACATTTTAAAGATACAAATATTTATTATTACACGCTCATCTATTATTTTGTGACTTTTTGCTTTCAAAACACACACATTTTTTTAAGAAAATATCCAAAAATCACAATTTTGCATCATAAGACATTTTTTGGCACTTTATTTTTCGCGAAGAACAAAAAACGCTTGGAACGATTTTTTCAAACACACATGTTTTAAGTATTTTATTATTTTAAATGGCTATACTTTTTTTATTATTTTGTTGTGTTTTTATTGGTTTTACTTTTTTAAGAACTATTTTATTTTAATTAATTTATTTTAATTTTCCACATTTTATCTTCCTTTGCTTTTTGTGTTGCCAAATCCGACGACCGCCCGAAATTTTGTTTGCTTGTTTAACGTCCTCTTATCGTTGGCTGACTAGCCATTGAAAAAGCATCCAATCTGCTAACTAACAGTTAGTAAACGTTTCGAATATATTCAAATTATCATAAAAGCTTTTGTTTTCTCTCACTCTCCGGCACAGATCAGAATTTAAGAGATACACATAGACAGGGTATCCCATTTGATTCTCTTAGCATAGAAGAAAACAATAAGGGTGATACACTCTGGAAAAAATGTTGATTCAAATTTAAGAAAATAACTGTCACATGAGGGATTTTGTTACAAAAACTTTTTACTTTTAATTTTTATTTATTTATTTATTTATTTATTTTTATTATTTATTTATTTATTTATTTTTTTATTTATTTATTTATTTTTTTTTTATTTATTTATTTATTTATTTATTTATTTATTTATTTATTTATTTATTTATTTATTTATTTATTTATTTATTTATTTATTTATTTATTTATTTGTTTATTTATTTATATATTTATTTATTTATTTATTTATTTATTTATTTATTTATTTATTTATTTATTTATTTATTTATTTTATTTTATTTATTTATTTATTTATTTATTTATTTATTTATTTATTTATTTATTTATTTATTTATTTATTTATTTATTTATTTATTTATTTATTTATTTATTTATTTATTTATTTATTTATTTATTTATTTATTTATTTATTTATTTATTTATTTACTTATTTATTTATTTACTAGCAAAGTGCCCGCTACTTCGTATGCGGAAAGGATATAAAAAACAAATAAACAATAATAAATTATAATAGAAATGGCGAACACTGAAAATTTTATTGGACTTATACCAATTTTAATCAATATTTATTGTTATTTTAGTACTGTTCGTACCGCTTTAGTTCGATTTTCAAAAAGATCTGCCATATCTCACCCTTACATGTTAACAGCGATACCAATATTGCACGCCAATACTCACTAAATCCAAAAAATACAGATTCCAGAACTGTCCCTACACCCAACAACAAATTATGTGCTATTAAGTACTATTCGTATCCATAAGTACGATTTTCCAAAACTACCTCAATCCTTCACTTCACCAGTAAACTTAATTCCAAAAAACAGGATTCCAGCGCTAACAGTGCACTCTAATTCAAGTTGTACCATTTGGTATATTTCGTGCCAATAAGTACGAATTTCAAAAACTACCTCCACGTCTCAATCCTACACTCCAACCGTAGTCTTATCGAATTCCAGGATTCCAACTCTATCAATTCCCCCAAATACCCACTGTACCAAATTTAGTACCATTTAGTACTTTTCATACCCATAAGTACGAATTTCCAAAACTACCTTAATCCTATACTCCGACAGTAATCTCAATTCCAAATTTAAGGATTCCAGGTGTATTCGTTCACTCAAATCCAAATTGTACCAACTTTAATACCATTTAGAACTTTCCGTACCCATAAGTACGAATTTCCAAAACTACCTCAATCCTAGACTTCCACAATAATCTCGATTCCTAATTTCAGGATTCCAGATTCCAAATCCCAATTGTACCAAATATAGTACTTTTCGTTCGCATAAGTACGAATTTCCAAAACTACCACCATCCTACACTCCAACATTAATATCAATTATGAAGTTAAGGTTTCCACCTCTATTCGTTCACCCAAATCCAAACTATACCAAATTTAGTATTTTTATTACCCCATTACCAACTAACTCCATCTTACACCCCAACAGCAAGTTTAATTCTAAATTTCATTATTCCAGCTCTGTTCGTTCATCCAAATTTGGTACTTTTTGTACCCATAAGTACGAATTTTCAAAACTACTTCCATTTTACACTCCAAATGTAGCCTACGAAGTACTAATTTTCCAATTATCTCAATCCCATACTCTAACATCAATGTTAATTCGAATTTTTAGGGCTACAGCTTCGTTCACCCTAAATCCAAATTGTACCAAATTTAGTACCACTTAGTACTTTTCGTAACCAAAACAACTTCCATTCTACTCTCCACCAGTAGCCTTACTACAAAATTTCACGATTCCAGCTCTATCCGTTCGCCTAAATCATAATTGTACCAAATTTAGTATCATTTAGTGCATTTCGTACCCATAAATACGAATTTTCAAAATTACTTCCATTCTACTCTCCAACAGTAGCCTTAGTACAAAATTTCAGGATTCCAGCTCTATACGTTCGCCCAAATCGTAATTGCACCATATTTAGTACCATTTACTACTATTCGTACGCATAAGTATGAATTTTCAAATCTACTTCTATCCTACCCTCCAACTGCAGCCTTAATTCAAAAATTTCAGGATTCCAGTTCTATCCGCTCAACCTAAATCCAAATTGTACAAAATTTAGTACAATTTAGTACCTGTTGTACGGTACAACTTGTACCTATAAGTACAAATTCTCAAAATTGCTTCTATTCTACCCTCTAACAGCAGCCTTAATTCAAATTTCAGGATTTCATCTCTATCCGTTTGCCCAAATCGTAATTGTACCAAATTTAGTTCCATTTAGTACTTTTCGTACCCATAAGTAGGAATTTTCAAATCTACTTCTATTCTACCATCCAACTGCAGCCTTAATTTAAAAATTTCAGGATTCAAGCTCTATCCGCTCAACCTAAATCCAAATTATACAAAATTTAGTACCATTTAGTACCCATAAGTACGAATTTTCAAAACTGCTTCCATTCTACTCTCTAACAGCAGCCTTAATTCAAATTCCAGGATTCCATCTCTATCCGTTCGCCCAAATCGTAATTGCACCAAATTTAGTACCATTTAGTACTTTTCGTACCCATAAGTACGAATTTTCAAAACTACTTCCATTCTACCCTCCAACTGTAACCTTACGAATTTTCAAAATTGCTTCCATTCAACTCTCTAACAGCATCCTTAATTCAAATTTCAGGATTCCAGCTCTATACGTTCAACCTAAATCCAAATTGTACAAAATTATTACCATTTAGTACTTGTCGTACCCATAAGTACGAATTTTCAAAACTACTTCCATTCTACTCTGTAGCAGCAGCCTTAATTCAAATTTCAGGATTCCAGCTCTTTCCGTTCGCCCAAATCGTAATTGTACCAAATTTAGTACCATTTAGTACTTTTCGTACCCATAAGCACGAATTTTAAAACTACTTCCATTTTACTCTCCAACAGTAGCCTTAGTTCAAAATATCAGGATTCCAGCTCTATCGGTTCGCCCAAATCATAATTGTACCAAATTTAGTACCATTTATTACTTTTCGTACCCATAAGTACGAATTTTCAAAACAACGTCCATTCTACTCTCCAACAGTAACCTTAATTCAAAATTGCAGGATTCCAGCTCTATCCGTTCGCCAAATCATAATTGTACCAAATTTAGTACCCTTTAGTACTTTTCGTACACATGTGTACACTTTTCCTAAAACACCTCCTTATGTCAACCGTACCCTTTAACCTTGATTCTCACACAAAATTTTAACCTTCGTCCGTTCACAAAATACGAATTGGTACCAAATTTAGTACACTTTAGTACTTTTCGTACACTTATAGTTCGAATTTCCAAAAACCCTTTAGCACATCTTTCCTACACTCCATCAGTGACCTTCACTCCAAATTTCAAAGTTCTATCTCTACCGGTTCGCCAAATACAAACGGTACCATATTTAGTACCTTTTAGTACTTTTCGTACCCTTCCAGTTCGAATTTCCAAAAACCCAGCCTTATCTGACCCCTTCGGACCAAGAGTGATCCACACCCAAAATTTCAGGATTCTAGCTTCAGCCGTTTTGTCTGGGCGTTGATGAATCAATCAGTCAGTCAGTGAGTCAATCACTTTACTCTTTTATTAATATAGATTTATTTATTTATTTATTTATTTATTTATTTATTTATTTATTTATTTATTTATTTATTTATTTATTTATTTATTTATTTATTTATTTATTTATTTATTTACTTATTTGTTTATTTATTTATTTATTTACTTATTTATCTATCTATTTATTTATTTATTTATTCATTTATTTATTTATTTATTTGTTTATTTATTTATTTACTTATTTATTTACTTATTTATTTATTTATATTTATTTATTTATTTATTTATTTATTTATTTATTTATTTATTTATTTATTTATTTCTTTATTCATTCATTCATTCATTCATTCATTCATTTATTTATTTATTTATTTATTTGTTTATTTATTTACTTATTTATTTATTTATTTATTTATTTATTTATTTATTTATTTATTTATTTATTTATTTATTTATTTATTTATTTATTTATTTATTTATTTATTTATTTATTTATTTATTTATTCATTTATTTATTTATTTATTTGTTTATTTATTTATTTATTTATTTATTAATTTATTTATTTATTTGTTTTTTTTATTTATTTTTTTATTTATTTATTTATTTATTTATTTATTTGTTTTTTTATTTATCCAGCGATACAAATGAGAACATCTAGATAAACAATAAAGCACTGGGAAACCATCCAATATGACTATCTGAAGAAGTACAACTCCCAAGGCAGACAAGAGTGGTATTAGCGCCATTGCGCTCAGGATACTGTAGCCGTACGTTCACATTTACGAAATCGAGTGGATTTAAACTGTCAATTCCTTTTGCGTATACGTCATATGAAAACTCATCTGAAATCCACTAAAATTCATTTGACGTTTAAGCAGTGGAATTGACAGTTTAACTAGAGTGAATTTCGTAGAATAGATAATACGACATAAAACATGTGACCAGCGTATGCAAACGAAACCCATGATAGGTTGCAGGAGACAGTGTCGCTGACTTCCGAAAAGTCAGTTGTTTTGTTGTCATGAAACAAATCTCATGAAATTAGGCGTTCTTAGATCGAGTTCCCCACTACTGCAATTTCATAAAATTACTCTAGTATGGAACGCCTAATTTTATGAGATTTGTTTCATGATAACAAAGCAACTGACGTTTCGAAAGTCAGTCTATGTCAACCCCAATCCCCGTTTTTATGATGTCTTGTGAAAGACTGCCATGGATGCCGAGTGTAGTCTCGAAGTTTGGCACTTCAAGCGATACTGTTTGGTATCTCATTTGTTTTTCTTTACTGTCATGGCCTATATTAACAATATTTTTAAGTAGTTATACATTAAATGAAAAACCACCAACATTATGGAATTTACTAATATGGTCTTTATTTTTGTTAATATCTTGGTAACAATACTCAATTTGGACGTAGCATAGAAACGTGGCTACGTTCTCTTCTCTAGCTTATACACGTTTTCTTTTGTCTTAAATACATTGAAATCAAATTGTGAATGAATGAGTTTTTTTACAATATCGTTTATCGTTTTACAAATTTGTATGAGATAATGTTTCGTTTTTCAGAAAAACAAACAAAAAATAATAAATTAAAGCCAATAAGTTAAAGCCTGCCGGGCAAAATTAACAAAATTCAAAAAAATACTTAAACCAATGAGTTAATTATGATTGAGGTGGAGGAGAGTAATGTAACTCCCACAAGGCAGCACGCAACAAACTGAACTAATGCTGGTGGATGGACTGACGATGTTATTAATGATTGACACCCTTATTTTGTTGAATATGCTTAATATTGTATTCAACACAGTTACGGATTTTGGGTTCCAAACATTGGGAATATACATCAGTCCAGAGACCGCTAATTGGCAACTCAGCATCAGCCTTAGCTAGGGCTGTGGCAGCATCAACTTCCTTGCGCACCTTTGTATCAATGGCTTTGACATCATCGGCAGTGAAAAGGCCCAATTCAATGCACATCTCCTTGAATGAAGTAATGGGATCACGTTTTTGACGTACCTCTTGAATTTCTTCACGGGTACGATAACTGGTGCCAGGATCAGACATCGAATGGCCGGAATAACGATAGGTATTGGTTTCCATAACAAGGGGACCATTTTTATTTACATAATCAATGGCAAATTCGGTGGCACTGCGTACAGCCAAAACATCCATACCATCAACCCAAATGCCGGGCAAAACATCACCACGGGTATAGTAATCTGTATTGCAGGATGCACGTTCAGCACTGGTACCCATGCCGTAGTTGTTATTTTCGCAAACGAAAATCACCGGCAATTTCCACAAATAGGCCATGTTATAGGCTTCGAATACCTGGCCTTGATTGGCAGCACCATCACCGTACAGAGCCAAGCACATGCCACCATTGCCCTTGTATTTGCAGGCAAAGGCAACACCGGCACCCAAGGGAACCTAGCAAAAGGAAATAAATCTTTTATCAACGCGCTTTTGAGTTTAGAAATTTATTTATGTCGTCTTACCTGGGCTCCCACAATACCATTACCACCATAGAAGTTGGGCGAATACATGTGCATGGAGCCACCCTTACCCTTGGCACAGCCACTTTGACGACCAGTTAATTCAGCCAATACACCCAATGGTGGTACACCCATCAAATAGGTCCAGCCATGTACACGATAGGCAGAAATAATGTTGTCCACATCACGCATGGCAGCCTTCATGCCTGTGTAGGGAAGATAAAATTATTATGTATGAGAGTAATCTAATGGAAATAATATCAAGCAACAACTTACCAACAGCACAAGCTTCCTGGCCAGAATACAAATGACAGAAACCACGAATAATTTTCTCCTTATACAAATTACCAGCTGAGGTTTCCAAACGACGTATGGTCTGCATTTGTGTATAGTATTTAAGAGCTTCATCTTTGGTAAGTTTTACGGTAGTTTCGGGTCCTTTGTCAAGACGATGTAATTTGAAGGGCTGTGGGAAGGAAAGACAAAAGAGATAGAGAGAGAGAAAAGCATTTAGAATCAAAAATAGGTTCAGCTTTATTACGTCTTATGCATATGCAGGCCAAACATGGCTGCTGAAATTATTCTCAATATCTTCATGTGGATACACATTAGCCACGCAAATTATGAACTCCACAAGGAGAAATTATCGATGGATATATAATCCACGTTCTGCGGATAAATTATCGCAGTTCTGTGTATAAATTATCGCGGTTCTGTGGATACATTACCATCTTCTGTGGATAATTTGTATCCAAAATTGGAATTGGATAATTTTTATTTTGTTTACATTAGAGACATACGTTATCCATGTGAATTATCCACCACGTGAACAAATGTTACAGTATCTAGAGTAAATTGGATATATTCCCCCTAGCTTCATTTCAAACAAAACTGTCCACCTCTCCATAACCTTGGTTAATGTACAAATAAGTCAACTTTCTATTCTAAAATAAAAAACCGATTAAACTTGAAATTGTGATAACAAAGAAAAAACATTTCCAACCAACTACTGCAACCCCCCGCAAACAAGAGATAACATACAGTTAATGAACGCTGCTAAATATTCCAATCTTTTCAATTAGAACTATGGCTTCCTTACAACATTTATGGGAAACGTATGACTGATGACGTTCATAAGAACAACAACAAAGATATGTTAACAATAATAAACAAACATTCATAGTTATGGAAATGTTTGGGGGAGACGGGGGCACGTCTAACAAATTAGAGCCAATGACCTTGAATTAACAAAGCAAACAATAGCCGCTTTTGCGATTTTGTTACAAAAAACTTAATTTTCTACTACATAAACTTGAAACACCACACAAATTCTCCAAAAACATAAATCATTTAACTATTTTGAAACAATTTTCCACATGAAAAGAAAATTGTTTTCTAAAAAGTTATGTAACTTTTTTCTGTCGCTCGCTCTACTTACCCGTTGCACTTGCACTGTCGCCTCAGTAGCATAATTATTGGATTTTTGTGTTCCGGTTATAGCTGAACTCTGGAATAAACCGAAAAATGAGCTTGAATTAAAGCGTCCTCTTAGCTGATGAATATTATTACAACACAACAAATGATGGGCGCCACTAGTTTTTACTTTTGGCCAAGTAGAAGATGACACACAAACATGCAATTGTCTGCTGCTGATGCTAGTATTTTGCGGGCATTGATAACCTACTTTTTGTAATTGTTGGATGACTTTTGGTGCACCCCCAGTAGCTCGTGTTAGTTGACGCAACATATTTTCACAGAATTGGATTAATTTCACGAGTTTAGGCGTTTTGGTAAATTAGTTTCGAAGGAAACTCGTAAGGAAAATTCACAGTTTTCGCAAAAAGGGGAAATATCTGAGTCGCGTAACACCCGTCGTCAACGGCCCAAAACACACACAAATAAATTTAATGGCTGTGCAAAATTGTCAAAAGAATTGGATTTGCCAATCACATGAGAATCGGGTGCAACTTCTATATGGGCGTATAGCAACTGTGTGAAAAACTGAGAAGCATTAAGGCCTGCGTACATAAGCTGCTTTGCCTGATTGCCTTGCTTACCTGCTTCATTTCTGACGTAATAAAAATAATAGAATAAAGACGAAATTTCGAACTGGGTTGCCATCAGTTGGAAATTGGGTCGGCCTTCTTTGTTCTTTTATTTTTTTATTGAAGCAGCAAAGCAAGGCAATCAGGCAAAGCAGCTTATGTACGCAGGCCTTTAGGTCGAATTACCCAACCACATTCACCCATGGTAGAACAAGAAAAGGTAGCAGCAATACCCAGCTGACTGAACTGGGCTGTAGTGTTAGTGTCAAATTCCATACGACATTTTATATATGTATTTCTATGTTCGATGTATATTAGGGACATATATTTTTTGAAGAAAAAAATTATTCATCTGAAATAAAAACAATTTCCCATAAAGACTCCTTCATATCATTGACATGTAACCTCCTCCAGGTCCGAACGACATGCCGCACACTAAAACACCGCTTATAGAGGCGGTACAATATTTGTTAATATGTGTGGTATTTTGTTAAACTTGAAAATAATAAAGCCCTAATAAACATGTGCTTCTTGTTTTCAAAAACAAAAGATTGAAACAATTTCTCTTTTTTCAATGAATTACGAGCGACCCCAAACATTTTTGCAAGAATTCTACTTCCTGCGTGATATTGTGCATTTAGTGGAATGATATGGAAACATTCAAACTGAAAATCTAACGAGTTTTCATTTATGTTTTTCAAAATATTCAATCAAATGTGAAAAATTATTAGTTTTTTAAATTCCAATAATTTATAGACATTTCCTTATTTTGTTTAATTTATATTTGACACTAACGTTCCAAACAAAAACAAATTCCTTTGTGGTTGTTGTTCGAGTTGTATTTGTTGTAGTATTAACTTTACCATGGTACAATAATTCTTAGGTAGGCCACAGCTAACAGCTGATTACAATTTTTGTTTGTTATGGCTTAATCTGTCAAAACCGTGTTGACATGCAGAGTTGATATTTATTATTGATCAAAAAATTCAACTCTGTTTTGTTTTCATTTCAACATTTCGTTCTTCTTCTTCTTTGTTTACTCATCCGTTATCATTCATTAAAACAATTTTGACGTTTTAAGCCATAGCGACAGGGTTGTATTTTTTTGGCGATTCTCATACCTGGCCTACCTATGAATTATTGTACCATGAACTTTACCTTGTATTTGTTCTACCATGACATTCACCACATAAATTTCTTAAAAAATACGAGAACGGAGAAATGACGGAAATTGCAGAAACTCCAGCAGAAATGTCAAAATCAACGTATCAGCTATCGTATTTAGATTGTCCCGGGTCACACTAAGAGTAATTTCACTGAAATTTTGACATTAAAGTAAAAGAAAATGTAAAATCATGGTTTAATAAGAAAGGTTAGCCAAAGCTTTATGTCAATTTAAATTTTTTCATTCGAGTATGCCTAAAACTTCAAAACAATATAAACAAACTGTGTATGTGTGTGTGGTGTTTGAATAATATGCCAAACAATTTTAAAAACAATCGAATTCAATGATTTCTAAAATTGTTTTTAGACCATTTGTATGGAAGAAATTGGTGAGAGTTGCCTTGAAACAATCAGTTTATCATATTCACAACGCGATTATGTGGAGAAAACTTAACTCTTCATTCATTTTTCGCGTTTTTTATAAAATGCTCAAAAATGCATTGTAAACAAACAAACTTGTTGCTTTTATTTTGAAGTTTTAGGAATTCAAGAAAAACAAGGGTTCTATAGATTTTTTTCATTTAAATCTACCTCTTTACATATACCATGTGTAAAATAACCCGGTCTGTTTGTTTCATACGAATATTGCAACAAAGCAAAATTGCAGAACACAGGAAACCGTGTACACTAGTTTATTGAAATTATGTGTTTTTCTCAAAACAGGTGAAGTTTCATGTCAAAATTTCATTGATATTACTCTAGTGTGGCCCGGGACATACCAATGAACATGCTGCTAGTTTCTACTAGGCCAAAATTGTATGGGCGAAAACAGGAGAAAAGGGTGATATTTTGCGCTATTTTTAGCTCTGTTCCTTTACGTGCAAGAATCTTCAATTTTTACCATGGTTTAATAAGAAAGGTTAGCCAAAGCTTTATGTCAATTTAAATTTTTTTCATTCGAGTATTCCTAAAACTTCAAAACAATATACACAAACTGTGTATGTGTGTGTGGTGTTTGAATAATATGTCAAACAATTTTAAAAAACAATCGAATTCAATGATTTTTAAAATTATTTTTGGAACATTTGTATGAAAATAATTCGTCAGGTTATCATTGAAACAAGCATTTTAACATACCCACAACTTGATTATGCGGAGAAACATTTGTCCTTCATTCATTTTTCGCGATTTTTATAAAAGCTCAAAATTGGTGTTGTAAACAAACCCACTTGTTGCTTAATTTTGAAGTTTTAGGAATTCAGGAAAAACAAGGGTTCTATAGATTTTTTTCATTTAAATCTACCTCTTTACTTATACCATGATTTTTACCATTTTTTACTCGAAAAGCGTTCCTTTACTTCGGACACCATACAATTCATATGGGTGCTGTTCACAACTTTTTCTAATCATTTGTATGGAAGAAATTTTTCCGTTTTGCATTGGAACAAACATTTAATCATATCCAATATCGATTATGTAGAGAAACCTTGACACTTCATTCACTTTTCGTTTTTTTTTTTTTTTTTTGTGAAATGCTCAAAAAAAGATATTAAAGTAGAAACACAATGGATTTTTAATTTAATTAATCGAGCTTTTTATGACCTACGAAGATTACATTGAAAAATTGATATCTAGCGAAGTCCTACACATATTTGACATTTTGTTTTTACAGTTCATTTGACACAACACAATCAATGTTAACAATAGCAATAGCTGGTGACTTGCTTGTTTTCATTTTATATTACATTTTTCCGATAAATAATAACAAAAATTATACGATGTTTGAGGAAAAATTAATAATGTGCAAAATACTTTTTTGTTTACCCAACACATATGATCGCCGGTGCCAAAAATGACACGCTTCGATGTGTGTTACCAAAAAAAAAGCGGCATGATAAAGCAATAATTTTGACATTTGAAAGCAAGCAAAGGGCTGTCAATTTCTTAACAGTAGGGATGCATAGATGAAATCAGAGATGAAATACTTTCCTTTTCTTTGCATTTGTCCATAAGTACCCAGCAAAAAATTTGGAAGTAGTGCAATGTAGAGTTATGATTTCAATACATCTTTCGATGCAGTCCACACGGAGTTATGAAAAATGCACTCCGCCCGATACATTTTAGATGCACTCGCTTAAAGATCCCTAACCAAGCCAATTTATTTGATCCCTAGTCTTTTTTCTGAACACAAGAAAGAGTGTCTAAAATTATAAGAATTTGTTTTAAAAATAAAGAAATACAAACTAAAGTTATGCTATGTTTACATTTACGAAATCCACTCGATTTCATATGTCAAATCCATATGTTAAACGTCAAATGAAATCCAATGGATTTCAGATGAGATTTCATTTGACGTTTGAGCTATGGAATTGACAGATGAAATCGAGTGGATTTCGTAAATGTAAACTTAGCATTACGAACATTGCTGTAATTCACCAGACGCAAGTTATTTTTGAAGTGGAGTTGAAGTTTTTTTTAGAAATCTGAACTGGAGTAGGAGGAAAAATAAAAAACCATTTGGATGATGAAGCAAACTCAGTTACGATCAAATTTAATGGAGAGTTTTTTATAATTTGTGTTAATGTAATAAAGTTAATATTCTTGTTTTACACGAATAAGCAATGTGTTTTATTTATTTTGGGATATTTGCAATGACTTGCATTTTATAGCATCTTTAGGCCTCATTTAAATTCAATCCAAAACACTACATCAAAGACTGTGATTTGGATCGAAAATGGAGTGCATCCTAGCTGTGTGCCGTGGAAGTAAAATGAAGTGCATCCTAGCTGCGCGCTCTCTTGTAAAATTCATAGGTGAATTCATAGGAAAAGATGTACTCCAGCGGCAATTGTTCTGGTGATTTAACTGCATCCGCGGATGCAAACTTTTTGCTGGGTAACTGTTCCACACTCCTTAAAAGTCCTCAAAAGTCGAAGAATAATTGATTTTCATTTGGTCTGTTCGAGAACTGCCATCGTAGTAAAAATTAGTAAATTCTTGCAGGTACTGCAACAGCATCTATAGATGTGAGTTCATCTATAGATCCCTAAAATTATTTAATTTCTTCTTTAATTTCATTCTAAACACGGTGAATTTGCTTTAGTTTCTTATTCTAAACACCACAAATTTGCTTTAGTCCCTTAAAACGTCACTTCAACAAAACACGCTTTTTCAGTTTTGATGTGCGGGTTTCGATGTGAATGAATTTCGTCAATTTTCTTCCAATTTCCAGAACTTTGACTTAAAATCATTGCAAAATGCCCAAGGAACAGTTCCGCGAGGCGGATCTTATTAAGAAAATGTAAGTTTTATTAAGAATTTATTTTCATGTATTAATTTCCCCTATTTATCTTGCAGATCACATGTTCAGTTTAGCATTAGTAGCCCTGAAGAGATTCAACAGGAGTCTCATTTGCGTATTGTTTCCAAGAACTTGTATCAAGCTCAACGCCAACCCGTTCCATATGGCGTTTTGGATCGTCGCATGGGTGTTAGCAGTAAAGATGCCACCTGTGATACATGTGGCCAAGGACTGAATGAATGCATTGGACATTTCGGTTATTTAGATTTGGCATTGCCGGTATTTCACATAGGACATTTTCGTTCTACCATTAATATACTACAAATGATATGTAAATCCTGCTCTCATGTTATGCTCAAGGAGTCGGAAAAGAAAATCTATGAGAAAAAGTTACTAAATCCGAATTTTAGTTATTTGGCCAAAAAGGCATTGCATGGCCAGATTTTGACTAAGGCCAAAAAGTCGACAAAATGTCCAAATTGTGATGCTGTTAATGGTGGTGTGAAGAAGGGGCCGGGTTTATTAAAGATTTTGCATGATCCCTATAAGGGTAAAAAACAAGATCCTTTGATGACCAAAGATTTGGACGATCTGATGCAAGCCACGGATAATAATAGGGAGTTGAACCAAATGCTGGGAAATTATAATCATATGGAGGAGCTGAATCCATTGACTGTATTGGAATTGTTTAAAAGTATACCGAAAAGGGACATTCCCCTGTTGGGTATGACCAGTGAGGGAGCAAATCCAGCAAATTTAATTGTGACCAGGGTTTTTGTACCACCAGTGTGTATAAGGCCTTCGGTGGTGTCAGAAGTTAAAGCGGGAACGTAAGTATTCTGACATGTTTTTGGATTCGCTTTAAATATTTAAATCGACGTTTCCTTTTTCTTTAGAACCGAAGATGATTTGACCATGAAACAAAGTGAAATATTGCTTATTAATGACGTCATACAGAAACACATGACTGGTGGTGGTAAAATAGAGTTAATCCAAGAAGATTGGGATTTCTTACAGTTGCATGTGGCCTTATATTTCCATAGTGAAATTTCCGGTATACCCCTAAACATGGCCCCCAAGAAAACCACACGTGGTTTAGTCCAACGTCTCAAAGGCAAACAGGGTAGATTTCGTGGTAATCTCTCCGGTAAACGTGTAGATTTCTCAGGACGTACTGTCATCTCCCCTGATCCAAATCTAATGATACATCAAGTTGGTGTACCAGAAAGAGTGGCAAAAATCCTTACCTATCCTGAACGTGTAAATCCCGCAAATATACAAAAAATGAAAGAGTTGGTGAAAAACGGTCCAAATGTCCATCCTGGAGCAAACTATGTCCAGCAAAGAGGTTCTACATTTAAAAAATACTTGGCTTATGGTAATCGTGATAAGGTGGCCCATGACTTAAAATGTGGTGATATTGTGGAACGTCATCTATGCGATGGTGATATTGTGCTATTCAATCGTCAACCTTCACTACATAAAATGTCGATTATGTGTCACCAGGCTAAAGTGCAACCGCAACGTACTTTCCGTTTTAATGAGTGTGCCTGTACACCTTATAATGCTGATTTTGATGGTGATGAAATGAATTTACATTTACCGCAAACCGAAGAGGCCAGAGCTGAGGCGTTGATTCTTATGGGCAATAAATCGAATTTGGTTACACCGAAAAATGGTGAAATTTTAATTGCTGCTACTCAGGATTTCATAACGGGTGGATATTTGTTGACACAAAAAGATGAATTTTTAACAAAGGAACAGGCAATGCAATTAGTGGCGTGCTTTTTGGCAGGACCAGATGCCAATATGCAAATCGATATGCCACCACCGGCCATAATGAAGCCACGACGACTTTGGACGGGAAAGCAGATATTCAGTTTGCTGCTCAAGCCTAACAAACAGTGTCCCGTCAATGTTAATCTCATTACCAAGGGAAGAAATTATACCAGCAACTATGATTTGTGCGCCAAGGATTCATGTAAGTGTGATCTAAAAGGGTGTTTGAAAGTGAAGAAAGTTTTTCTTTCTTTTTATTGTAAGAAATGAAGTCTTCCTGATGTTGTGTTATGGTACTCTGAACATATCGAAATGTTTACCACAAGTAAATGCTGTGGTCTAGATGTTACACATGACAAGACCTTCCTAGAATATTGCTTTCCTATAATATTGTCAGTATTAAGACATAATTTTTAAATTAACCTAAAAAGTATAATTTCCTATTTTTCAAGTTTTACATTATTAATTCCTTTTGCTCTGTGGTCAATAATTAAAATTGTCTTACAACATTTCCTCCATTGGCACCATTCCTCTTGGACAAAGCTTTGTGGCTGAATTGGGCCAGTTTTAAACCGTTTAATAAAATCAACTTAAAATTTTAGTAATTATTTTACCATTTTTCATGCCATTGTTTTATTGGTATATATTGTTGCTACATATTTCTTTCATTCCGTGTCCTCCGATGGAATTATATGTAGAACATTTTCCTCTTTAATACTATCCGCCTGAAACAAAGTTATGTGGGTGTATGCTCCATTTTGGAAACGTTCAGAATTAACCTATAACAGTAATAATAATTTTATCTTTTTCATGCCATTGTTTTAATGGTATATATTGTTGCTACAAGTTTTTTTCTTTCCGTGGCTTCTAATGGAATTTAATGTAGATCATTTTTCCCTTTAATATTATCTGGCTAAAACAAAGTTGGGCTCCATTTTGGAAACGTTCAGATTTAACCTATAAAAGTATTAATTTCTAATATTTCTCAGCGTTTTTTTTGGGGTTAATATAGAAGCTACAGATTTCATTTATTCCGTGACCCATATTGAAATATGATTTAAAACATGTCCTCAATTGCCCCCATTCCTCTCGGACAAAGTTATGTGGTTGTATTGGGCCAATTTTGAAAATATTTAAAATTAACTTAAAATTGTAATATTTTTGCAATTGTTAGGTCTTGGGTTTAACTATATATATTCAAGCTACATGTTTCTTTTATTCCGTGACCTCTAGTGGAATTTTATGTGAAACATTTTCCATTTTGACACCATCCGCCTAGAACAAAGTTCTGTTGGTATTTGGAAGCCATTTTGGAAACGTTCAGATTTAATCTGTACAAGTGTTAACTTCTTATTTTTTCTCAACGGTAATTTTGTGCTTTATAAGATAGCTACAGGTTTAATTTGTTCCATGACCCGCAATGAAATTTGATTTAAAACATTTCCCTCATTGATACCCGCCACTATAATAAACGTTTGTAGCCATTTTAGCGCTTTTTTCGAAAAGTTCAAAAGATACCTAAAGTACTAATATTTTGACAATTTTCAAGTCATTATTCTAATGGTATATATTAGGGCTATAGATATTTTGTGAAAAAAATACTTTTACGCTATCCGCCTTTAACAACATTAAGTTGGTATTTGAGTTCCATTTTTAAAACCTATTTTTTCTTTATCAGTTTCTGTGATTGTTGTAAAAATAAAGGAACATCCGTTAATTTTATTGACAAAGTAATTGGTTTTTATCTTTCTTTATCTTTTCAGGGGTAATTATACGCAATTCCGAATTACTTTGTGGTTCCATGGATAAAAGTACAATGGGTTCGGGTACCAAGAATTGTGTGTTCTATGTCATCTTACGGGACTTTGGTGAAACATTTGCTACCAAATGCATGTGGCGTCTGGCGAGGGTAAGTTTTTTTATTTTTTTAGTTGTTAAATAAAACATGTATGTTTATATAATAGGCCTGTAATAGATTTCTTTCCTCTTACATGCAACCAATCGAAACCCATAAACTGAACAGTTGTTCAAATAATTGCCTCTTTGTCTTTTGTGAGAAAATATTAAATAATCTTAATGAAGATTATCTAAGGGAAATATTATTTTGCGTCATAAGCCAGTTTTTTATTGTTATCCATTCATCACGAATGGTAGTTAGACGTTTGCCAAACGATAAACAAACTAACCTCCCCTCTTTTCTTTACTTCTCTTCACTTCAATTAGAAATCTCAAGACTTCTTTCTCCTTTATTAAAATTTTTTATCAATGTTCCATGTTTTTTGTTATTGGAATATTTTTCTTGTACTGTCTGATAATACGTAAATAATAACATTACCAAAAGAGCTTCATGTCAATTGCAAATTAAAATCTGATTATTTAGCATATTTTGTTATTGTTGTTTGTATAAAATGTCCAATTATCTAATCTGGGTGGATTTGTTCTGAACGTGTTTGGGCGAACGGAATTACCCCCTCGAAATTTCCATACAATGCACCTGCGTATTTTTATAAAAAAAATATTAAAAAAGCATTGTTGGTAGAAAAAAGTCTATATAATAATTATCTTACTAGATCTGGGTGGATTTGTTTTGAATGTGTTTTGGGAAAAGGGGTTTACCCCCTCGATTATTCCATATAATGCAATGCACCTGTGTATTTTTCTAAAAATATTAAAAGAGGCATTGTTGGCATGGTAGAACAATATAAGGTAACAGCAATACCCAGCTGATTGAACTGGGCTGTAATGTTAGTGTCAAAAGCCATACAAAATTTTATATTTCTATTTCTATTTTCGATGTATATTAGGGACATATCTTTTTTGGGGAAAAAATATATCATTCAGAAAAAAACTATTTCCCGTAAAGACTTCTTCATATCAGTGATATGTTACCTCTTCCATGTCCGAATAACGTGCCGCACACAATAACACCTCTTATAGAAGCGGTACAATAGTTATTAATATTTTGTTAGATTTAAAAAAATAAAGCCCTAATAAAAATGTGCTTCTTGGATTTCAAAAACAAAAATTTGAAAGAGCTTCTCCTTTTTCAATGAATTTTTAGCGACACCAAACATTTTTGCAAGAATTATATGGCCTGTTCCCGTACTTTATAAAGTGGTAAAAGTCGTAAAAGTTGTAAAAGTCGTAAACGATTTTCATATAAATTTTGTGTACGGGAACGCAAAATGTGTAAAGTATTAAAATTTTAAAAACTTTTTAGTTCTGGAACAGAGCTATACTTTCTGTGAGAAAATATCCATTTAGTGGAATAATATGGATACTTCCAAATTGAAAATGTAACAAATTTTTATTCATGTTTTCCAACATATTCAATCAAATGTGAAAATTATTAGTTTTTTTTTTTTAATTCCAATAATTTATAGATATTTTCTTGTTTAGTTTACATTTACCGATGACACAAACGTTACAAACAAAAACAAATTTCTATGTGTTTGTTGTTGAGTTGTATTTGTTGTAGTATTTACTCTACCTTCTTTGTTCTACCATGCATTGTTGGTATAAACAAAAAAGTCTATAGCTCTGTTCCTTTACGTGCAAGAATCTTCAAGTTTTACCACTTTTTACTCGAAAAGCGTTCCTTTACTTCAGGCACCATACAATTCATATGGGAGCACTTTACAGCTTTTACTACTTTTGCCGGTTTTACCATTTTTAAAAGTAAGGGAACAGGGCATATATAATAACTATCTTATTAGATAAAGTTCCTGCTGCATAGTTTTTCCAAAACTATGAATCTATCTTAAAAATATTTGGCATATTTTTTCTTGGTTTTTAAATCTTGAAAGAGTTCTTTAGTTCTTTCTTTATTATGTTTAACACGATATATGTTAGTTTTGTTCCAGAACTAAAAAGTTTTTACAATTTTTACAACTTTTACACATTTTACCCGAAACCCCGTTCCCGTACACAAAAAAGTTGTAAAATGTTCACTTCTCTTTATACAAAAATGGCGCTAAAGGACGCTCTCTTTAAAAACTTTTTACTTGACAAAAGCTTCGTTCCAGTACTTTTTATACCCTCCACCATAGGATGGGGGTATATTAAGTTTGTCACTACGTTTGTAACTACTCGAAATAATCATTGTAGACCCCACAAAGTATATATATTCTTGATCAGCGTGCAATTCTACATCGATATAGCCATGTCCGTCCGTCTGTCCGTCTGTGGAAATCACTGTAGCGTCTGAACGGATTGACGTAGGTTGATGAAATTTTGGGAAAATATGTTATATTTACGTAGGACTTTTGGTATTGAAAGCGGGCTATGTAGGTCCACGCTTTCGTATAGCCCCCATACAAAATGACGCGTGACGCGTCGTCGTTTTAAGGAATTTTTAAGATATTTGGCCCATTTTACCACCGAATTGGTTGTAATTTGGTACTTTGTGTCTCCAGAGGCCAAAAAATATTCCTACCAAAGTTGGGTTATATAGGTCTACGTTTTGGTATAGCCCCCATATAAGGCCCCATATAAAGTACGCGTCATTTTAATATATTTTGAATGTATTAGACCCATTTGACCACAGAATTGGTTGTAATTTGGTATTTTGTGTCTTCAGAGGCCAGAAAACATTCCTACCAAAGTTGGGTTATATAGGTCCACGTTTTGGTATAGCCCCCACATAAGGCCCCTTATAAAGTACGCGTCATTTTAATATATTTTGAATGTATTAGACCCATTTGACCAAAGAATCGGTTGTAACTTTGTATTTTGTGTTTCCAGAGCCTAAGAAACATTTCTACCTGTTGCAGTCGGAGAACTTACTAGAAGCCTGGTTAGTTCCTTTTGAGAGCACACCAAAGACGTTTGTGTTCTTTTTTTATAATGGTTTATTGTGAATTCAGTTTTACAGGTTGATATGAATTAAAGCTTATGGTAATGAAAAATTAATTGTTGATTGGTATGATGATGGATGTACGAATTTAGTATTGGTGAATTGAGAAGGTGATGAAAGATGATGAAAGATGATGAAATTTGATGAAAGAGTGAGTGAGTGGGTAGGTAGGTTGCTTCAAAATTGTATGAACGCACGGCTTCTCTTCTCCCGAACAACTGACAAAAATTCAAATGATGAAATAGATTTTGACATTTACATGTCAAAGATGATTAGTTATTTTCAACGGCGGTAATGTTACCCATAATCGGCGGCAACATTCCCCCCTCCGTAAGCGGGTCCAGTTCTCCCGCCTTACCTTTCTCTCTATTGCCGACGTCCAACACAGCTATCTTGGAAACAGGGCGGTGTACAATGCCATTCTTAGTCTGGACCGTGGCACGTCTGACTTGACCATCCTTCGCAACGATACGGTCTATTACAACTCCTCTAAGCCAGCAGTTTCTAGGTTGGTGCTCGTCCACAATGAGAACCACATCTCCTATGTCAACTGGTTTCTGTCTCTCAAACCATTTACTTCGTCTTGTAATTATAGGTGCGTATTCTTTCAGCCAGCGCTCCCAGAAACGATTTGCGAACGCCTGGACTTGGTTCCATTTCTCTCGTAGATTGGTATCCTTCGTAAAAATTGGTTTGTAACCCGTAGATGAGCCAAGCAGCAGGTGGTTGGGGGTTAAGGCTTCATCGTCCTCTGACTCTAGGGATACAAACGTTAATGGTCTTGAATTTATTATAAATTCCACTTCAATTAATTCGCTTCTCAACGTCTCGTCATTAAACTTATTATTCGGATAGGCTTGATGTAGCACGGTCTTCACTGATCTCACAAGCCGCTCCCATGCTCCACCCATATGTGGAGCTGCCGGAGGATTGAAGTACCATTTAATGTCGTCGAAACTCCTTGCTAATTCGCTTTCGCTGAGCCTTTGAAGTTCTTCTCGTAAAATCCTTTCTGTGGCCTTAAAGTTGGTGCCGTTATCGCTATAGATTACCCTTGGGTAACCACGTCGTCCAATGAAATTCCTTAGGCACATTATACATGATGACGTATCTAGGCTATGAGCGACCTCCAAATGTATGGCGCGCGTTGTCATGCAGGTGAATATTACACCCCATCTCTTCTCTGATCTTCTTCCAAATGTTACTATCATGGGACCGAAGAAGTCGAAGCCGGTATAAGTGAAGGGCTTTTCGTAGGCTCCTAGCCTACCTTTAGGAAGAGACCCCATTAAGGGTATCTTGGGCGATGCTGTTGTTATCTTGCAATGTTGACAGTTCTTCCTCACTGTTTTGTATAAAACTCGCAATTTCGGTATGTGGTACTGACCCTTAAGAGAGTTGATGACGGTTTCGTGCGAAACATGGTGGTACTTCTCGTGGTAGTGCTTGATGATCAACGAAGTTACTTTGTGCTTCGGTGGTAACACAATGACATCTACATAACCTCTCAAATGTTCGGTGCGACCATGTATCTTGATGAGACCATCCATTTCGTCTAGAAATATATCTAAACCTCTTAGTGGTGAATCACTTTCAATACGCTTACCTCTCTTCAGGTTGTAAATTTCTATGGGAAATACATCTAACTGGGCTTGCTTTAATAGAACTGTTTTTGCTTGACATATCATCTCATGGGAAACTTCGTCTGGTTTTCTTTCTCCTCTGGATGACGCCCTCAGTTTCTTCATATACAGAAACCATTTTGCAGTGGCTCTGTACAGTCTTCTCCAATCAGAAAAATAGTCGATATTAATAGTAGTTGTGTGCTCCTTAGTGTGCACCTCCAAATAGTATGTTCTAACTTCTGTTGTGTCCGCTGTTCCACGATCCTTACATCGTGGCCAATTGTCTTCACTCTGTAACAGGAAATCTGGTCCGGAAAGCCACAATTCGGTGTTTGCTTTCGGGTTATCTTTCGTGGCTAAGTCCGCTGGATTATGTTTACTTGGCACCCATCTCCATTGTCTTGCGTGTGAGTTTTCTAGAATCTCGCCGACACGGTGCATAACGAAGGGACGAAACTTTCTTGGGTCCATGCGTAGCCAATGCAGTACGGTCTTAGAATCACTCCAATAAATGCAAGAGTCCACAGGAATACGATCAATTTCTTTGATTTTCGATGCGAGACGAACACCTAGTACTGCAGCCTGCAATTCGAGCCTTGGTATGGATACTGGTTTTAGTGGTGATACCTTGCTTTTGGCCATCACCAGGGCTATTGAAACTTGATCTCGTTTTTTGATTCTCATATAACATATTGCTGCATAACCAAATTCTCCTGCATCCACGAATACGTGCAATTGTACCTCGTCCGGTTCTTGAAGATGGTCGGAATAGCAACGGGGAATTTCTAGTGCGGTTATAAGCGGTGGTGGAACATTTCGGCTATGTCTCCACATATAGCGACTTTGCCGACTCTAAACGTCAAGAGAATATCTAATAAAGATGTTAGAAGATCCGGACCGGCGAGCAGGAAGTCGTTGAGTGAAACTCCATTCGTCTTGGCTGCTGCGTCCCACACTAATCTGGCTCTATCAGGCTTGTTTGGATTGCAGGTAATGAAGATAGGTAAATACCAAACACGAGACTCACTTCCGCCTATTTCGTCTTCATTCAGCTTACGTGCATATCCTTTTTCTATTAGATTGCTAAACTCTTTCGTTACCTTTATTTTTAAATCACTGTCTTTATCCATTTTCTTCCGTAGACATACTGCTCTCTTATATGCAGTCCCATAACTATCTGGCAATGTTACTTCTTCACTACGCCATGGTAAACCCACTTCAAATCTGCCATCTATGTATTTCGAGGTGGCATCAAGTACTGAAAGAGCCTTTTCATCTTCTGTTGAGTGGATAGTCTTACTGGGTGACGATTCAAGTGCATACATTCTATTCACTGCTTCATGTATCTTCTCGTACTTCCCCTCACACTCACACAAATGGATATTTACCTGGTAGTCTTTTGAGTTTGTGTTTACGTTGCCTTGTACAGCCCAGCCTAAACGTGTCTTCGTTGCAATGGGACAGTCACAGGGACCTTCACATATCTTCAATGGAACAGCCAAATTCCAATTGTCCGCTCCAATTAGTATTGTTGGTTTCACCTTTTTATATGATGACAATGGAATCGTTGATAAATACGGGTATTTTGCTTTTATCGAATCCGCGTCCAGTGACTGCAGCGGTAGCGACAGATTCCTTACTGTATGGACACCCTTCAACTTAAACAGGGGCTTGGTTCCTGGATTGGATACACTTACACTTTCTACGTACAATGACTCCACCGTTCGCTTTGTTTCTCCTGTCCACTTCAGGCATATTGTTTCTTCTTTGCCGCGTAGATTCATTGCGTTGAATATGTCTTCTTCCATCAATGTTACTGATGAACCTTCGTCCAGGAATGCATATGTGTCTATATATTTACCTTCTGCATGTACTCGAATTGGTAATATTCGGAAAAGACTTGCATCGTTTTGTACTTGATGAGAATGTACATTTCCAACATTTGCTTCACTTTTCTGTTCACGATCGTTCATGTTCGTTGTGGCCGCTGCCGCCTCATGAAGTAGTGGATGATGTTTTTCTTTACATCCATTAATTCCACACTCTCTGTCGACGAAGCATTTTCGACGATGTGATCCTAAGCATCTTGTACATACTCGATGTTCACGAACAATTGCCCACTTTCTTTGGCTGGACAATTTTCCAAACAATGAACACTTTGACAGCTTATGTCCTACACTCTTGCATGAAAAACATTTCATATTTACTGGTGTGTCCTCTGTATGTGTGTTCAACGTCACATTCTTCTTTGAGAACACTGGGGTGGCTACTTGAGACGCAGCCATTGCTATAGTGTACAGCCATTCACTAAAACTCTTCAATACTGGTACACCTATCGGCTTCTGCGTCATCGCCCACTGTAGTTTGTAATTATTCGACAATTTGTCCAACAACTCTCTTACCAACATTGGATTGTTGAGATGTGCCTCCAGTTGGCATGCTTCTATAGTCGAGCAAATGTTTCTCACACACATTGCAAAATCAATTATCGCTTCCAGCTTATCCTTTGGTGGTGGCATTTGTCGAGCCTTGTCTATCATGCGATCCAAAATTAGTTCTGGCCTTCCGAAATACATTCGTAAAGTGTCAATTATTTCCGGCACCATTTGTGGCACTAGCAGTTTGTTACGAACCATTTCCCTTGCTCTTCCTTTTAGGCACTGCTGCAAACGAATCAAATTCTCTGCGTTTGAATATCCACCTATGGAAGTACTGTTTTCGTAACTGCTTATAAAAATGGGCCACTCTTCTGGATCTCCATAAAATGGGGGTAACTCTTTTGGTAGTATCTGCCTTGCAGATAATTGTTGTGGTGTTGGCTGATTAATTGTAACATTATTACTTGGGAATACAACTTGCTGAAACGACAAAACATTATTATTATGTTGAGCATTTGGTAACTCGCCACGTTGCTGCATGATTTCATATTTTCTTTGTAGAAACTGTTGGTTTAATTTTCTCTCTTCTTCTAGAAACTGCAACTCCAACGTTCTCTTTTGGTTGGCAACATCATTGTATTCTGTGTTCACAGTATTACTTTGTTGTTGGCTATTTGCTGGACTATAATACGATGTATGTTGCTGCAACATTGTTGCTGGTTGATTTTGTGTAACGTATATTCCGTTTGCGCTTGAGCATGATCTTGCTTGTTGAACGAACTGTTGTTGTTGTTGCACACCCGTTGGTTTCATTACGTCAATGCTTGGTGTGGTGCTTTTTGTTGATGACGTCATTATTCCCCCGCTGTACGTGTTATGCGGCGATGAAACAATCGTTGTCAATAACTGCTGTTGTCCCGATGGGACTGTTGATACTACCCCACTGCATATTGGTGGGTAGATTGGCATTGTTGCTTGACTATACAAAGACGTGCTACTTCTGTCGTCGCCACTTACCCTTGTATATTCTTGTGTTTGTGTCGATGCTGCATTAGTGCTTGTATCTACTGCCACTGGTGTTGAACGTTGTTGTACATTACTGTCGGACGATATGGTAAATGCACCTCCTTCCATGGCTGCAATCGTCTGCATTTCCAATGTTGAGGAATCTGATACAAACTCCGGTGGTGTACTGTAGTTCTGAAGTGGTGGTGACAACTCCTGGGTCATGTTCTGTGCTGACGACCTCGCCAGTTCCGCCACACACGATTCGCAATTCCAATCGAGGTTCTGTATTTCGTCACCTACCTTTGCACAATCGTAGTGGCACCAACCGTTGCAGGTGTCACACCGAACCATTCTGTCGTTATCCACTTTTCGGCACATAACACAGCTTCGAGTTTTCTTTTTTGCTGGCATCTTGCACTTTCCTTCTTACTGACCTGTTTGAATTCCTTTTCCTTTTAAGGCTTCTTCAGACAGTCAGGATCTCAATTCCTGGGATATCTTCTAGTCCAATCTTGACGATGTCAATCAGGAACTTTCCATATAATTTTGAAGAATTGTTGCAGTCGGAGAACTTACTAGAAGCCTGGTTAGTTCCTTTTGAGAGCACACCAAAGACGTTTGTGTTCTTTTTTTATAATGGTTTATTGTGAATTCAGTTTTACAGGTTGATATGAATTAAAGCTTATGGTAATGAAAAATTAATTGTTGATTGGTATGATGATGGATGTACGAATTTAGTATTGGTGAATTGAGAAGGTGATGAAAGATGATGAAATTTGATGAAAGAGTGAGTGAGTGGGTAGGTAGGTTGCTTCAAAATTGTATGAACGCACGGCTTCTCTTCTCCCGAACAACTGACAAAAATTCAAATGATGAAATAGATTTTGACATTTACATGTCAAAGATGATTAGTTATTTTCAACGGCGGTAATGTTACCCATAATCGGCGGCAACACTACCATAAAACGTTTATATAGGTCCACGTGTTGATATAGCCCCCATAATACAATATCTCCCGATTTTCGATATTTTGAACGTTTTAGCCTCATTATCACACCGAGATGGCTGAAATTTGGTATTTAGTCTTCTTTAGGCGTATAAAACTTTCCCCCAGAAATTTTTAGGTATAGGTCCACGCCATCATATAGCCCCCATAGAACGGTACCTTCCGAATTTCGGTATTTTGAAGGTTGTGGCCACATTAATCCACCGAAATGGCTGAAATTTGTGGTGGAGGGTATAAAAAGTTCGGCCCGACCGAACTAAACGCTTTTCTTACTTGTTAATAGTAAAACTCGTAAAAGAGAGAACTGTAAAATTTTTTTCTCACACAAAAGTTTTTTGAGATAGTTCGGGAACGGAAAAATGGAAAATGCGTCAAAAAAATGCAACAAATGTCAAAGTCGGCGTATCATCCAATCAAACGCCGGCAACGATGTTACTTTTTTTACACGCTCAAATTTGTCGAGTAAAAGTTTTTAAAGAGAGCGACATTCAGCGCCATTTTTGTTTAAAGAGAAGTGAACATTTTACAACTTTTTTGTGTACGGGAACAGATTTTCGGGTAAAATGTGTAAAAGTCGTAAAAATTTTAAAAACTTTTTAGTTCTGGAACAAAGCTAAATTTGAGCGTGTAAAAAATAGTAACATGGATGCCGGCGTCTGATTGGCTGGTACGCCGACTTTGACATTTGTTCCAACTTTTTTGACGTTTTTTCCATTTTTGCGTTCCCGAACTTTTTGAAAAAACTTTTGTGTGACAACAATTTTTCTCTCTTTCTCTCTTTTACGAGTTTTACTATTAAAAAGTACGGGAACAAAGCTGTTATATGTACATCTTGTACCAATTGTTGCTGGAAGTCGTCTGTTAACGCAAAAAGTCAGCAAAAGAGAGCGATTCGAGAGAGACATTTTGAGAGTTCTTTCACTGAGAGTTTACAAATTCTTGCTGGACAAATTTCTTCTAGCAAGCACTAGCAATTCTTCTTCTTCTTAAAAAACGAGCAAACATCTGTTTTTATTTTTTCGATGATTTATGTTTGTGAAAATTAAAAACAATTTTATTGTGGAAATAGCAAGCCTAATTGTGTTGCTTTTTTGGAGAACAAAGTTGTAATGTGGAAAAATTCCTGTTTTCGGTCATTTCCTTTTTTATTTAAAAAAACAACATTTTTGCTTCCTTTCATTGGCGGACAAATTGTCGATTACTCGTCGATTACTCTTAATCGCAGTCATAATTGACACAAGTACAATCAAAAAAATATTTTTAAACTATATACAACTTTTACTTTTTTAAAATACAATTAAAGTTTTAAAACATAAAAAACTTTAGAAAAGCCAACAAAAATGCAGTGTGAAATATTTAAGAGAAAATGTGTCAGATTCTCTTTGTGCATCCCTGGTTTACTTTTTACAATTTTCTAGCAAAAGAGAATAAAAATTCCTTACTTTCTGAGAAAGTTCTTGCTGGGAAAGTAACCAGACAGACCTTATTTATATTGGCATCATTTCGAAAACGATTAAATTTAACGTAAAAATATTTGTTGACCATTTTTAACATTATTTTGTTGATATGGGTAAATCCTGCGTGACGAACGCTACATTTGTACGCGTTTTCGGGCAAAAATATTAAAATTTTTTGAACTTTCCAGATAGATGCATTGAATCTATACATGGTATTTAATAGAATTTGAGAGCACTTTCAAATGCTATAAAAAAAAATTTTTTAACAAGTATAATTAGCGGAAAAAATTGGTTATAAGTTATTGTGACGCACGCTACAAAAAGTGGAAGTAGCTTCCGACCTTGTGCTATGTTTTCATAATTTTTAGCAAATTTTGCATAATAAAGCACACAAAATGAAAATTTTAAAAGAAAGATGAATATAAGAGAATTCTAAAACAATTAATTTTTAGGCAAAAAATTTTGTATTTTTTTCCAAAATCAGCGAACCTAATGTGACGCACGCTACGTGATGCACGCTACATTTTTTCCAGTATATAGAAAATAAAAACCAGTGTATTTATTTTAACGAAACAATGTATATTTCTTGTAAATAAGGTTATTTAAGTCATATTTTATGTTCATAAATAAGTTTATCAATGCGTATATGTTTATAAATAAATTTTATGTTTTAATGAATCTGACGTTAGTGCGATTTTGAGCGCATTTTTGTTATATGACGAAAAATAATGTTTGCTTTTAATTCCGGGAATGCTCTTAACGTTAGCCCATCTCTCCGAAAGAATTCCAGCTGATTTTTGTATATAACTACTGCTTATATATAAAATGAAAATACCATTTGTATTCATTTTTGCCAATTTAAAAAAATCATGGGCATTATTAAGAACAATATTCTGAGCTTTTACCATTTTCCAATTTTTTTCTTTACGACAGCTCCGATTCCGTCTACTGCACCCTTTCCGTGAGCAGTTTCAAAAAATTCCACTAAAATTTTTCTTTGAAAAAGGGTATACTACTTAAAATGAATTTGTTTTTAAATTGACTTGCACATCCATCAGAAAATAAATATAACTTTGAAATATCATTTCATTTTTTAAGTTTCTTAACAATTAACTGAACTAAAATCGCTACGAAAACAGAATAAAACAAAAATAGAATACAAGAGAAAGTGAAAACAGAATTAAAAGGCAAACATTTTTTTTTATTTTTTGGGAGAACTCAAATCGTGACGAACGCTACAGAAATTAATGCACTGTAATTTTTTTATTTTTTATTATTGTAGATTTTTTTTCTATTTCCTTAAAAGCAGGATATTAATTTAATTTAAATTTATAGATGAATTTAAAAAAAAAAAAGAAATTTCTGCCCACAGTATAAAAAAACATAATTTTTCGTGACGAACGCTACACCACTTGGATCTGTCTTTTCATACCTAATTTCACTTTTTCCAAAATCGTAAAAGATAATATTTTCTGTCAAAATCTAAGAGAATTGAGTGAATAACAATATAGCTTTTGAGTTTACCACTTATGTTAACACTAAAGTAATAATATGAACATGTAAAAAATGTACAATTTTTGTATAAAATTAAAAAACCTGAGGTAGGGTAGAATTTTGTAATAATTTTTGTGTTAATAATGATAGAAAAAAAGTTTTTAACATATTTCTAAAATTAGATATCCAGTCTAATCTTCTGTGAAAAAATAAAGTAATTTGGATAAAATAAAAAAAATTTTGGCTGGTAGACTGTTTCTGGGATTTGCCCATATATAATATACATATAGAATTTTTTTTCTTCGGCGACCCATATTAAAATATGTTGTAGAACATTTGCTCCTTTAACAGATTTCTCCTAGAACGAAGTTCGTAAGCGTTAACATAAAAAATATTGTAAATTTTTTATTAACCTTTTTATTGATTTTGATTAAAACTACAGACTTCCACTCTTCAGTGACGTATATTGAAATTTGATGTAGAACATTTCCTGCATTGACACTATTGCTCTACAGTGATGTTCTGAGGCAATATGGTCACCATTTCGTAAACGTTTAAACTTAACCTAAAAATATTTTTTGTTTTTTGGATATTACTTTATTAATAATGTAATATATTTATAGTTTTCTTTTCTTCGGTGACCTATGTATATTAAAATTTGTTGTAGATAGTTTCATACTTTGACACCATTCCTCTAGAATGAAGTTCTGGGTGTGCCAACATTTCATAAACGTTAACATAAAAAAATATTGTCCATTTTTTATCTTCGGTGACCTGTATTGAAATTTGATGTAGAACATTTCCTGCATTGACACTATTGTTCTAGAATAATGTTCTGAGGCAATATTGGCACCATTTTGTAAACGTTTTAAATTAATCTAAAAATGTTTTTGACCAATTTTATATTGTAATTTTATTGCTATGTTATAGTACGTTAAAAAAAATAAAAGGATTGTATATTGCCACCATTTCGTAATGGTCAACCTATTTTTTTATCGATTTAAAAAAATCTGTAGAAGCTTCTCCAAATAAGTGAGATATACAGGGCAATCATGAATAAAATTCCATGCGGAATTTGTTCCCTTTCCCCAAATTCACAATTTTTTATTTCCGTATTTAGGTCCAAAAAGAGAATATTTTTGTTGATTAGGCAAGAATATTCCATAATTAGGATATTCTAGCAGTTTTCCACGTTTTAAAATAATGATTTTTCAAGAATTTCACCTTTTTAAATTATTTTCCGTGCGGAAAAATTCCGAGGGAAATATTCATGATTGCCCTGATAACATTCAGAAAAATTTAGATTACTATACAAGCTATTTTGAAATTATTACGGAATCTTAATAATATAACTCTACCCTCACTCGCCTAACCTTTAAGGATCACAAAGATCGCATATGGGCCATTTTGATTAAATTCGTTGTTGCTTTCATTGCTGCTGCTACTCAATATATGTATGTACATATTTCAAACATTCAAAACATTTACACACCTTGATCGCTTACTTAACTCCTCGTTGGGAATCCCCTAACATAATCTTCTTCTTGTTTCAAAGCCTTTTCCAATGAAAAAGAAAATCACCAAACTTTTTTTACCAAGCATTTGTTTTATTTTCTCCAAAATCATCTTTTTTTCTACATTTGTGGCAGACCGGTTACGTTATAAATGTAAGGCAGGAAATAGGAAAGTCTAGCATATGCCGATGGCAGCGCCTCTGTACACTGATCCATGGGTACAAATGAATTAATAGCAATTTGTATCCAATTATAATCTGGATGACGCATAACCATAGCACCACCAGAATCACCATTACAAATTGACATATTGGCAATGTCATAACCCTTGGCACATAGTGTCGATGCAATTACCAATCCCGGTTCATAGACACCACTACAATCATCATTGTCAATAACTTGTACTTGGGCCCATAGCAGCTCTTCCGAAGCATCCATATATTCATCATTCATAATACCAAAACCAGATATACTAGCAACCGAACCTGTTAAATTTTCCGATGTCATGGCGGTAGGCATCAAGGTAATGGGGGCAATGTCTGTGGAGAAGTTCAAAGCCTCTGGTAACCCAATAAGGCATACATCATTGTTGTAGTTGGTGGGATTATATTGTGGATGTACGTTAATATTTGTTGCTGTCATATTTAAGGCAGTTTCATCATAAAGCTCAATGGTTCCAAAGACAAGCAACAAGGAGTCATAGCCATAACAGCAATGACCGGCTGTGAGAACCCAGGTATCCGAGATTATGGAACCACCACACAAGAGATCATCAAATTCATCTTCTTTGATTATCACTTGCCAGGGAAATTGGCCGGGACTGGCCTTGTAGCCAGATACTATGCGACCCTAGAAACGTTAGAGAATTAAAACAAATTTGGAAAAAAAGAGTTTTTGGATCATACCTCTATTCTACCACCATGCGTTGTATGTAATCCCGCAGTGAAACATATTAGTAATAAACCCAATGCAATCCTTGTCATACTCTTTGTTTTTCCAAAGCTGCTGCTGCTGTTGTTCGACTGAGTTATCTTCCGCTACACTACGTTGTTGCCCAGCTAAAGCTTCTACCAAGACTATATGAAGTTTACCAATATTGTACATTACCCAAAGCCTATTGCCGCCACTCTTCTTACCATTATTGGCCATTGTCGATTTCTACTGGCTGATATGTGTACTCAAGTGTTAAGATAAGAATACAACTTTCCACAGAGATATATTTTGCAAAGAAAATTAAATCAAGCAACCACACAATGATGATAAGCTTTTTTCGCCCCATTTCTACATAGTGTTTACCATAAAAACTATCTCAAAGTTCTAAAAATTCCTCAAAAGATTCTCATGATGAGACATTATGACGTTTATCAGACGCATGGGAAACACCAGTACAAGTTTAATTATCTGGCGTCTGTAGTAAAGAAAGTTATTACCAGCACCATTGATTCGCAATGTCATTAGCAAGGTATTATATTTGGGGTATGTAGAACAACCACCTCATATGTGTCTCGGGAATCTTATCTGTTTAGTTCGTTTTTATTTTAAACATTTTTCAATTACTTTATGATGTTTTCCTGGGAAAAAAGATTTGTTTCTTAAGTAGCTGAATAAAAACACTTTAATAATTGTTTTGTAATTACGGGTTTTAAAATGTGTGGTGAATCTTGCGATACCATAAAATAAATCTCTTGTTTCGGGAAATGGTCTTAAAAGTGAAATAGGTTATATATTTGGATTGTTTTCCTGGTATGGAAGTGTGATTTGGCTAAATTTATGACTGGAAAGGTTTAATCACAATTACTGTTCCTTTTGGCTTTCTCGTAGAAGACCTAATGGTCTTCTCATAGAGGATTTCTCATAGAAGACCCGAATGTTTTTCATAGAAGCTCTCCTGGTCTTCCATGAGAAGACCTCCAGGTCTTCTACAAGAAACCCATTAGGTTTTCCATGAGAAGACCTCTAAGGTCTTTTACGAGAATGCCTTTAGGTCTTCTATGAGAATACCTTTAAGTCCTCTATGAAAAAACCTTCATGTCTACTATGTGAAGACCTCCAGGGTTTCTATGGGAAGACCTCCAGGCCTTCTATGAGAACACCTCCAGGTCTTCTATGAGAAGACCTACAGGTCTTCTACTATAATGCCTCCAAGACTTCTAAATGAAGGCCGCCAGTCTTATATGGAATGACCTTCAGGTCTCCAAATCCTCTTTGAGAGCTGGAGGTCTTAGCTCTTCTACGGGAGACCTGGAGATCTTCTCATAGATGACCTGGAGATCTTGAGGTCTTCTGACAGAAGTCCTGAAGGTCCTGGAGGACTTCTCATAAAATACCTAAAGGTTCTCTATTCGAAGACTTGGTGTTCTTTTCATAGAAGACTTGAGGGACTTCTCATAGGAGGCTTCAACTAGAGGTTTTCTCATAGAAAACCTGGTTGACCTCCAGGTCTCCAAATCCTCTTTGAGAGCTGGAGGTCTTAGCTCTTCTACGCGAAACCCGGAGATCTTCTCATAGATGACCTGGAGATCTTGAGGTCTTCTCACAGAAGTCCTAAAGGTCCTGGAGGACTTCTCATAAAATACCTAAAGGTTCTCTATTCGAAGACTTGGTGTTCTTTTCATAGAAGACTTGAGGGACTTCTCATAGGAGGCTTCAACTAGAGGTTTTCTCATAGAAAACCTGGAGGTTTTCTCATAAAAAACCTGGAAGTTTTCTCATAGAAAAACTGGAGGTTTTCTCATAGAAAATCTGGAGGTTTTCTCATAGAAAATCTGGAGGTTTTCTCATAGAAAACCTGGAGGTTTTCTCATAAACAAACAGGAGGTTTTCTCATAGAAAATCTGGAGGTTTTCTCATAGAAACCCTGGAAGGTTTTCTCATAGAAAACCTGGAAGGTTTCTCACAGAAAAACTAGAAAACCTGGAAGTTTTTTCACAGAAAAACTAGAAGATTTCTCATAGAAAACCTGGGAATTTTCTAATAGAAGACGTGGACGACTTCTCATAAATAAGCTGGAGGTCTTCTCATGGAAGACCTAGAGGTCTTCTCCTAGAAGATCTGGAGGTATTCTCATAGAAGACTTGGAGGACTTCCTATAGAAGACTTGGAGGTCTTCCTATAAAAGACCTGGAGGTTTCCTATAGAATATTTGGAGTTCTTCTCATAGAAGACTTGGACGACGTCTCAGAGATGACCTGGAGGTTTTATCATGGAAGTCCTAGAGGTCTTCTCATGGAGGACCTGTAGGTTTTCGCATAGAGGACCTGGAAGTTTTCTTATAGAAGACTTGAAGGTCTTCCTATAAAAGACCTATAGGACTTTTCATAGAAGACCTGGAGGTTTCCTATAGAAGATTTGGAGTTCTTCTCATAGAAGACCGGAACGACTTCTCAAAGATGTCCTGGAGGTCTTCTCATGGAAGACCTGGAGAAGACTTGGACAGCGTCTCAAAAAAACATGGTAGTTTTCTCAAAGATGATTTGGAGGACTTCTCATAGAAGACCTGGAAGACTTGGAGGTCTTATCATAGAAGAAGTGGAGTGCTTTTAACAGAAGGCCTGAAGGTCTTCCCATAGAAAGACTTGGAGGTCTTCTCATAGGAAACCTGGACGAGGTCTTCTCATAGGAAGCTTCGACGAGGTCTTTTCATAGGAATCCTGGACGAGGTCTTCTCATAGGAAACCTGGACAAGGTCTTCTCATAGAAGACCTGTAGTTGTCCTGTTCGATTGAGATGGGATAACCGTAAGTCGATCTCATTGTCTGACAGAGGGATGTCTTCCAAGCTACACGCATGAGAACTTTCCCGACTGAGATCTAGAGTTGCATTACCCGCGTGAATTATCGGTGTAGAGCTGTGCTCCCCGCCGGCGGCAACGCATTGAAATTGTTACCCCTTGCCGAGATATGACCCGTTTTACCATTAGTGGTGCAAAAAACTTTACCTTAACCTTTTAATAAAAAAAATATTTTTCCTTCTTCCAGATTGCCTCATATTTCATACAAAATCGTGGTTTTTCATTTGGAATTAGTGATGTCACACCCAGTGCTAGGCTATTGGAAGAAAAACAGCGTTTGTTGGAAAAAGGTTATGCAAAATGTGATGAATACATTTTGGAAATGAAAAAAGGCACCCTACAATGTCAACCAGGTTGTACACCTGAGCAGACACTCGAAGCGGTAATGCTAAGAGAATTGTCTAGTATTCGTGAACAGGCAGCTAAGGCATGTTTCCGTGAACTACATCCCACAAATAGTGCCTTGATAATGGCTCTGTCCGGTTCAAAGGGTTCTAACATCAATATATCTCAGATGATTGCGTGTGTAGGCCAACAGGCCATTAACGGCAAACGTGTACCGAATGGTTTTGAAAATCGGGCCCTTCCGCATTTTGAAAAGTTTTGTAAGTAGAAATGGCATACGCCGATTGAAGTTTTAGTTAATATTTTAACATATTTTCAGCTGCCATACCCGCTGCCAGAGGTTTTGTGCAAAATAGTTTCTATTCCGGTTTAACACCTACCGAGTTTTTCTTCCACACCATGGCTGGTAGAGAAGGTTTGGTAGATACTGCTGTAAAAACGGCAGAAACTGGTTATCTACAAAGACGTTTGGTCAAGGTAAGAAGCTCTAAGGGAGTGAAGCTTTATAAATTTTTGGTTAACTTGGTTTTCGTATTTCCAGTGCTTGGAAGATTTGGTGGTCCACTATGATGGCTCCGTACGCAATGCCATTGGTGAAATTGTTGAACTCATCTATGGTGGTGATGGCTTGGATCCAGTCTTTATGGAAGTTAAAAATAAACCGGTAGATATGGTTCGCCAACTGAACCACCTGAGAGCCTGTTGTCCCTATCGCAATGAGGAACCCATACCTGCAGAGAAAATTATGGACATAACCAAAAATATCCTCAAAGAAGAAGAATTTACAATGAGTCGCAAAGATTTCCAAAATGAAGTTGTGTGAGTTGGAATGAAACTCTTAGAGAAATTAGAGTTCTTTAAATATTTCCGTTTTGTTTTATTCACAGCTCCTTCATTGAAAAGGTGTCGCAAAAAATCGCCAAGGTCCAGGAGAAATATAAAGACCACCCCAAACTGGGTCATGAAGTAGAACGTCTTACGGAGGGACAAATACGTACATTTATGCGTTGGGTAAATGACAAATATAATCGAGCGGTGACGGAACCCGGCACTGCTGTGGGTGCTGTGGCGGCGCAAAGTATTGGTGAACCCGGTACTCAAATGACATTGAAAACTTTCCATTTTGCTGGTGTTGCTTCCATGAACATTACCCAGGGTGTACCACGTATTGTGGAAATTATTAATGCCACCAAAACCATATCCACGCCAATTATAACAGCTGAAATTGTCAACAATACCAGCATGGAATTTGCGCGTAAAGTCAAGTCAAGGATTGAAAAGACCACATTGGGAGAAATTTCTTCCTACATTGAGGAGGTGTACAAACTGGATGATTGCTATTTAGTGATAAATTTGGATTTAAATCGTATTAAAGTTTTGGGTTTGGAAATTAATGCCGAAACGATTAGATATTCGTAAGTAGTGCTCATTGGACTTTCTGCTCGGAGTTTTAACATAATTTGTATATTTTTTCGATTTAAGGATCTGCACCTCCAAATTACGCATCAAACCAGCCTTGGTCGATATAATGGGATCCTCTATTATTATTGTGCGCATTGATAGTTCCAAACATGGTGCTGCCTTAAATGCTGAATTGCAACGTCTATCCTCGGCCATACAAAATGTTGTGGTAGCTGGACTACCGCACATATCTCGTGCCGTCATTGCCATTGATGATTCCCGCCAACCGGCCACATATAAGTTGTGTATTGAAGGAGCTGGTCTAAGGGATGTAATGGCCACATATGGTGTTGTGGGTACTAAAACTAAGTCCAATAACATTTGGGAAGTATACAATACCTTGGGTATAGAGGCAGCACGTACCACCATTATGACTGAAATCACCGATGTTATGGAGGGCCACGGTATGAGTGTGGATCATAGGCACATTATGTTGCTGGCCAGTCAAATGACTTCACGCGGAGAAGTGTTGGGTATTACACGTCATGGTTTGGCCAAAATGCGTGAAAGTGTTTTCAATTTGGCTTCAGTAAGTTTTGATTGCTGCTGTAAAATTAGAGAAAAATATAACTTTGCATTTTATTTTTAGTTTGAAAAAACCTCTGACCATTTATTTGATGCTGCCTATTTTGGCCAAACAGATGCCGTGGATGGTGTTTCAGAACGCATTATCTTGGGTATGCCAGCCTCCATTGGTACTGGCCTCTTTAAATTGGTACACAATCATCAAGACACCGAATTACCCGAAATACAACCACCCATATTTTCCTCAGCTGCAGCGTGATAGTGAGTTATTTGATATTCCAACTATATCCAATAAGTTTGCATTGCTTCCCCCAAATAAAAAAGGCACCATCCAAATTACTGGTTATTTTTCCTATATTTCCGTTATATATTTCTTATTGGGGAGAGCTGCTCTTTAATTTTTTAGAAACAAAAAATATTGGCATTCTTTCTCTAAACTATTTGCATTTTAACACACGGTTTCCAAGACACGCACGCAGTTGCATAAAAATGTTTTTATATCCATCAATCAATCACATCAACTCTAGCAAAACATGGGTTAGATACAATAATATTTTTTTGTTTATAATAAAGACTAAACCTACAGTTACGTTTATATAGAGACGTGGAGTATCACTCCTCGTTGAACAAAAAAAAATGAAAAAAACACACACGCATTTTGCATTTTTCTTTAAAAGTAAATCCTTACTGCCTCTTCGGCATTTTGTTCCACTGGACAATAGGGACATTTGAGTATATGACCATTGCTTAACTTGTGCAGGGCATCATTGGATATGACATGGCCACATGTTAACTTTTTGGGAGGATTGTCTTCTGTGGTCTGCTGTCTTAGAATGGGACATGCGAAAATTGAATGATAACGATATTCTGGATCCAAATCTATTTCAATTGGCAATTCATCACGACCACTCCAAATATTTAGAACCTGACGGGATTGCATGACCTGGAAAGAGGAAGAAACAAATATTAAAATAAGGTTTAAATAATTAAGTTCAGATAGATATCTGCATTCTTTAGCGTTAGGAAGAGCTTAAATTTAAAAATAGGTGTTTAAAGCGATTTACATTCACCCATAAACTAGTACTTTGCCTACGCATAACAAATTCAAATGTTCCGAAATTCTTTAGAGAGTGGAAGGAAACGACTATTTTTATATAACCACGAAGTCAGACTTGCAAATAAACTTCTTATGCGAGAAAGTCTCATTTGTTTCTAGGGCAATCATGAATAAAATTCCGTGTGGAATTTGTTCTCTTTTCCCAATTATTTTATTTCCATATTTATGCCCAAAATCGAAAAAAGGTTTGTCGATTCGGGGAGAATATTCGCAATTTAGTGATTCAAGTAATTTTCAAAGCTTTAAAACATCTTATTTAAAAAGAATTTCCCTTTTTAAAATTATTTTCCATGCGGAGTTTCCGAGGGAATATTCAAAATAAAACTCCATGAAATTATACAAAATTTACAAAATCCCCAATTACCCACAAGTATCCACTTACCTGTTTAATATTCAACAGAGCCGGCAAAGCTGTACATCCGGCATTAATGACCACCGACAATGCCGAATTCTTACTTATACCTAAAGTATGGCAGGCATCTTTTAAGAATATATATGAAGCTTCAGTCCACATCTCCGGTGATATTAAATGTTTATATGGTGAATTTTCTATGCCCGATGGTAGATATATAAAACATCCCATTAAATTGGGTATTTCTTGTTCGAAACGATCAATGAATTTATGGAAGTTATTGCGTGCATATGCTATGGCTTCATTTTGGGCCGAAATCCCCTTTGAAATAATTTGCAAAAATGCCAAACGATGTAGTTTAAATTCTAATGTTGAATTTTTGGCAATTAACTCATTGGAATATCTTGATGTCCATTCAAGGGCCAAACTTAAATCATGCTGTTGTATAGCTTTCCAAATACGAAAGATTTCTGCAAAACTACGTTCCGATTCGAAAACTTCACGTGCCATATCTTCGGGCATTTTAGATTCTTTAATCAGTAACTGTGCCACATCATCCATGCCTTGACGGCAATAATGTTTGGCCATTACTTTATTCAAGAGCATAATATTTTCTTCATCTTGTAGAGCATCGGTCCGGGTGGTGGCCGTAAAATCCGATATGAAATTGCGATCAATAACTTTACCCACTTTAGAAACGGCACCATGTAATTCACGATGTTCACTTGAGAGACGTTGTAATTTTTCATTGGTCTTCTGTAAAGCCTCGGTAATTATTGCAATTTGGCTATCGGTAAGGCGAGGTGTAGATGCTAAGAAAACAAATAGAAGTGATAAGGAGGTCATTTATGCTTAAAATCGTATACTTACGTTCCATTTCCACTAGCATTTCAGCCTCATCTGTCATGTGATCATCTGCATCGACCTGGGTGCCTGTATTTATGGTTCCCGTCATTTCTTGCTCTGCCCGGGCCAACACCTGCAACAGCTCTTCCAGCAAAGAGGCAACATCATTGATTTCGGCTGCTGCATTTTCACGTATCTCTGAGAATTTGTTAATTACCCGATCTAGCTCCTTTTCCACAGCAGTAATAGCTTCCAACTCAGCAGCAGCAATATTGCTTGTCATGTTAACCGATAACTAAAGATTTCGTTCCAAATACACACACCCACAAACGATTGGAGGGCAAAATAAAATATTTTCTCCTACAACAACACAAAAATCCTGCAACGTCGTTTTGTTTTTCTTTCTAATATCTTTAATGAGTTTGGTTGTCTCCTTGACAATTAGCAAACAATAATTTGCATTACCCAGATATAGCAGATATAGGCCAACGACCGACTTCTAAGCGCGCTCTGACCGGATCAGATATGTAATATCGAGTATATTTTTCCTTTAACAATAGATTTGTTTTTCTTTTTAATATGTATTAAAAAACAACGACGAAGATTACAACAAAACAAAGTGCATAACAAAAGAATAGTTACACCTTATAAGATGGCGTAAGTACAGTGGCAACAATGTTAGAAAGTGAAGAGGGAAAGAAAATACTACAAATATGCTCGCAAATATAGCACAGGATTTTAATGTAAATCGGCGTTAGCAGATTTCAACTGCGTATACGTCAAATGAAGACTCATCTGAAATCCATTGGATTTCATTTTACGTTTGAGCAGTGGAATTTACAGTTGAAATCGAGTGAATTTCGTAAATGTAAACGAGCTATAACAAACCCACTGAGTTTCAAATGTCAATTCCAACTCGTATAAATCCTAATAAAAATGGTTAAAACGCCAAAAAGCTCTAATGTAAATAGCGCTTAACATTGCTGCCACGTTCTATGTCTTACTGTACGTTTAGAATTATGAAATCCATTCGATTTCAAATGTCAATTCCGTAGCATATATGTCAAACCTAATCGAGTCGATTTAAATCGAGTGGATTTATAAATCTAAACGTACTATTACAGGATACTCGTAGTACCACTTTATCTTATTTTTCCAAACAAAAAATCATAACATAATCTAATATACAAATTTGACCGAATAGTATCTAGAAACATGATGATAATGCCAAGTTTGCACTTACGCTCCAAAATCCACTGGATTTCACGAAATCCTGATATACACCCCGGTGTTTACACTTATTTTTTGTTGATTTCAATCATATCACAATAACTAAGGTAGATGCATATACGCAGCTGATCGAATTTTCAAACAATTTCTTGTAAATTGAATTAGACATCAAAAATATACGACAATATAGAACTTTACTGCTTTATTTCGAAAATGATCGTAAAATAATCTATGTATATATCGTATTAATTGCGTATAATACGAACAAATGAAAAAAAAAAAATGATTTAATCGTTGAGACATCATGATAATAAATTTTGTTAAATAAAAGTTGTGTTCATAACCTGCAAACTATAACTACTTGCAGTTGTATTCCCGTTTAGTGCTAGAAATGCGTTCCCGTACTCCTAAATCTAGTAAGACTTGCGCTTCTCTTTAAACAAAAATAGCTGTTGTTTTCTGCTATAGATATTTGGACTAGTAGAAACTAGCAGCATGTTTATTGACTTCTAAATACGATGGCAGATACGTTGATTTTGACATTTCTGCTGGAGTTTTTGCAATTTCCGTCATTTTTCCGTTCCCGCAATTTTTGACAATTCGCTTTTTTTCTAACATTACTATTAAAAAATTACCTGAACACAATGAAAACTAGCATTGTAACAAAATTTAATATTTTTTTACAAATTGTTTACAAATTTTGATACAAAATTTTGATTTGAATTTTGACCATCTACCTTGTTTATTGTGATACGTGAAAAGTGTTGCAACTTTTGGTACTTTTTTAGGCAAAAACAGGGTTGTATATCATGTGTACTGTGATTTCGATGTTAATTTCGCTGAAATCACGAAATGAGATAATTTCATTTTTGTATGTGAAATCATGATAAATTTTGATTGATTTCGCGCGAAATCACGAAACGCCTTCGAAATTATGAAACGACGCCGAATGTAAACCAACATAACAGTCCGTTTACATATAACCGGACTTAATAAATCCAATGGGTTTCAAATATCAATTCTATTGTGTAGAAGTCAAATAAATCCTCAAAAGAATGTAACTCAGCAAAAAGCTCTTTCAGTAATTTATAGCTGCCTATAATTTGCACTGGCACATAAACCCCGACTTTTTTTTTGGAAAATATGACGTTTAGGGGTCGATTATGCATTGCCACTAAACTTGAGTTGCGTTGTATTATTGATGTCAATTTCATAAAATTACTCTAGTATGGAACTCGATTTAAGAACCCCTAGTTTCATGCACGAATACAAAGCAACTGATAATACGAAAGTCAGCCCATATACGTCAAATAAATCTAGTGGATTTATTTGACGTATACGCAATGTAGGGCTGGGGCCTAATTACGACATTCGATTCGATCGAGTATTTGCTCGTGAGTGAAAAAATCGAACTATGAAAGCCTATTCGCTCCACTAACCGTACATTTAGGGGTCGATTAATAATATAAATTTCCATTTTTGCATTGAAATTCATACTTTTTACAATTAAATTAATAGCTTAAAGTTGAAAACACTGATATTGAACGAATTTGACATAAGTCCCAATTTACATTGGGCGAGTTTACTTGCGGCAAGTCCCAGTTTGTCCCAATTTAGTCCCAATTTACATTAGGCGAGTTTACTTGCGGCAATTGTCAGTTTGTAGGTGAGAGAGGGTGCTGAGAGGCAAAGGGTTACCATATGCCTCACCTCTCTCTCCTATAAAATGACAATTGCGGCAAGTAAACTCGCCCAATGTAAATTGGGACTTACATTAGGCGAGTTTACTTGCGGCAATTGTCAGTTTGATGGAGAGAGAGGTGAGGTATATGGTAACCCTTTGCCTCTCAACACCCTCTCTCACCCACAAACTGACAATTGCCGCAAGTAAACTCGCCTAATGTAAATTGGGGCTTTGTAGAAGAGACACGTAAGGCGAATGGAAATGGAAAAAAATTGCTCCTACAATTCTTAGGCAATTCATTTTATATTTTTCGAATTTGACATTATTTTCATTGTTTTGAAAACAAAACTTGTCGGAGCAGAATTAGTCCCAATTTACATTAGGCGAGTTTACTTGCGGCAATTGTTAGTTTGATGGAGAGAGAGGTGAGGTATATGGTAACCCTTTGCCTCTCAACACCCTCTCTCACCCACAAACTGACAATTGCCGCAAGTAAACTCGCCTAATGTAAATTGGGACTTACCTTTTATAAACGCAAGAGGCAAGTTTAAAAAGGAACGAGAAAAATTGCCGCAAGTAAACTCGCCTAATGTAAATTGGGACTAATTTTCTGTCGTTTCACTTATGGGTACTTTACACGATATGTCTTTTACATATGGGTTGTCACTTTGCATATACATTTTGTATTTAAAAAGTGACAACCCATATGTAAAAAACATACGTCTAAAGTACATATAAGTGAAACGACAGAAAATTAGTCCCAATTTACATTAGGCGAGTTTACTTGCGGCAATTTTTCTCGTTCCTTTTTGATTGATTTTTTGATTTTCTCTACTGGCAACGCAACTACAGTTGAGTTGCTATCCATTATTTACAGCGTGTTTTTGTAAAAAGTTTTTGCCCATTCGTTCGTCGATTTCATGAACGAAGACACAATTTGGTTTTCATAGCGGTTGACGTTTGTATTCGTGTGACAAACAAATGAAAGCTTTTTATTTTCGCAATTTTTTTGGTTTTCGTAACAAAATCAGACGAACGAATACGTCAAAAATAAACGAATGGAAAAGACCCATCGTTTTGAATGAAAATTAAATAATTTGAGTAATAAATGGCACAAAACACACGAAAACTGGAAGGGAATGCAATTTTATTTATTTCCATAGAAGCACACGCGTATATGTACATCCGTTTCTTCATATTATCAGAATTATTTTTAGACAAATTTGATTACATTTTTTTCTTATTTGTTGTTTTTCATCTGTTTATCGGGGTTGCCATCAAGTATCACATTTTACGTGCAGATGCCTATGCAATATTCACAAAATAAGTATCATGGAAACCCTAAAATATAAAAGCTTTTATGAAATAGACGAAAGCTTTCAGATAAAAACGAATGGTTCGTAAAATTTTACAAGAACCAAATTTTGAACGTATACGTTTTAGAACGAACGGTTCGTGTGACAGGTAAGCATTTTTACAAAAACACCCTGTTATACTCTTTAACGTGGCGTATTCTATTACAATGGCGTATGGCAGAGAAACAATGGTAACGTACGTTATCGCCCAACATCTATATTTAGGTATCTCACTCTCTCTTTGTTGTATCTCACGACGTCTGTCATTTCTTGCCATGAAATCTCTCCCATCTCTTCCCCTTTGACAAGCATTTTGTCAAATTGGAATTGTTTTGTTTTTAAATCGTGTCTTTTTTAATATTTAAGACAAAAAAAAAAATGAGCGAAAGAAAGAAGAACAAAAAATCGGTAAGAACTCCAAAACACGTACACAAAGAAATTGAGTCATTTCTTTATTATCACTTGTATTGGTTTATTGTCTTGTTTTCCAGAAAGAGGAGATTGCCAAAGAGTTTGATTTGCCCGAACGCAAGTCCAAAATAGCCACCATAATGAAACAGGATGGACAGGCTTATTGTATATGTCGTACTTCCGATTGCAGCAGGTTTATGATGTAAATATTTACAAATCAACAGTTTAAGTAATTGTGACAGACTAGAGCTAATGTTTTCCTTGTTTTTAGTTGTTGTGATGGTTGTGAGGAATGGTATCATGGTGATTGTATTAATATTACGGAAAAAGAAGCCAAACACATTAAGCACTACTATTGTCAACGATGTAAGGAGGAAGATCCATCATTGCAAACGGTATTTCGTGTTGTACCCATAGAGAAAACCGCCAATCCAATGGGAACAACTGCAATACCCGTTGAACAACAGGAAAAGAGGAAGAAGT
Organism: Musca autumnalis; assembly: GCF_047663935.1. Lineage (NCBI taxonomy): Eukaryota > Metazoa > Arthropoda > Insecta > Diptera > Muscidae > Musca > Musca autumnalis. The sequence continues at coordinate 18,772,824 of NW_027411866.1, read as the reverse complement.
CGAAAGATTTATCTGCAGCCAATGATGGTGGTGGGGGCAAAGTTCATACCAAAGTCAATCTTTGTGGAACCTGTGAAGGTTGTCGCACTCCCAACTGTAATGTGTGTGAGGCATGTCGTATTCGTGTGGGCCATAAACCTCGTTGTGAGAAGAGGGTATGCTTGGTCCAGTTACAAGCAGAGTTGACAGGCCAAGTACCACCTCCACGCCCCGTTAAAGAAAGGAAAAAGGTCAAACCCAACAAGGAACGTCAAAGAAAACGAAAGCGTTCCTTGACTCCGGAAGTTTTCAACAATCCCGAACTGGAAGGTATACGCCAATGTTATGGCCCAGGATGTCGGCGCAATGCTCGGCCCCAATCGAAATATTGCAATGATGAATGTGGGCTCAATTTAGCTACTGCCCGCATATTTCAAGTTCTACCTCAGAGAGTGCAGGAGTGGAACTTAACCCGATGCCGAGCCGAAGAGGAGAATAAGAAACAATTAGATCAAATTCGTTCCAAACAATCACTAGTACGTTTTGCTTTAGCCGAATTGGATAAACGCCATCAAGAGTTGGATATGGTTGTGGAAAGGGCGAAACACAGTACCCTGGATCCAAATCTTAAGGAACACAATGATATTGAAGATGAACAGTCAATGTATTGTATTACGTGTGGCCATGAGATCCACTCACGTACGGCGATCAAACACATGGAGAAATGTTTTAACAAATATGAATCTCAGGCGTCATTTGGTAGCATTTTTAAGACACGCATAGAGGGCCAATCAATGTTTTGTGATTTCTATAATCCGGCTAGTAAAACCTATTGCAAGAGGCTTAAGGTACTGTGCCCCGAACATTGTAAAGATCCCAAAGTTAGTGATACTGATGTGTGTGGTTGTCCACTGGTGTCCAATGTTTTCACACCCACCGGGGAGTTTTGTAGAGCACCAAAGAAAAGTTGTTACAAACATTATGTATGGGAGAAAATACGTCGTGCCGAAATTGATTTGGAGCGTGTTCGTCAATGGTTGAAAATGGATGAGCTGTTGGAACAAGAGAGACAAATAAGACATCAAATGGCCTCAAGAGCTGGAGTTTTAGGCCTTATGCTTCACTCCACATACAATCATGAAGTCATGGAAGAACTTTGCCGGCAACAGCAGCAACTAGCGGCAGCCCAACAACAAAAACAAATGCTTGAAAAACAACAGGAAATGCATATCTTACAGCAGTAACAATAAAAAGCAGAGCTAGCAGCCCACAATTACCGGCACCATAAAATGTTATCTTTAGAATTTGATATTAAGCTAAATGAATGGAAGTACATTTCAATCAATCAAATGTTTGTGACTAAATGACCTACTGACTAAGACTGGAACTGCTGTCATATAAATAAGAAATAAAAGTGAACACCATATTATGGAAGAAAACAAATGAACTGTTTTTAGGGGGTTATTGTTTAATTTTTATTATTTATTAAATATGTTTGTTGTTGTTGTTGTTTTACTCATCGCGCTTAAATGTTTTGTTTTTATTTTATAATAATTTTTTCTTCTTGTGAGTTGTTTTCTTGTTGTTGTTGTCGTCGTTAAAGTTATAAATACAGTAAATAAGAGTAGTAGTAGTAATTATTACGTTACGTTTTAGACGCGTTTATTCTATGGCCTTATCCATGAAATCAAGAAATCTTTTGGCATATTGTTCAGGATCGCATGTTGAAATACCATCAACATTACTGCCATACTTAACGGTTTTTGCAGCCTTGGCTGCTTGCTTCTTAACGCCATACTGAGTCAACACATCGATGATGGCAATGAAATAAATCTCACGTCTCTCTTCAATACTGGGAATTGCATACTTATCCACCTCGTATACCACCTCCTTATACTGGGCACATCGTGGCGAGTCGGGAGGTGTATTGTAAGTCCATCGTTCACCACTGTCGCCTTCCTCACTTTCGCTATTCTCGCTGCGTCCAGCAGCACTCTGAGGATTTCCACCCTGTAGCTCCTCCTCTTCGGCCCTGACACAATCATGCAGGCCCACAAGCAGTGAATAGTCCATTATGTGTAATTTTGTCAGTAGCTCCACATCATTGGTGAGTACATCCATCAGTTTCTTTTTGGCCTCTTCGCCAATTTCGATACGTACCTTTTGTTTAATAAAATCATTATCTTTATATGTTGGTAGTGGTTTTTCCAATTCCTTTTCGGAAGCCTCGCGATCCACTGTACTGCCCTTCAAGTCGAATTTCTTGTGTATAGTCAAACTGGAACTGAACACATTACGCATTACACCAAAATAATACTGCACACTTTCCACCGTAATGCGATACATGCCCAAGTACTGGGGCAACAAGGTGTTGCCGTGACGTTCCACCACATAGGGGTGGTATTGTTTTAGAAATGCATGCATACGTTCAATTTCCTCGGAAGTCAAACTTTTTATAATGAAGAACTTGTTATAGCTCTCATAGAACTGGGCACCAGATTTTCCCGATGAATCAATGCGTACTGGCTGGGAACGAGTTAACGACTCACGATAGTCAACATCATCGACGCCAAAGCGTTCACGTAAATTGCGAAATACCAATGGACAATATTCCTTAACCTTAAAATGCGAGGGCATGTTCTCCTTGTTGAACAAGTGATTATCAACTTTAATCTTAGAATATGCACGGAAATCATCCGGCAACAGCATCACAGGTATATTCACATGGCTCAGCTCATTGATTGTGTGATCTATACCCCACATCAATACACTGAGTATGGGCTCATTCGCACGGAATAGTTTGACTTTTTGGTGTTTAACACGAAAATGCTTCTTTTTCAGTATACGTGGTTCGGACGAACCTGAACCTTTCTTATCCATTTTGTGGTCGAGGTTGTCGTCTTCTCCTCAAACGAATATAGATTTTTCTTGTTATATTCTTTTCCCGTTTTATTTTACACAAGACACACACACTTTTTCACTGCTTCAAACAATTATTTGTTCAATTATGTTCTGCAAAAATCAATGTTTTCGTGTTTTTCTGCTCTTTTTTTCTTGTATGTTCTCGTTACTTGCGGGCGGTCGATAGTAAATCCTGCGAGAGGTGTTTCTTGTTTCTATTGCTCATCCATTATTTTGCGTATATATTTCTTGCGTTCGTCGTTTTTGTGTTCTCTCGTTTGCTTCACAAAGTAAAAAAAATCTTTTTTTTTTGTTTTTTCCTTATTTGACGTTTCCTTTTGCGTGGTTATTCTTCAATCAGCTGTTTTCTGACATCGTCTCTCCAATCAAAAAATACTCTGAATGACTAAAAACACAGTGTAACGAAAAGTTCAACAGAGATATGACACCAACACGATTTGTAAAAATAAACAGTGTTCGTGTTGTTGTAGTTGTTTATTAGACACTTGGTTTGTGACATGTTTACATTAAAAAAGAGAGATTACACGACCGGAACGATAGTAATCTTCTCTAGAGGGGGTACATTAAAGAAAAGAAGCGTTAGTCATGTCATGATGATGATGGAACTATTGTAGAATATAATGACTAATGCAGATTCAAGATCTAGTTAACAGGTCACGTAAGTAGCACAACAACAACTCTATTTTGGCCGAAAATTCTTCAATATGTCAAAATGTTTGTTTACGTTTTCATACAATTTATTCACAATAACAAAATATTTGACAGATTGAAACCAATCAGCTGGCCGTTTTACGCCACCTTATAATTTCATCATGTGCAGATTTTAAAAATAAATGATACGAAAATAAAAACTGTGACGGTGTTCATAAATGCAGTGTTGCAATTCAATCGATGTAATTGTACCTTTATTATGGCAGGATGTCAATCAGCTTTTCAGTAATGTAATCGGCTTTTCAGTAAGTTTACATTTACGAAATCCACTCGATTTTAACTGTCAATTACATTGCTTAAACGTCAAATAAAATCCAATGAATTTCAGATGAGTTTTTATTTGACGTACATATATGTAAGTCTCGGACCACACTAGAGTAATTTCAATGAAATTTTGACATGAAACTTTGGGAAAAATTCACAATTTCAAGAAACTAGTGTACACGGTTTCATGTGTTCTGCAATTTTGCTTTGTTGCAATACTCGTATGAAACAAACATACCATTTTCTTTGACTTTCATGTCAAAATGTCAGTGAAATTACTCTTAGTGTGACCCGGGACTAAAGGAATTTACAGTTGAAATCGAGTGGATTTCGTAAATGTAAACCAAGCATTAAGCTTTGGCCTACCTTTACATCAGTGTACAGTTGATAAGAAGGACGAAAGAAAAATCAATGAATGAGAAGATGTTACAACAATAAAAAGTCTTGGTCCACACTTGTCTGAATTTCATTATAAAATTGAATGGAACTGTGCGTTCTTAGATCGAACTGCCAACTACAGCAATTTCATGATTTTACTCTATAGAAATCACTCTAATGTCGACCGTGACAAATTGTGCCATTTACCATACCAAACGTCAAAATTTGCTCCTATGGACGGGAAAAAATCTCGGCTAAAGCGAAAAAAGCTTTCTTTTAAAACGAAAATGTTTTTATGATCAATCCGAATCCAGTCCAAACATTCAACTAATGCCATTTATACTTTTCGCTATACAAACCCCAAAAGTTCCACAAATCTACGGTTACATCAGGGGCCTAATTACGTGATTCGACATCGTGTTGTTTCGACCCGAGTACTCAAAGTTGGGATGACAACATTCGTTATCGAGTAAAATTATCGAGAAATTGAGCATAAATTTGCGAGTAATTTCTCGTAGCCAAATGGCCTATCGTAAACAAACAAAATGAAAGATTTCTTATTGTATTTGTGTTTAAAATGTAAAAAATTGTTGTTTATTGACGGTTTATAGAGGAAAAATGATATTAGTAAATAATTGTGAACATTTTTTACATAAAATAAGAGAAATTGGGAAAAGTCCTTTTCAGTCGTTTTAAGAAATTGTGAAAAAATTATAATTAAAATAAATACATATGCATGCTATCATTAACCAAAAATTAGTGTTTGCAGTCGTTAAAATATAAGTTGAAAAAATAAGCATTTCTGCAAAACAAAAAATTATTTAATATTAATAGGCTTTATTTTATAGGTGAACAACTTTTAATAAGGTGCATTTTAAATAGTTCATCCCCAGTTGTTTACCAAAGGAAATACTCTCTCAGAGAGGCTAATGCAAAACACCCACCAAATTCTCTCATTTATTTTGAGAGAGAATTATTAAGGTAGATCATTGATGGGCAGAAATGCTCTCCCTCACACACAAAAGTGTAAAAAATACATGAGTCTCTCGCAATTTGCCCATCAGTGAGGTAGATGTATTAGCAATCTGTAACAAGAATGACAAAACAATTTTGCAAACATTAATAACTTTCATATTTTCTTAGCACAACTTCATTCCGAAATTATTATTCAATGTATTGTTCAAAAAATTCCACAAATATTTACATTTTTTCATTCATAATTTTGTTTTTTAGTTTTTGATTTGAAATAAACACATTTTTTGACATCTACCTTCATAACTTTCCGCAAAGAACACATAGTTCGATTACCGGTTACTCTCGAAACATTCGATCAGTGATTTCGATCGAGTCTTATCATGCCGTTTTTTTCTCGTGTCGAAAACTTATTCACGAGTAAATTCTCGATCGAATCGAATCACATAATTAGGCCCCAGTTTTTTTTTCAGGTTAACCCACTTTCTGAGGATTTATTTGACGTTAGCGCTATGGATTTGACATTTGAAACCCAAACCCACTGGGTTAATCCGGTTAAGTGTAACCGGGGTATTACAGTCCCTGGCCGGTCTTCGGCCATTTAAGAAAACTTATGATTACACACAGTCTAACGCCAATTTGGTAACAATATTTCCTTTCGAATTTCGAAATTGGGAAAAGGGAACTAATTCCGCCCTGAATTTTTATTCATGAGTGCCCTTATTATTCTATTCTTGAATTCAATAACAACTTGGCCAACATCACTTCAAATCCCAAATCAAGTTACTGTGCACACATATTGACAGATCAAATAGAGATTGGAGTAACAGAGAAAACAGACAAAGTGAAATACCAAAAAAGATATGGACATGAAAAGGGAGGGAACCAACCGACCGACCACCAACCATTATCATCATGGAAAAAGTGTGCAAATTCTATTTGTAGACGACGTGATAGGTGTCAGCGCTGCACGGGCACAGAGGCGAATAAACCGAAAAAAATGTATCACTAACACTTTTTAAAAATATTTATTAACCATAGTCTTTGTTTTAATTAACGTTTATTGTTTATTTTTCTTTATGTCTATAAGAAGAATATGATTAACAACAACAATTCAACGACGGAATAAGAAGTATTGTTGTGGTGGGTCGGTTGTTTGTGGGTTGCACGCTATATATACACAAAGATGAAGAAGGGGAGAAGGGTGGTGTAAGGGGCACGTATATGCAAACACAAGTGAATGAGTAATACTCAATATAGCCACAACAAAATAATGTTTGTGCGTAACACCTAGGACAAGAAGATGAAGAAACCGAAAGAGTTTTTGCAAGGGTGCAAGGGCGTTTGATTTACTGGAACAAAAATTCCCTGAATAGATAATTTTAATGCTGATGCGCGATGTTCTTGTATTTATTGTTGACAATTATCTGCCACAAAAAGTATTTTGTCATACAGAAGCTTTAAAGCGAGCAGAGGAAATTGTTGACAGTTATATTCAAAATTCGTAGAGGAATGTATGAATAAAAACATTTATTAATTAATTGTTTATTAGTAACTATGTAAATATGGGGGTCATTTGATGTCAAATTCATTGAGGTAGTATAAAAATAGCTGTATAAATTGTATAAATAAGAAATATATTAATGCAATTGTAACAATGGAGGCAAATATTTTTACATAACCATAAATAAGTTGATGTGTAGTCGTTAGGGGAACTATTTAGCTAATAAGACTGACTTTAAATGGGACAGCATGGTAAATTCTACACCAAAAAATATTTCCTGCTAGTTACCGACATAAAAGAAATTTTGCAAATGTTATTCATCACAGTTATTTGGAAGCTCTTGTGACTATTACAGACAAACCTGCATTGTTTCTGCTCTAATCATGATTGTTATCAGCTTATAGTGTTTATAACCCAATTCATGAGATACAATTTTTATTGTCCAAAAATTGCACATCATGCTTAAACAGATAAACAAAGTAATAGTATTTTTTTACACAAACAGAACGACGATTTTATGATATTTATTCTCTGAGATCTTTTTTGAATCCCATTAGATAAGGGCTTTTCTCAAGCAGCGCTAACATTTCATTTTTCACCACATTTGAAGATTGGTTAGCATCTACCCAAATCGTTTCGTGGCGCTTGAAAAGATATTCTTCAATATGCTTCTGATGGTGATTGAAAAATCTCATCTGTTTACAAAACAAAATTTGAAATGCAATTCATTAACATCATGTATTTACATACCTCCTGTTCAAAATAGCTACAATTGTAATAAGGTTGACCCATATTTGCCATATTTACAAGTCTCAACATACAAATTTTCTCAGGACATTTCAAATACACAAACTTATTGGGTGGTATTTTAAAACTTTCCATAATTTCCTTTATGTCATCTAAAGAATGTGGGAAATTTAACAAAACCCAGCCACGGCTTAAACAATCCCCCTGTAATAGGCGTCTTGCTATAATGTTGGCCAAAGCTTTTGATTTTGCCCAACAATTGTCATAATAGAAAGCTCGCTGTAATTCTCTGGACAAAGGATCGTCAGGATCCTTGTCATCACCTCTAAGGTATTGATAGATTAAATTTTCAGCATCAACTGCGAAGTGTTTCAATAGAATTGATAAAAAAAGGAAAATTTTTATGAGGTAACATACTTAAAACCAAATTAAAATGCTTAACCAAATAATGGGCTTGAGTTTTACGTCCTGAACCACGTCTACCAAATATTACCACACGATAAAGATAGCGAGCAGTAAGATGTAAATTTGCAACCACACTACATTTTCCTTGATTCAAACAATCTTCATAAATTTGTGAAGCAATACGTTTAACATTTTTGCCAATCCATAGTTGAACATCTATGGGACGCACCAAGGCACATTCCACCAGTATCCTCTGAAACGTCGTTTACGGATCACGTTTGTTGTAGCAATTTCTAAGATAACTTTGTTCTTACCTTGGCGATTTCAATTATTTTATGTTTTTCAAAATATACCATCACCTCTGCGGCAAATTCAATTAATCTGTAATTATTTTTGTCTACAACAATTGACATTCTTTAAGATTAAGTTTATTGATATCCTTTTAGAAAAAACGAAAAAATAAAATTTCACAATTTAAATAACAAAATGACTGAAAACGATGTGGCAACACTAACAAGAGGCTCCCTACACTTTGACGGAGACAAAAATGTTTCAAACAAGGAATATTTATATAAGGTAGAAGTGGCAATCAGCTGTATTCTTACTTTTTTTTTTTAAATTTAGTTTTCAAAATGTAAGGCCATGTTTATATTATAGCCTTTTGCAGGGTTAACCTTCTTTATGAGAATTTGCTTGACGTATATGTAATTGGTATATATATAAAACCCAGTGGGTTTGTTAGTCTTATGTCAGACTATGAAAATTTGAAAATTTTTGCCTATTAGGCGAAGGTCATTTTTTTTTATTAATTTTTTAATTAATTTCTCGTTAGAGACGAGCTTACTGACCAAGATGCTTTTTGAAAAAGGAAAGCCGACGATACGAACCCACACAATCACCACTGTGTGACATGCATGTTTCGCCTTTGGTTTAGGAAGGCTCCTCAGACACATCGACTGTGGGGCGGCTTAGCTATCCTCTAACTTATTTCCTCTTTCAAATGCAAGTTATTTTTTACAAAGTTGAATTTTTTGTTCAAATCTTTGTATGGCTTTCATAACAAACGCTTAGCGTAGCCTTTGAAAGTTATGAGTTTGGTTCTGAACACTAACACGCCGTGACAACACTTTTTTCCATGTGTTTTTCAAGGACGTGGGTTCGAACCCCAGCCTGGCTCAAGCTGATTTTTATTTTTATTTGAATTTTTTTGCCTATTAGGCGAAGGTCATTTTTTTTATTAATTTTTTAATTAATTTCTCGTTAGAGACGAGCTTACTGACCAAGATGCTTTTTGAACAAGTGAAAAAGTATCAGTCGGCCTTGCCGACAGAGATATACCCTCAGCCTGAATATATTGAAACTTTTTTTCCCAAAAAACGTATGTATTTAGGGGGTTTTAAAAAATTTGGGCGTTTGAACCGACAAAAATGTTGATTATGATTAAAGATCAAACGTTTTGCGGAGGAGATACAAAAAGGAATGGATCGACATTGACCATTATGGTGCCATAGGGGGTTTTTACACCCTTCGGGCTGTTTGCTCAAGAAGTATGGACTTGCCCCTGAAACAACTTTTACCATCGCAATTGAGGCAGCGAATGCAAGATGCTTCAACAAAAATCAAAGTGATACGAAAGCAGGTCTTAAAGTGAACATGTATCCGAAATTTTGTGTGGGAGGTACCGGATGGAGTGGACAAATATAGCCCATATTTGAACCTGATCTATATCTGGTAGATATATTAGGATGTGTAAAGTATGGTCCAATTCGGCCACTCTCTTCAAGAGTTATCGTACGCACAATTTTTCCGAACATTTTTGAACTTTTGTGGGGGAGGTACCTGAAGGAGTGGACCGATATGGCTTATCTTCGAACTTAAACTATGTTTGGACAAAATATTACTAAGGCCAAGCTTTGGACCGAATCGGCAGACCTGTTCGAGAGTTATTTTGCCCTCCAACCTCCTCACACGGTGTCATAGGGGTTTTTTGCAACTTTCAGGCTATTTTCTCAGGAAGTATGGACTTGCCCCTGATGAAACTTATACCGTCGTATGGAGGGCAGTGAATACAAGTAGCTAAAGCAAAAATCAATGCGATTCGAGAGATGGTCCTAAACTGAACTTTTCCAAATTTTTGTGTGGGAGGTACCCGACGGAGTGGACCGATTGAGTCCATATTAAAACCTGATCTAAGGCTGGTACACGCTCCACGATGGGCAAAGTATGGACCAAATCGGTTACTCCCTTCAAGAGTTATCGTGCGCACACATTTTCCGAACATTTCCGAACTTTTGTGGGGGAGGTACCGGAAGGAGTGGACCGATATAGCTCATCTTCGAACATAAACTAAGTTTCGGCAAAATATTACGAAAGCCAAAATTTGAACCGAATCGGTTCATCCGTTCGAGAGTTATCGTGCGCTCCAGCCAGCCAGACAGACAGACGGACGGACATTGCTCAATCGACTCCAAATTGTCTGAAACACATTTCGTCCAAACATACTTGGGGTCTAAAACCATTATTTCGATGAGGCACATTTTGCCCGTATGAAAGTGTATATACCCTTCATAGCCTAAAGGCTGAGGGTATAAAAAGGAAAGCCGACGATACGAACCCACACAATCACCACTGTGTGACATGCATGTTTCGCCTTTGGTTTAGGAAGGCTCCTCAGACACATCGACTGTGGGGCGGCTTAGCTATCCTCTAACTTATTTCCTCTTTCAAATGCAAGTTATTTTTTACAAAGTTGAATTTTTTGTTCAAATCTTTGTATGGCTTTCATAACAAACGCTTAGCGTAGCCTTTGAAAGTTATGAGTTTGGTTCTGAACACTAACACGCCGTGACAACACTTTTTTCCATGTGTTTTTCAAGGACGTGGGTTCGAACCCCAGCCTGGCTCAAGCTGATTTTTATTTTTATTTGAATTTTTTTGCCTATTAGGCGAAGGTCATTTTTTTTATTAATTTTTTAATTAATTTCTCGTTAGAGACGAGCTTACTGACCAAGATGCTTTTTGAACAAGTGAAAAAGTATCAGTCGGCCTTGCCGACAGAGATATACCCTCAGCCTGAATATATTGAAACTTTTTTTCCCAAAAAACGTATGTATTTAGGGGGTTTTAAAAAATTTGGGCGTTTGAACCGACAAAAATGTTGATTATGATTAAAGATCAAACGTTTTGCGGAGGAGATACAAAAAGGAATGGATCGACATTGACCATTATGGTGCCATAGGGGGTTTTTACACCCTTCGGGCTGTTTGCTCAAGAAGTATGGACTTGCCCCTGAAACAACTTTTACCATCGCAATTGAGGCAGCGAATGCAAGATGCTTCAACAAAAATCAAAGTGATACGAAAGCAGGTCTTAAAGTGAACATGTATCCGAAATTTTGTGTGGGAGGTACCGGATGGAGTGGACAAATATAGCCCATATTTGAACCTGATCTATATCTGGTAGATATATTAGGATGTGTAAAGTATGGTCCAATTCGGCCACTCTCTTCAAGAGTTATCGTACGCACAATTTTTCCGAACATTTTTGAACTTTTGTGGGGGAGGTACCTGAAGGAGTGGACCGATATGGCTTATCTTCGAACTTAAACTATGTTTGGACAAAATATTACTAAGGCCAAGCTTTGGACCGAATCGGCAGACCTGTTCGAGAGTTATTTTGCCCTCCAACCTCCTCACACGGTGTCATAGGGGTTTTTTGCAACTTTCAGGCTATTTTCTCAGGAAGTATGGACTTGCCCCTGATGAAACTTATACCGTCGTATGGAGGGCAGTGAATACAAGTAGCTAAAGCAAAAATCAATGCGATTCGAGAGATGGTCCTAAACTGAACTTTTCCAAATTTTTGTGTGGGAGGTACCCGACGGAGTGGACCGATTGAGTCCATATTAAAACCTGATCTAAGGCTGGTACACGCTCCACGATGGGCAAAGTATGGACCAAATCGGTTACTCCCTTCAAGAGTTATCGTGCGCACACATTTTCCGAACATTTCCGAACTTTTGTGGGGGAGGTACCGGAAGGAGTGGACCGATATAGCTCATCTTCGAACATAAACTAAGTTTCGGCAAAATATTACGAAAGCCAAAATTTGAACCGAATCGGTTCATCCGTTCGAGAGTTATCGTGCGCTCCAGCCAGCCAGACAGACAGACGGACGGACATTGCTCAATCGACTCCAAATTGTCTGAAACACATTTCGTCCAAACATACTTGGGGTCTAAAACCATTATTTCGATGAGGCACATTTTGCCCGTATGAAAGTGTATATACCCTTCATAGCCTAAAGGCTGAGGGTATAAAAAGGAAAGCCGACGATACGAACCCACACAATCACCACTGTGTGACATGCATGTTTCGCCTTTGGTTTAGGAAGGCTCCTCAGACACATCGACTGTGGGGCGGCTTAGCTATCCTCTAACTTATTTCCTCTTTCAAATGCAAGTTGTTTTTTTACAAAGTTGAATTTTTTGTTCAAATCTTTGTATGGCTTTCATGACAAACGCTTAGCGTAGCCTTTGAAAGTTATGAGTTTGGTTCTGAACACTAACACGCCGTGACAACACTTTTTTCCATGTGTTTTTCAAGGACGTGGGTTCGAACCCCAGCCTGGCTCAAGCTGATTTTTATTTTTATTTGAAAATTTTTGCCTATTAGGCGAAGGTCATTTTTTTTTATTAATTTTTTAATTAATTTCTCGTTAGAGACGAGCTTACTGACCAAGATGCTTTTTGAAAAAGGAAAGCCGACGATACGAACCCACACAATCACCACTGTGTGACATGCATGTTTCGCCTTTGGTTTAGGAAGGCTCCTCAGACACATCGACTGTGGGGCGGCTTAGCTATCCTCTAACTTATTTCCTCTTTCAAATGCAAGTTGTTTTTTTACAAAGTTGAATTTTTTGTTCAAATCTTTGTATGGCTTTCATGACAAACGCTTAGCGTAGCCTTTGAAAGTTATAAGTTTTGTTCTGAACACTAACACGCCGTGACAACACTTTTTTTCCATGTGGTTTTCATTGAAAACGTTTTGCCATTTTCTTCCAAATTTTCATTGACGTCTACACACATATATGAAATCATACGAAAAATTTGATATTTTCATTGCTTTGCATTGGTTTGAGAGTTACGAATTTAAACACAAAGAATAATTTCAGATTACAGAACCTTGGGTACACAGTTTCACCCCCTTCACACCTCTTACCTATTAACTCATTTTCATGTTAATGAAAATTTTCATAGTCTGGCATAAGACTTAAATCCATGGTAGAATCATTACAAGGTAGGGCATAGCAAACAGCTGATTACAATTTTTTCTATTGGTTTGCTTATTCTTTCAAATCAGTATACACAAATTGTGTATGTATGTATATGGTTTTGAAAAATATGACAAAATATTTTATACATATTATAATTCAGTCGAAATGAAAATTGTTATTACAACATTTATTATTTGTATTTATTACAGCATTGTGATGAGACAAACTGTTGAACATATAGAGAAGCTGACTCTGTAAAGAAAACTTAGCCTCCCATTCATTTTTCGCGTTTTTACTTAATGATCAAAAATATCAAATAGACAGTACAACCTGTTGCATATTCAGTTATGGCAATTCTGACAGAATAAGCAACTACACCCAGGCCTTGTTTTTCACAATTTGTTCGAACCTGACCTACCTTCCAAATTATTGTACCATGACTTAAATCCAGTTATATATATGGTCTGTTCCTTTACTTTTGAAAATGGTAAAACCGGCAAAAGTAGTAGAAGTTGTAAACTGCTCCCATATGAATTGTATTGCGTCTGAAGTAAAGGAACGCTTTTCGAGTAAAAAGTAGTAAAACTTGAAGATTCTTGCACGTAAAGGAACAGAGCTATAAACGTACTATAATGGGTCTACACATGAAATTTGAAAATTGAAATTTGCTACCATAAAATACTTCTTTTCATCCTAAACGTTTATTAAAAATTACCTACGACAGTTCAGAATGCTTTGTATTTACATTTTGATTCAAATTTGTTCTATTTTAAAGGGTTTTCAAAATGTATTTATGTTTTCCCTGAAAATTTTTTTGGAACGACCCTATTATTCAATATTTTCTTGGACAATTAATTTTCAATAACAACAATGTTGGTTTTGTAAATTTGCCTTGGTTTCAAATAAATTAAATCAAGGCAAATTTTGAAATTCCCGTACTTTTTAATAGTAAAACTCGTAAAAGAGAGAACTGCAAAAAATTTGTTCACACAGATAAGTTTTTTGGAATAGTTCGGGAACGGAAAAATGGAAAATACGTCAAAAAAACTGGAACAAATGTCAAAGTCGGCGTATCAGCCAATCAGACGCCGGCAACCATGTTACTATTTTTTACTCGCCCAAATTTGTCGTATAAAAAGTTTTTAAAGAGAGCGTCATTCAACGCCATTTTTGTTTAAAGAGAAGTGAACATTTTACAACTTTTTTGTGTACGGGAACGCTATTTTGAGTAAAATGTGTAAAAGTCGTAAATATTGTAAAAACTTTTTAGTTCTGGAACACAGCTTTATATAATTTTTTTTTTTTACAAAAACAACATTGTTGTTATTGAAAATTAATTGTCCAAGAAAATATTGAATAATAGGGTCGTTCCAAAAATTGTTTTAGGAAAAACATAAATACATTTTGAAAATCCTTTAAAATATAACAAATTTGAACCAAAATGTAAATAGGATGAAAAGCAGTATTTTATGGTAGCAAATTTCGAAGTTTCAAATTTCATGAGTAGACCCATGGTATAAATAGAAAGGTTTAACAGAAAATCACATCTGATTTCATTTTTTTTAAGTGTGACCGACTTTTGTTTGTTTATGTGTTTGTTTTGAAAAATATTAAAAATGTTTTCAAAATAGATTCAAAATGAATTGCAATGAAATCGTTAATTACAGAGCCGTTGTAGAATATATTTATCAAACTTAAGTTTTTGACCGTGTTTCGATATATATGTGAAAACAAATATTTATGTTTAATTCATTTTCGCGCTGTTTTAACGAATTGGATAAAATGACAAAAAATATCAAACAAACAAAGGCAACCTGTTTTGCTTATGCCAGTATAACAACTCTGACAGGAAGCGGGCATACGTGTAGGGTTGAATTTCTATCGTTTTTTCGAACCAGGGTACCTATTCTGTAACTTTTTAACAACTTTACTCATTGTTTATTTTACAACAATTTCATTTGTTTGTTTTGTAGTTGTTACAAAAACAAAAGAAATTTTAACAACTTTTCAATCGACAAAAGTTACAGAATAGGCCTACAGGGGCTCAATTCTACTTCTATGAAAATTTGAAATGAAAACTTTTCTAAAGGAGAAAACTGTCAAATGAAAAAAATTATAAAGGAAATATATTTCATTTCAAATTTTCATAGATCAAGAATCCAGCCCCTGTTCTACCTTCCTTACTGTACCATGAGTAGACCCTATTAGAGGCATTTTACACTATCTATCAATGTCATATGACACGAAATAAAAACATTCCATATCTACCCACGGAGACAATGTGGAGACGTAATTTTATTATGTTTTTGTTGGGGTGGACGCACAGAATAAATGGCGTAAGGAAAATCTCCAATATTCCACATATTAGTGAATATTTAACGATGGAAATTTTCATGTCATATGACATTTACATATAGTGTAAACTAACCCTTACATTATGAAAACCAAATTTACAAAAAAAGTTAGAATACAGCTGTCACTTCTACCTTGTATAAATATGCATTGAATTAAATATGTATTGTGTATGGCACAATAGAGTTGTTAAATCTAGTGAACTAGTTCAGTACCATAGTTCGTTTGCGTATGAGTTATTTCATACAAAGAGATAAAATCACTCATTCGCAATGTGTTCATAGAAAATACCAGTGTCCATTGAACTATATTGTGAACTAGATCGTTCAATCGAACTACAAGGTGGCGCAAAAGTAATCCTCCTATCAGAAAATGCTATAATGTTTGCGATTGGCCCCTAATATCAGTTCTGTTTAGACATTTGTGTAGTAAACACATGCGAAATACACGTTGATAAACAATGTTACTCTACACTGCTCCAGAACGCGGAATATTGGTGACTATTTATTTGACCAATAATCGGTCGGTGACTTTGGCACAACGTGAATTTCGTCGCAGACGTTTAGCCGCTCGCTTCGAAGAGACTGGCACAACACGAGATGCTGCCAGGCATGAAAGACACCGGAGTATCCGTTCTGCAGAGAATATTGCTGCTGTAACCGAGGATGTCACGGAAACGCCTTCGACATAGACCAGACGACGTGCCACGCAAATGGGTATCATTTGACGGTCTTTACAGCGAATATTGGTACGATATTTGAAGATGTTTCCGTACAAAGTCCAGACGGTGTATCAGCTGTTAAACGCTGACCGCCAATCGCGTCTAACATACGATCAATCCATCCTTAATCACCACCAAAAGGAAGACGATTTTTCATCAAAAATAATCATGAGTAATGAGGCGCTCCAGACTTCTTTTTGTGGGGCTTTTTGAAGTCGCGGGTTTATGTCAACAAGCCTCAGACTCTTTCAGCTCTTAAAGACAATAGCTTCGTTCCAGTACTTTTTTAATGGTAAAATGTGCAAAAGAGAAAACTGTCAAAAATTAGTTCAACGCACACATTTTTCCAAAATGTACGGGAACGGAAAAATGGCAGAAACGTCAAAAAATCTGTAACGTTACCTATGGATTGAAATAATGAAATTTTGCTTACACGAGGGAAATCTATGAACTCATAGATAACTACACGTAGAAATTACGGGCATACACCAGACAGTTTGTCTTCAAATACAACTCTGATTTACTAACACATACATTTGTCGTTTGTCTCCCAGCTGTCCATAATTTTTTCACAGACAGTAAGGAAGACAAATTTTTGGCATTTTTGTAAAAATAAGTGAAATAATAATTGAAATGTGATGAAAACAAAAGAACATGAACAAAAACAAAATATGTGAACGGAAAACAAAAAGATGTCGATGATTTTCATTCAAAAGTCTACAACTGTTTTTGTAGTTGTCGGGACGCCTACGTCACACAGGCAAGTTGTGGGATTTTGACAATCAATACATGAAGTCAACTGTCCTGTCATTTGTAAACGCAGGGTTAGGACCTATCGCCGGAAGTTTTGACCAAAGTGATGTAAAATGCCATAAAAAGGGCTCAAATGACAATAAACTGTGGCGGCGGCCATTTATCTGATATCATATTCTCGACTTAATGTAAAAAAAAAAATTAAAAGACCAAATAAAAATAATCCACAAGAAAAATCAAAGTTTTTATTTTTTTTTTTAAATTACAGCCCAAAAACTTCGGAAGATTACTTTTGCGCCACCTTGTAGATGTTAACAACCATGGTACAATAATACAGGTAGCATTATCAAGCCAGCTGATGGTAACATAATGTCATGGTACAAATACACAGGTAGCCGCATCGGCGAATTGGTAACATAAGATGTCAAAATTTGTAAACGAGGCGAATACAAATTAATTCGCCTTGACATGTTAAATTTGAAGCGAATTTTATTTAACCAATAAACAAAGTCAAGTTGGATTTTTTTTTATTTTATTAATATATTTTCTTGGAAATTTGCAAATACTAGCCGTAAATGATCATATGAATAAATAGCAATATGCATGTGGACATCCGAGGGGCGTATGTGTTGGCGATGAAAAGAAATTGCAGATTACTTTTTGTAATGGATACATGAAGCATGAAGTGACGTATTGTGACTGTATTCGCTTATAGAGGTGTAAATGAAAGAATCCCACGAAAATACGCATCTTATTAATGGTTTCCTCCACAATCAAGATGAGTGGAATCATCAAATGTCCGAGAAGTTTTTTTCCAATTTGTCTTGTACTTCAATTTTTCCGAGAAAATTTGCCTTGATCGTTGTCTGAGAAGAGGTTCAGACGACAATGAAGAAACGAATTCCAGCATTTCGAATAATTTGGAAATGCGAAACAAGTCGATTCCAGTCCCTCTTCTGATAATGTGTTCTCTAAGGTACAGGAAGTGTTTGTGCAAAGTGGCTTTTAATGGAATAAAAGTGTGTGTGTGTTTACTTGCTTGATGTTGTATTCCTTAAATTATTGCCGGGTTTTCATAGATATTTTATTTGTCCCTGTAATAATATTAAATGTTATATTTCAATCGTAATGGAGAACAAACAAAACCAAAATATATATGTATTTATTGAATGAAATATATTTATTGCATTATTCGTTTCCTCTATAAAATGCATGTATACGTAATATAAATGCCTGTTATTGCTAATTTGGAAAAAAGACGGCGGTTAATTTATCAAAGAATGGTTTGTAGGCACAGCCCTTAGCGGAATAAGACTCATGAATATGTGGAGATGTTCTAAGGATGCCAATAAATATGTGTATTTGTTTTAGGTTTCAAAATCGGAAAGCAAATGATTCTTTAGATGTACACCAAAACGCGTAATTGTATTTTACATCCGTCAGTAGTGCTGTTGGTATTGAGAAAGGGCTATAGATCCATTGTAATATGGATGCATATTGCGGTATAGTCTTCGCATCCGATTTAAGACAGTATTTACAGTAAATTTGCATTTTGTGTTCCGTGAGAGAAGTAAACATTCGTTAAAATTTGTGGAATGTTTAGATATAGCCTCCATGGACCGTTATTAGTTGTGTTACGTTCCAAACATACCTACAGGACTACATTCTGGTATACACAGTTTAGTCATGTACTTTATTACAAGTTCCAAGAGAATTTAGGTTGTCTGAGCTTATGGAATTCATTTGTTTTAAGTATAACTTAGATCTGTGTGTTTAAAAGTTTTCCGAAAACATTGTAAGAAACATTTCCACGCGTCAGTCGACAAATTATGAGTGGTAATTAAGTTGTCCAACCCTATCGTTCTACATACCGTATTGTACAGAACGAACAAAAGAATGTGTACCTATAAGTTTTCACGAATCAACATTTCGTTTAGGATTTCAATAGCTTTTAATAACATTAAATGAAATGTTTCAAAGCTATGTCGAATAGAAAACTGGAAACTATGATTAAAGAATGTGAAGTTGCACGAAATTTTAAGTCTTCTTTTCTTCGACTTCATCAGATGACCACAGTCGACACCTACTTGGTACAGATTTAATGTTCTGCTGGTCTTCTTGATTAGCAGGTTACATGTTCAAATACACCAAATAGAAACTTAGATGATTGTCATTAAAATTCAATTTTATTAAAATTGGGGTACTTTAGCGCCTTTTCAAAAAACTTGATGTTGCAGCCAATCATCACCAACACATTTGGTATTGATTAAAACCCGACTGAGCTTTACTTTCATATTTAGACCTTTCCCTTTCGTCCCGCAGAGCCATGGAAATATAATTGCGCAATTTAGGCATTGGGTACATGAAAGTATTTTCCTATATCACTAGTATTTGATCGCCTTGGCGAACAGACTTTAGATCGACTTAATGGCCTCATGTAAACATGGTCAAATATTGACTTTTTAGAGGAAATCGGGGCAATATCTCTGAAACCAATTCCAATATTGTTTTAACCTCTGAAACAAAGTTGTAGGTATGAGCAGGAAAGAAATATTTATATTAATAAGCCACACATAAACTGCATTTATTGCCTGTAGATGTATAATATATTTAAAAATTCTATAATTTGTTGTATTCCATCGATTTTGATTCGCCAGATGAGCAAAGTTCCTATGGAGATACAGCTCCGATCAGTGCATACATTTTGCTTCGCTGCAGGAAGAGAATATAAAGAGAAATATACTATTTTTAAATAAGATGTGCATGTTGTGTATACAATGGTTTATTACTCACAAATCTGCAGTCGCGCGAAGGTAGCAATTTCCTTTTGGGACTTTTACCCGTTATATATTTTGTGTCGAAGTGTTCGGAACAGATTTTCGATTTGGGATTCAAATTGACTCCACAAATCGAACTCCACTTCGACGTCATATTTTACTCTTTCGGGACACTAAAAAATTTTACACTACCCGTTATGTCCTTCTTTTTGCAAAGGATGCACACTCTCATTTTATTTTCCTTGTTTTTTCACAAATTTTCGCAGAAACTCAAAATTAGTTTTTAAACTTCTTTCAACGTTTAATTTTTTCATTTTGAAGTTTAAATTTAGGTTGTGTATCTAGAGCGAATTCAAATGACAACAATCGGTTTTGACACATTATGCATGGTACAATAATACAGGTAGCATTATCAAGCCAGCTGATGGTAACATAATGTGTCAAAACCGATTGTTGTCATTTGAATTCGCTCTAGATACACAACCTAAATTTAAACTTCAAAATGAAAAAATTAAACGTTGAAAGAAGTTTAAAAACTAATTTTGAGTTTCTGCGAAAATTTGTGAAAAAACAAGGAAAATAAAATGAGAGTGTGCATCCTTTGCAAAAAGAAGGACATAACGGGTAGTGTAAAATTTTTTAGTGTCCCGAAAGAGTAAAATATGACGTCGAAGTGGAGTTCGATTTGTGGAGTCAATTTGAATCCCAAATCGAAAATCTGTTCCGAACACTTCGACACAAAATATATAACGGGTAAAAGTCCCAAAAGGAAATTGCTACCTTCGCGCGACTGCAGATTTGTGAGTAATAAACCATTGTATACACAACATGCACATCTTATTTAAAAATAGTATATTTCTCTTTATATTCTCTTCCTGCAGCGAAGCAAAATGTATGCACTGATCGGAGCTGTATCTCCATAGGAACTTTGCTCATCTGGCGAATCAAAATCGATGGAATACAACAAATTATAGAATTTTTAAATATATTATACATCTACAGGCAATAAATGCAGTTTATGTGTGGCTTATTAATATAAATATTTCTTTCCTGCTCATACCTACAAGTTTGTTTCAGAGGTTAAAACAATATTGGAATTGGTTTCAGAGATATTGCCCCGATTTCCTCTAAAAAGTCAATATTTGACCATGTTTACATGAGGCCATTAAGTCGATCTAAAGTCTGTTCGCCAAGGCGATCAAATACTAGTGATATAGGAAAATACTTTCATGTACCCAATGCCTAAATTGCGCAATTATATTTCCATGGCTCTGCGGGACGAAAGGGAAAGGTCTAAATATGAAAGTAAAGCTCAGTCGGGTTTTAATCAATACCAAATGTGTTGGTGATGATTGGCTGCAACATCAAGTTTTTTGAAAAGGCGCTAAAGTACCCCAATTTTAATAAAATTGAATTTTAATGACAATCATCTAAGTTTCTATTTGGTGTATTTGAACATGTAACCTGCTAATCAAGAAGACCAGCAGAACATTAAATCTGTACCAAGTAGGTGTCGACTGTGGTCATCTGATGAAGTCGAAGAAAAGAAGACTTAAAATTTCGTGCAACTTCACATTCTTTAATCATAGTTTCCAGTTTTCTATTCGACATAGCTTTGAAACATTTCATTTAATGTTATTAAAAGCTATTGAAATCCTAAACGAAATGTTGATTCGTGAAAACTTATAGGTACACATTCTTTTGTTCGTTCTGTACAATACGGTATGTAGAACGATAGGGTTGGACAACTTAATTACCACTCATAATTTGTCGACTGACGCGTGGAAATGTTTCTTACAATGTTTTCGGAAAACTTTTAAACACACAGATCTAAGTTATACTTAAAACAAATGAATTCCATAAGCTCAGACAACCTAAATTCTCTTGGAACTTGTAATAAAGTACATGACTAAACTGTGTATACCAGAATGTAGTCCTGTAGGTATGTTTGGAACGTAACACAACTAATAACGGTCCATGGAGGCTATATCTAAACATTCCACAAATTTTAACGAATGTTTACTTCTCTCACGGAACACAAAATGCAAATTTACTGTAAATACTGTCTTAAATCGGATGCGAAGACTATACCGCAATATGCATCCATATTACAATGGATCTATAGCCCTTTCTCAATACCAACAGCACTACTGACGGATGTAAAATACAATTACGCGTTTTGGTGTACATCTAAAGAATCATTTGCTTTCCGATTTTGAAACCTAAAACAAATACACATATTTATTGGCATCCTTAGAACATCTCCACATATTCATGAGTCTTATTCCGCTAAGGGCTGTGCCTACAAACCATTCTTTGATAAATTAACCGCCGTCTTTTTTCCAAATTAGCAATAACAGGCATTTATATTACGTATACATGCATTTTATAGAGGAAACGAATAATGCAATAAATATATTTCATTCAATAAATACATATATATTTTGGTTTTGTTTGTTCTCCATTACGATTGAAATATAACATTTAATATTATTACAGGGACAAATAAAATATCTATGAAAACCCGGCAATAATTTAAGGAATACAACATCAAGCAAGTAAACACACACACACTTTTATTCCATTAAAAGCCACTTTGCACAAACACTTCCTGTACCTTAGAGAACACATTATCAGAAGAGGGACTGGAATCGACTTGTTTCGCATTTCCAAATTATTCGAAATGCTGGAATTCGTTTCTTCATTGTCGTCTGAACCTCTTCTCAGACAACGATCAAGGCAAATTTTCTCGGAAAAATTGAAGTACAAGACAAATTGGAAAAAAACTTCTCGGACATTTGATGATTCCACTCATCTTGATTGTGGAGGAAACCATTAATAAGATGCGTATTTTCGTGGGATTCTTTCATTTACACCTCTATAAGCGAATACAGTCACAATACGTCACTTCATGCTTCATGTATCCATTACAAAAAGTAATCTGCAATTTCTTTTCATCGCCAACACATACGCCCCTCGGATGTCCACATGCATATTGCTATTTATTCATATGATCATTTACGGCTAGTATTTGCAAATTTCCAAGAAAATATATTAATAAAATAAAAAAAATCCAACTTGACTTTGTTTATTGGTTAAATAAAATTCGCTTCAAATTTAACATGTCAAGGCGAATTAATTTGTATTCGCCTCGTTTACAAATTTTGACATCTTATGTTACCAATTCGCCGATGCGGCTACCTGTGTATTTGTACCATGTTAACAACTCTATGGCACAATTACCCAGGTAGTGGTATCACACCAGTAGTGCGATTCTCTAACACATTTTGTGAGTTGCCGACAAAAATCGGTACAATTAAAACGCAAAATAATGAATGAAAAGTTAAAATAAAAGTTGACAACACCCTTTCTATCGTTAAAACTTTATGACTGTTTTTTCGTCGCTAACTTACCGAAAAACGTCGGTAATTACCGAAATTATAAACATTTTAATTTTACCGACAATTGTCGGTAACTCAAAAAATGAGTTAGAGAATAGGTCTGTACGATAACCCAAAAGTTTGTGCAAATTTGCACAAACTTTTACAAAATGCTGTTCGATAACAAACTTGCAAAGTAAGAGAGAATTTGGAGACAATTGTGAGAGAATATTGGAGAGTTTTGGAGACTTTTGTTTACAAGTTTTTGCAAGGAAAATTTTTTTTGTAAGAATTTGCAAGTTTGATCGGCTGATTTAAATTCGAATGTTTTGTGGCGGACTTCTTGGCAAAAACATAAACAAACGTTTGGTTATTCAAATAAATAGATATAAAAAAGGGAAAAAAATATTAAATAAAAATGGAAAACGGTAATGTAAGTAAAATAACTTATTTTGTAGTTTCTGGTGACTATTTTTTTATTTTAAAGGTATCAAATCTCAGCAAAAAGCAGTACATCCATGGAGTAGGAGAAACACAATGTGGACGGCCAGGTATTCCCAACGATATCAATAAATATGTATGCCTAAAGGCCCCCACTCATTAGTCAGTCTGACTGCCAGCATTTATGGTAGTATGTGTAAATTTTCGAAAATTTGAGAATGTATGTGTGAGTTTTTAAAGACTGAAGAAAATCAAAATAGTTTTGATTTCAAAATGAACCCCCATCAGTCTGGGTGAATTGTATTTATTTTCAAATTGTCAATAAACAATTTTGAAAAACAGAACATAATATTGGTGTAGGAACACAAAAAATTTGGAATTCATTAATTTTTGAGGAGAAATTCAAGATTTTTAGACTTGACTGATGGTTCGTGCTACACACTTGTCAGTCACACATACAGAAAGGGTTCATCGGACTGACGGCACAGACTGATAAATGAGTGGGGGTCTAAACATCGCACTTCGTTCCAGTATGTTTTATATTTGTGCATTGGAAAGGGAATTATAGTTGTAGCAACACTAAGGGCCTCGTCACATAAGAGGCAGAAATGCTTTCAGCCAGAAACCCAGGCTTCTTATGTACCGAGGCCTTAACACGATAGCCGGGTGGAGCTCAGTTCCGGATCATTGGCGCAAGTCAAGTCAACGGGTTTGCCTGCATAGGTCAATCGACCACTATCAAATAAGAACGTGGAAGGAGAGCCACTATATTTGAAGGCACAAGCTACAATATAATTGTATTTTCGTGTTGCCCTATCTCACAAACTATTGTCACAATCTAATCCGCATTCTCGCACTCAGAACAAGATGTAGGAAAGGCCTGAGAAGGAGAGAAGATTATTTTCGCATCTGTTGACACAAAATCAAATAATATAGCTGTTAAGTGTGTACAAGATTTTATGGATCGAAGAAGGATTTTAAATGCAAAATAAAAAAATGGTAGACACCTTCAATTGTTAAATTGGAACTCCTTTCCTTTACCGACCCGACGCAGAAAATTATGATGGGCCCTAACCTATTCTCCTCTAAATAGCCGGCCTTCGGCCGGGATTTAAGACTTCTCCTATAGACAGGTGCAAATTTCAATTTCAATTTATTTTCATAAATGGGAACCTAGCCCATAGGGCCAAGAGCGGTTCCAAAAGCTACAAAACATACACTACTCCAAAAGCTTAAAACTAACAATACATTAAATTTAATAGTCTTAAAATTCATTAACAGGATGTAATTAAAGAAAATATGAAGATCTGTTTAGTAAATCAGCTAATGGGTACTTTACACGAAATGTTTTTTACATATGAGCTGTCACTTTGCACATACATTTTGTATGGGAGAAGTGACAACTCATATGTAAAAAACATACCGTGTAAAGTACCCATAAGCAATATTAAAAATAAGGAACATAAACAATCATAACAAAAATTTGTACTAGTCGAAAAATTATTAATCTTCAAAATCACTCCGATTGAAATATTCAAATAACTTCCTTTTATAACAAATTAAGGAGCCACTGAATGTCTTAAGATCTTGCGGTAAACCATTGAACACACGCGCAACCCGTACCAAAAAGGATTTTTCCAACAAAGGGGTCAAAAGCGGTATATGAATTTGTTTATTCCTCTCCGATCTACTAAAAACAAATAACTCTAAAACAGAATGGGAACAAAATTTTCTTTTAAATTAGATATTTTTGGAGGTCTATATTTCGGGAAGTATACATATCATTCAACAAAATAATACATCGTTGAAATCAGTATAAACATCACTATTTGTGGTAATTTTTTAATAATTTTCTGCGGGGGTTTGCCAACATTTTAAACAAGGCCCTTTGTGGAACTTTAGAGGCCTATATCTCGGGAAGTATACATTTCCGCAACAAAAGGAATACATGTTTGGAACCGGGATAAAAAGCACTATCTGTGGTAATTTTTTTCATAATTTTCTGAGGTGAGTCGGTAAAGGAAAGATAAGCCGTTAAATTTAATCTTTTCCTCCAACTTCTTGTTTATCAAATCAGTTGACTTCTTGCAAGTTTTTGCAAATTGCTGTTCGATAACAATCTGCAAAATTTTTGCTTCGAGAGAGTACTTGCTTGCAAGTATGTACTTTTCACTTGCGAAGTTATCGTACACACCTAATCCCCATGCATGGTAGAACAAGAAAAGGTAGCAGCAATACCCAGCTGACTGAACTGGGTTGTAGTGTTAGCGTCAAATTCCATTCGACATTTTATGTATTTATTTCTATGTTCGATGTATATTAGGGATATATATTTTTGAAGAACAAATTTATTCATCAGAAAAAATACTATTTCCCATAAAGACGGCTTCATATCATTGACATGTAACCTCCTCCAGGTCCGAACGACATGCCGCACACTAAAACACCGCTTATAGAGGCGGTACAATATTTGTTAATATGTGTGGTATTTTGTTAAACTTGAAAAGAATAAAGCCCTAATAAACATGTGCTTTTTTGTTTTCAAAAGCAAATGATTGAAACAGCTTCTCTTTTTTCAATGAATTACCAGCGACCCGAAACATTTTTGCAAGTATTCTACTTTCTGCGAGAAATTATGCATTTAGTGGAATGATATGGAAACATTCAAATTGAAAATCTAACGAGTTTTCATTCATGTTTTCCAAAATATTCAATCAAATGTGAAAAATTATTAGTTTTTTAAATTCCAATAATTTATAGACATTTCCTTGTTTTGTTTACATTTACGTTGACACTAAGGTTTACAAACAAAAACAAATTCCTTTGTGGTTGTTGTTCGAGTTGTATTTGTTGTAGTATTAACTTTACCTTGTATTTGTTCTACCATGGGGATCATGGTAGAACAAATACAAGGTAATACTCGGGAAGTATACATTTCCGCAACAAAAGGAATACATGTTTGGAACCGGGATAAAAAGCACTATCTGTGGTAATTTTTTTCATAATTTTCTGAGGTGAGTCGGTAAAGGAAAGATAAGCCGTTAAATTTAATCTTTTCCTCCAACTTCTTGTTTATCAAATCAGTTGACTTCTTGCAAGTTTTTGCAAATTGCTGTTCGATAACAATCTGCAAAATTTTTGCTTCGAGAGAGTACTTGCTTGCAAGTATGTACTTTTCACTTGCGAAGTTATCGTACACACCTAATCCCCATGCATGGTAGAACAAGAAAAGGTAGCAGCAATACCCAGCTGACTGAACTGGGTTGTAGTGTTAGCGTCAAATTCCATTCGACATTTTATGTATTTATTTCTATGTTCGATGTATATTAGGGATATATATTTTTGAAGAACAAATTTATTCATCAGAAAAAATACTATTTCCCATAAAGACGGCTTCATATCATTGACATGTAACCTCCTCCAGGTCCGAACGACATGCCGCACACTAAAACACCGCTTATAGAGGCGGTACAATATTTGTTAATATGTGTGGTATTTTGTTAAACTTGAAAAGAATAAAGCCCTAATAAACATGTGCTTTTTTGTTTTCAAAAGCAAATGATTGAAACAGCTTCTCTTTTTTCAATGAATTACCAGCGACCCGAAACATTTTTGCAAGTATTCTACTTTCTGCGAGAAATTATGCATTTAGTGGAATGATATGGAAACATTCAAATTGAAAATCTAACGAGTTTTCATTCATGTTTTCCAAAATATTCAATCAAATGTGAAAAATTATTAGTTTTTTAAATTCCAATAATTTATAGACATTTCCTTGTTTTGTTTACATTTACGTTGACACTAAGGTTTACAAACAAAAACAAATTCCTTTGTGGTTGTTGTTCGAGTTGTATTTGTTGTAGTATTAACTTTACCTTGTATTTGTTCTACCATGATCCCCATGGTAGAACAAATACAAGGTAAAGTTAATACTACAACAAATACAACTCGAACAACAACCACAAAGGAATTTGTTTTTGTTTGTAACGTTACTGCCAGTTGTATTTGTAAACAAAACATGGAAATGTCTATAAATTATTGGAATTTAAAAAACTAATAATTTTTCACATTTGGTTGAATATTTTGGAAAACATGAATGAAAATTCGTTACATTTTCAATTTTTATGGTTCCACATCATTCCACTAAATGCATAGAAAGTTGAATTCTTGCAGAAAAGTTTGGGGTCGCTGGAAATTCATAGGAAATGGAGAAGCTGTTACAATGTTTTGTTTTAGAAATCAAAGAAGCACATGTTTATTAGGGCTTTATTT
This sequence comes from Musca autumnalis, assembly GCF_047663935.1. Lineage (NCBI taxonomy): Eukaryota > Metazoa > Arthropoda > Insecta > Diptera > Muscidae > Musca > Musca autumnalis. Next base: position 18,744,969 of record NW_027411866.1, on the reverse strand, counting down.
TTTTAAATTTTAACAAAATACCTCACATATTAACAAACGTTGTATCGCCTCTACAAGCGGTGATTTACTGCACGGCTTATCGTTCGAACTTGGAGGAGGTTACATATCATTGATATGAAGAAGTCTTTCTGGGAAATGGTTTTTTCCGAATGATATATTTTTTTTTTCAAAAATATATGTCCCTAATGTACATCGAAATAGAAATAAATGTATAAAATGTCATATGAAATTTGACACTAACACTACAACCCAGTTCAGTCAGCTGGGTATTGCTGCTACCTTTTCTTGTTCTACCATGCCTAATCCCACTACAGATGTTCTAATATGAAAAGTCAAATCCCTTTATAAAAAATTATTTTTGTTGTAATTTCCCCAACAACATAAAGAAAAATTTGACATAACATATTTTACGATACCACAACCTTGGTAATTATGCCATGATATTAGGTGTGTACATGGTACAATAATACAGGTAGCATTATCATGCCAGCTGATGGTAACATAATGTGTCAATTGCATTGAATTGATGTCAAATTTTGACATCTTATGTTGCCAACAATTGTCGATGCGGCTACCTGTGTATTTGTACCATGGGTGTGTACGATAACTTCGCAAGTTAAAAGTACTTGCAAGCACTCAGCAAGTTCTCAGTAATCTCTCTCCACCAATTTTACTCTCTCGTAGCAAAAAATTTGCAGATTGTTATCGAACAGCAATTTGCAAATACTTGCAAGAAGTCAGCTGATTTGATAAACAAGAAGAAGTTGGCGGAAAAGATTAAATAAAATAAATAATAAAATAAAAAAATAGTCACCACAAACTATAAAATAATTTATTTCACTTACATCATGGTAGAATGATAAAAGGTAACCCCGTGCTAACAGCTGATACAAATTTTTTTCATATTTTGAATTTGAAGTACGTTCATTGTCAAACGTATTCTGACAAATATTTGTAGTACACATACACACATACATATATACAAATGTAAATACATCAGTTATTTAAACTGAAATGAAAATTTGATTTGAAAATCAGCTTTTTGGATAACGCCAATTTGAAGAACGTTCGTGCTCGGTCCTCGCTTTGTGCCTATTATTTGGATTTACAAATTCATATTACGAATCGTTGCTGTTGCTCATCAAGCCTCTATTCGGAAGAAATATGAACCTCGCAACATTATTGTCTTTGAGCTGATATGGACAAACAATATTGTATTCACTAGAATCTCACAGTAGCCGCAGTAGCTAGAAAAAAGATTTGATGGATATGAATCTTTTCAACATTATATATGCATTCTGCACATAAGATACATGCAAAGTTCTTGGTTAGATTCATGGTAGATTCCATGGTAGAACAAGAAAAGGTAGCAGCAATACCCAGCTGACTGAACTGGGTTGTAGTGTTAGTGTCAAATTCCATTCGACATTTTATGTATTTATTTCTATGTTCGATGTAAATTAGGGATATATATTTTTGAAGAACAAATTTATTCATCAGAAAAAAAAACTATTTCCCATAAAGACGGCTTCATATCATTGACATGTAACCTCCTCCAGGTCCGAACGACATGCCGCACACTAAAACATCGCTTATAGATGCGGTACAATATTTGTTAATATGTGTGGTATTTTGTTAAACTTGAAAAGAATAAAGCCCTAATAAACATGTGCTTTTTTGTTTTCAAAAGCAAATGATTGAAACATCTTCTCTTTTTTCAATGAATTACCAGCGACCCGAAACATTTTTGCAAGTATTCTACTTTCTGCGAGAAATTATGCATTTAGTGGAATGATATGGAAACATTCAAATTGAAAATCTAACGAGTTTTCATTCATGTTTTCCAAAATATTCAATCAAATGTGAAAAATATTAGTTTTTTAAATTCCAATAATTTATAGACATTTCCTTGTTTTGTTTACATTTACGTTGACACTAAGGTTTACAAACAAAAACAAATTCCTTTGTGGTTGTTGTTCGAGTTGTATTTGTTGTAGTATTAACTTTACCTTGTATTTGTTCTACCATGGGTAGATTCATTGTACCATGGGTTAGATTATTGTCTAAAGGTTTATCTTTATAGAAACTCAACTTTGTTTTGTTTCAATAAAACATTAAAAAAACTATTGATTTAGATTTTTCATTTAATCTTCATATATTTTTAAATTATTGGTCAATATAAAACGGCGGAGCTATCATGAAAATAAATGGAATCTTGTGACCAGCTGCAAGTCATAACAAACATTGCAAAACCTTGTGTACATGTTCTGACCAGTTATAAATTCCGGTTTAAACCGCAAAACTGGATCTTTTTCTCCTGTTCTGGATTATTCCAAATGTTCTGCAAATTGGTCCTATGAACGAGAAACACGGTTTTTAATGATTTCATATTCGAAACAGACATCAACATACATACACAGGCATGGTAAACATCGTAAAGGATATTCCAAAATTAAATCAAGCTTTCTCCAAATGGTGCACAAATATATTTTGTTCTCTTTTTTTAAATGTTTGGATTAACAATTTTTATTGTCGGTATTTCAAAAACAAATAAACAATATTTTGTTTTTGTTATTAAATGTCATATAATCTTTGTTTTGATTTGTATTTGACACGGTAAAGTACAGATATACAGAGTTGCATTTACATACATTTTTGAGATGCGACTACCTTTAATTATTTTACCATGCACTTACATTATCGTTTTTCAAAATTTATTTAATACTTTTTCCCTTTTTTATTTCTATTTATTTTAATAACCAAACGTTTGTTTATGTTTTTGCCAAGAAGTCCGCCATAAAGCAATCGAATTTAAATCAGCTGATCAAACTTGCAAATTCTTACAAGAAAAATTTTCCTTGCAAAAACTTGTAAACAAAACTCTCCAATATTCTTTCACAATTGTCTCCAAATTCTCTCTCTTTTACTTTGCAAGTTTGTTATCGAACAGCATTTTGTAAAAGTTTGTGCAAATTTGCACAAACATTTGGGTTATCGTACAGACCTATTAGCTTTGTTCCCGTACTTAATAGTAAAACTCGTAAAAGAAAGAACTGTAAAAAAAATATTCTCACATAAAAGTTTTTTGAAATAGTTCGGGAACGAAAAAATGAAAAATACGTCAAAAAACTAGAACAAATGCCAAAATCAGCGTATAAGCCAATCAGACGCCGGCAACCACTTTACTATAGCCCTGTTCCTTTACGTTCAAGAATCTTCAAGTTTTACAACTTTTTACTCGAAAAGCGTTCCTTTACTTCAGACACAATACAATTCATATGGGAGCAGTTTTCATGATATTAGGTGTGTACGATAACTTCGCAAGTTAAAAGTACTTGCAAACACTCAGCAAGTTCTCAGTAATCTCCCTCCACCAATTTTACTCTCTCGTAGCAAAAAATTTGCAGATTGTTATCGAACAGCAATTTGCAAATACTTGCAAGAAGTCAGCTGATTTGATAAACAAGAAGAAGTTGGCGGAAAAGATTAAATAAAATAAATAATAAAATAAAAAAATAGTCACCACAAACTATAAAATAATTTATTTCACTTACATTATCGTTTTTCAAAATTTATTTAATACTTTTTCCCTTTTTTATTTCCCCAGCAAAATGTTTGTAGCCAAAGAAGTAGTTAAATCATGAGTGCAAGTGATTCCGGACTACATCTTTTTACGTGAAAGAAGTCATGATTTTTACAAGGGCATGGTGCAGTGAGGATACTGTCTAATTTACTTCTTAAGCACACATTTTGCATTAGTTCTTTGTAGTGAAAAAATCACAACAACATATGATTCAACTACTTCTTTGGCTACAAACAAAGATGTAGTTCGACATCACTTTTATTATTTTTTTTGTATACAAATTACTTTTTATGGATGCAAACATATTGCTGTTATTATAATTAACAAGAAACAAATTAAGTTCATTGTCTTTTTAAGTTTTTTTTAGCAAAATTTTGAAATTTCTAAAATGTGAAAAATTTATGAAATGGATTCAAATCGGACATTGTCAAAATGTGAAGAACGGACTGCCTTTTTCATGACTCTGCGTGGACTGCTTCAAAAAAAGCTATTCAATCACTACTTCACAAGGAACAACTTCAAATAAATTTTGCTGGGTCTATTTATTTTAATAAGGGGTAGTTTACACTATATGTAAATGTCATATGACATGAAATTTTCCATCGTTATATATTCGCTAATATGTGTAATATTGGAGATTTTCCTTACGCCATTTACTCTGTGCGTCCACACCAGCAAAAATATAAAAAACTACGTCTCCACATTGCCTCCGTGGGTAAATATGGAATGTTTTTATTTCGTGTCATAAGACATTGATAGATAGTGTAAACTACCTCTAACCAAACGTTTGTTCATGTTTTTGCCAAGAAGTCCGCCATAAAGCAATCGAATTTAAATCAGCTGATCAAACTTGCAAATTCTTACAAGAAAAATTTTCATTGCAAAAACTTGTAAACAAAACTCTCCAATATTCTTTCACAATTGTCTCCAAATTCTCTCTCTTTTACTTTGCAAGTTTGTTATCGAACAGCATTTTGTAAAAGTTTGTGCAAATTTGCACAAACTTTTGGGTTATCGTACAGACCTATTAGCTTTGTTCCCGTACTTAATAGTAAAACTCGTAAAAGAGAGAACTGTAAAAAAATTATTCTCACATAAAAGTTTTTGGAAATAGTTCGGGAACGAAAAAATGAAAAATACGTCAAAAAACTAGAACAAATGCCAAAATCAGCGTATAAGCCAATCAGACGCCGGCAACCACTTTACTATAGCCCTGTTCCTTTACGTTCAAGAATCTTCAAGTTTTACAACTTTTTACACGAAAAGCGTTCCTTTACTTCAGACACAATACAATTCATATGGGAGCAGTTTTCAACTTTTACTACTTTTGCCGGTTTTACCATTTTCAGAAGTAAAGGAACAGACCATATTTTTTACACGCTCAAATTCTTCGAGTAAAAAGTTTTTAAAGGGAGCGTCATTCAGCGCCATTTTTGTTTAAAGAGAAGTGAACATTTTACAACTTTTTTGTGTACGGGAATTTTCTGCGGGGGTAAAATGTGTAAAAGTGGTAAAAATTGTAAAAATTTTTTAGTTCTGGAACAAAGCTATTGTGGAGTCATGGTAGAATATTTACGGGTAGGCCACAGCTAATAGCTGATTACATTTTTTTCTTATTATGGCCTATTCCGTTAAATGCAGGGTTGTTGTAACAGTGTTTGCGCGTTCGTTCTTCTGCTCTATCTGGCTGTGTTTTCAATTTTTCTTCGTTATAGAGAAAAATTCGTTATAGGGAAGTTCGGATGCCAGCAATCACGATGTTAGATCAGCCAAACTTGTCAAGTTGAAAATAAGAGAATGGCATTTTTTTCACTGTCATAAGTTTGGGTACGACTATTGCTATTTTTGGAACACTTTTCTAGCAATGATATTCTGGAGCCTGGCAAAGGTAATTTTTACTCTATTTGTTTGGTGCTTTTAACCAAGATCTATTTATCAGGTCACGTAAGTAGTACAACAACAACTCTATTTTGGCCGAAAATTCTTCAGTATGTCAAAATGTTTGTTTACGTTTTCATACAAATTTAACACAATAACAAAAAAATTGGCAGATTGAAACCACCTGGTCGTTTTACGCCACCTTATAATTTCATGCTTTTAACACATTCCCCATTATTATATGTCTTCTTTTGAATTAGTTTGGATTTACCGAACAGATTTATAGCGATCCGGTTAACTTAAAGTTAAAAGTGATGATTGAATTTCAAGGAGGAGCTTATTCGCATTAACTTTCAATGTAAAAGATATATTTTTAATGCCTCCAAATTGTTTTATTTTGCGTTTTCAAGTCCATCTGATAGTAAAAGAACACATATAATAATGACCCATAAACATTGAAGTTCTAAATTCCATATGTTATTGTAAAACGGGCTAACTTGCAGATACACCTACCTTTATTATTATACCATGCCATTTGAAGTTTTATGCCATGGCTGCAGGGTTGTATTTTTCAGCGATTTTCATACTTGAAAGTCGACTTTGACGTTTAATTGAGAGTTGAAATCGTGTTTATTTAGTAAATGTAAACGTACTATTACCATCAGCTGGCTTATTTCGTGTGCTTTGGACCTACAGATCCCCTACCCACTTCATAATTTGATAACGGAAAACATTCCAAAGTACATTTCTGGAGAAAGAATGGCTTTAATTCCACCAGTTACAAGACTATCCTCATCCATTATAAGGATTCTGGGATGTAATCCTGGACATATGACATTGCAGGGAACTAATACATATCTTATTGGTACGGGAAAGAGGTAAGTTTGCAAGAAACTACAAATGAATCCAATAAACCTTATCTTTTTTACAGGCGTATTTTAATAGATACTGGTGATCCAGATATTCCTGAATATATTAAGCACCTTAGTGGGGTACTGAAGGAGGAAAAGGCCACAATTGGAACAATATTGCTAACACATTGGCATCATGACCATGTTGGCGGCGTTAAAGATGTTTTGAAAACATGCGCTGATAAAGGTATTAGTTTCTTGGCGATTTTTATGATCATTACTTTCATTTGTGTTTTGTTATTGGTGTCAAAGGGTACATTTTAATCTTACCACAAATACTTATGTGCTTTTATTTCTTCTGTAATTGTTTATACCTTTAAAGTAAATCTTCATAAAGATTGCCAGGTATTTAAATTCCCACGGACGGATGCTGAGGATGTATGTCCTGAAATACCAAGTGATATTAAAGTTGAAAAGTTGCTGGATCAACAAGTTTTCGAAGTGGAGGGAGGTAAAGTAAAAATTCATCACACTCCTGGCCATACCACAGATCACGTGGTATTGACCACCGAAGATGGCACATTGTTTAGTGGTGATTGTATATTGGGTAAGTTCGAGAGAATTAAAACTGAAATTTTACTAATTCATTTAAACCTTAGGTGAAGGCACTGCAGTCTTTGAGGATCTTTATGATTACATGAAGAGTCTGGAGAAGATACTAAACATTAAACCCTCTGTCATATACCCTGGCCATGGTAATATAATTGAAGATCCCTTGGAGAAAATCCAATACTATATCAATCATCGCAATCAACGTGAGCAACAGATTTTCAATTGTTTTGCTGAACGTAAGGATGAAAAAATGCAAGCTATGGATGTGGTAAAAATTGTCTATAAGGAAACGCCGGAACAACTATGGCCTGCTGCAGCCTATAATGTTAGCCACCACTTAACAAAATTGCAAAAAGAAGGAAAGTTACAAATGGTGCCAAATCCCGAAGATGCTGACGATCATTTTTATATCTACCAAAAGTCTAGCAGCTTGTAAATACTTAATTGTGAGGGTAGTTAGTTTCCTAAATAATAAGTTGTAACATTTTATTTCTTGTTTAACAAAAAATTGTGATTAAAGTAGACTAAAGCATATTTGCAGCTTTGTTTTTACTCTTCTGGCTTAAAGGTAATAGTTTCATCTTTGAAATTGTGTACGGCATCAAACCAAATATCGTCGGGGCCTTCTAAAGTCTGATCAAACATTGTGGGGAAAGGTGGGGCTGTGGTGTGTTTACGCAGCGGCAATATTGTATCATAAATATATACTAGACCATTCGTGGAACCGGGTATGGCACTGCCACTAACCCACATAACATTGTATTTTGTGTTGATGCGCCATATACGAAGACCCTTGGCAATGCGCCATCTGTTACCCATGTGACCGGGTAGTTTGGTGCCAGGCCAAACACGGCCCTTTTCACCACCACCACCAATGTTACCGGGACGTCTATGAGTTTTGGTTACACCGTGGGAGGCAGGCATACCCTTAAAGCCATGACGTTTTACAACACCTTGGAAGCCATGATCGACACTGAAAGATTATTTTATTGAAAGTTCTCCAATTATTGTGTTCTTAATACTTACGTTTTTCCTCTGACATCAACATAATCACCCACCCTAAAATGTGTGACATTCAATGGGGTGCCCACGGGTATGGCAGCATTTGGTGTAACCAAAAAACGTACTAAATGTTTTTTGGGCAATAGTCCCGAATCTTTGAATAGACCACAATATTCCTTAGTTAACGTGGAGGGATCACAACTTTCAGCTCCCACCAGTAGACAGCCATAGCTGTTTAACTTTGCCACGCTGGGCACCTGTGTGGGTTTATACAATTCCGGCGGTATGTATTTAATAACATGGTTGTCAACAATTTGCAATAGAGTGGTGCGAATCTTTTCACCATTTTTCAACCACAGAGGATATTGACCAATTTTACGAGCAATTACACCGGTGCGTCTTGAGGCAGATGTCCATGGTTCAGTTTCGATTTTTTCAGTTTTAACCAATTCTTCCCGTTTTGTTTGATCATATGTGGGTACACCTCTAATCAAAGCCGGCGGACCATATTTATCTTGTACTATTTCTTGCACAAACGATTTGTTTTCCGCAGTGACAAGATTATCACGCATCTATTTTGGGGAAGACAAGATAGAAATTTGTCGAGATATAGTTATCTGAAATTGAGATAAATACCTTGCGCTCCTTGCGTAGGAACCATGTTGGATTCCTCAGATGTGGTCTACTCAATTGACCCTTTTCACGTACTTGTGTAACAGCCACTGGAGACAGCCTTTCGATACAAAAGCAAAACGAATTTTGAGGTTAGAAGTCAATATGTCAATATTCCATTCATTTTTAGTTTTTCTTTTTAATAATGAAACTTACCTTAATCTACTTAGATCTAATATTAAAGTTCTAATCATTTTATTGTATTATTAATATAATAAAATAAACAAAATGCAATACTTTTCTATTTTTCAACTTTGCGTAGATTGAGGCTCTTCACGGCACTCGTTTGTTTTCATTCAGTGACAGCAAGACAGCTGTTTCGTTATATTTTTGGTTATGGCAACACCGTTTGTTTATGTTACACAGTAAAATGTGGCAAGGTCGTTTCTAATGACATTTTTTTCTTCCTTTATTTTGGGAATATTAAACAAGTAAAGTTTTAACAAAATAAAATTGTGTTTATTACAAAAGAAATAATCTGCCGAAGCCAAATTTATCCTTATTAACGAAACGGCCGGCTTGGTGTTGCAGTAGACAATAATAAACTGGATAAATTTACGTAAATATATTTTGCAAATTTCCTTTCTCGATGGCTGGCCTGAACAATTATTCAACCTTAATGTAATTCCGCAACAACAATTTAAAGGGAAACAATAGACTAAACGACACTTTTTAAAGGTATGCTACCAATCAAAAACCCATGGAACCCGGTGATGATGTGACTGACCAACAAAGGCCAGAGCGGCCTCGAAATGTTTTTGGTTCGTATGTTGCTGGGGATTTTCTTCCTCAAAGCGGCAATATGCAATATCAAAGACAGCCAGAAATGCAGTAAGTATCCCAAAAATACTGATGCTATTCTAAGACACCAGTTAGTGAATTTTCTTCATTTTCCTCAGATTTCAATTAAGAGAGGATCAATATCAAATATATATGGCCAGTCTTAATTCCGGCCCGGAATCGGGTCTGAAAAATGTCAATTCTGAAAGAGATTTGTCTTTACCAATTGAAAAACACCGGGCTTTGGAAAATTTCTATGACAGCCAAGAAGATGGTAAGCATAGAAAACAAATTGATTTCATTTTCTAGTTGTTCCTTTTTTGTTTATGCGTTGTTTTTGTGTTATCCATTGTTATATACCGCAAACCACCATACCCACCATACGTCCCCCTTGTTTTTAGAATACCCAGAGCAGTACACTGTAACGAACTTGTTAAGTTTTGATGATACGAAAAGTATGTAGCTATCAATTATAGTATTTGTAAGCTATGATGCATGCCTCTATTTATAACTCACAAAAAGGGTTTAATTAATTTTTTGGTTTTTTTATTTTAACTCTCAAGCTAATTTTTTAAAAATGCTAATACTTAATAGCTTTGATAATAGCATTAAAATATCTTTATTCTTTAGAAATATCAATACGCAAATATTTGGGAATTGGTGTTCAATGGGTTAGTTTGGTTACCGAAAACCTGCTTTCACATCCTTTTATAGTGCTAAGGCGCCAATGTCAAGTATACAATGCCTCACAAAGGTAAATAAATATTTTTGAAATTGATGTAAAATGTACCATAATCTATTGTACATATTTCACTTACAGATATCATTTACATCCCTTTGCTTTAATGCCTTCCATAATACATTTACATAGACGTCAGGGTGTAACAACTTTATGGAAAGGTTTGGGTAGTTGTCTACTGGTGCGTGGTATGTCCATGGCAGTAGATGATGTTATATCAAAAGTTACATCATGGCCAAAGTAAGATTTCTTGAATTAAGCAATAGTGGAACATGTTGATAATTTCTTCAATTTACAGAGAAGTAGATAGCCGAACATCATTAAAACGTTTTGGCCAACATGTTATACTCAAATGGTAAGATAATTTGTAAGGTTTTTAAATTTTATTGGAAAAGTAATGCAAATTTTCCTTTTTATAGCATTAGCATTGCTGTTGTAATGCCCTTCTATGCAGCATCATTGGTGGAAAGTGTCCAAAGTGATATTGCAAGTGAGAAACCTGGTCTTTTTGATGTATTCCGTGAGGGTAGTTTGCGTTTGTTGTACTGGAAATCACCACAGAAAGGACGTATGCTACCAGTGTGGTGTTTAATCGGCCCCACTGTCGGTGTGGGAATAACAAAATACCTTTTTGGGTAAGAATTGAAAATGCCGTTGAGGGGGGCTCCAAAATATAAGTCATACAAAAGTTTAGATTTTAGGGAGACTGATAAGACGTTAGGGATGAATATGAGGCATTATTGGACATAACGTATTGCACCTACAAACTTCGTTTGTTCATAAACCCAGAGCGAAATTTTATGTAGAATAAGTCTTCCATTGACTTCAGCTCTTCAAAATGAAGCTTTGTTAGACATTTTCACACTAAGTAGAAACAAGTACAGACTCAACCTCAACAAAAATTAAAGTTGAAAATTTATTGCTATGCCTTCATTTGTTCATAGACGAATGTTGAAATTTTATGTAGAATAATTCTTCCATTAACATCAACTCTCTAAAAAGAATCGTTATTGGATATTTCCACATAAAGCAGTAATTAGCCTCAACAAATTTAAAATTGGGAGATTTTAAGTTAACCCATATCAACTTTATAAATTAAATTTTTTGTTTGTTTCTATTACTTTCTGTTTTTTTTTTTTTTTTTTTTTTTTAAGAGAGTGGATATATACACTTCTTTTGTTCAGTGACCTATAGTAAAATTTAATGAGAAACATTTTCTCCATTAACATAATATCCAAAATAACTCTTATTGTGGGAGTTTTTGACGTAGTTCAGAAACTTTCAACAATAGAACAACTAGAAGTATTCATTCAATATCTTATATTTTGTTCTCTTTTTCAGTCTGGTCATTAAAGGCATTTCATCACGCATTATGCGTCGACGCATACAACAAGCCCAGGAGCGAAGGGGCGCCAAATTTAAAGATGACTCTCTCGAAACACAAAATGTTGAAATCTATTCGAATCTTATATCAATGTTAACAACAGAGGTGATATTTTTCCCATTGGAAACAATACTACATCGTATCCAGTTACAGGGTACCCGCACTATTATTGATAATTTAGATAATGGCTATGCTGTGGTACCCATATTAACCAATTATCAGGGAGCTTTAGATTGCTATCGTACAACAGTGGCAGCAGAAGGTTTCTCGGGACTATATAAGGGTTTCGGTGCCATCATTTTACAATTTGCAGCCCATATTGCTGTTATAAAACTCACCAAATGGATTGTTAATCAAATAACGGAAGTTATATCAAGTCGTCCTCCACAAAAAGTTGTACAATATTATAATTTAGATCGTGGTTTGAATTCTAATTCAACAACGATATCACGTAGTTTGAGTTCCGGAAGTGATGATATAGATAGTGTAGGTAATCGTTCGGTGGATTAATAGAAGTTGAAATTGTATATTAATGGCTATTATGCCTATATAGAAATTTCCTCACTCAATTTAGTATGTTATGAAATATAGGACAATTCTCCTAAGTGTTGGAAAATGTATGTCGTTTTAACTGTGAAGCGATTAATTTCTGTATTGTTTTTTCTATAATTTCCCCCTACATTTCTTTTAAACAAGGAATACGAAAAAAATTCTTGAGTTGTACTGTGATACTTCCGTTACCACACGATGATTATTATATGCCCGAGAACTCGACATGACCCCCTTTTCTTTTTTAATGTATATTTTTTGCCAAATTGTTATTAACAAAATGCTAACAAACGAAAAACAAAACTTATTTATTTTCTGAAAATAAACAACAAAATGTAATAAACAATTATAAGTTTGGATTTTTAATGGATCATAAAAAACATTAAACTTTGACTCCACCTCCAAATAAGTTGAATTGTGGAAGATTTTGGGCCAGTTCGAATATGTTTAAAAATAGACTAAACCCTAAAAATTATGTTATTTCTTAAATACAACCCTGTCACTTTTTAATAAATATATTTTGTAGGTCCACAGACTTCTTTTTCTTGGTCACCCAAGCAGAATTCGATGCAAAATATTTATTTATTTTAATTATTGTTGGTAATTTCAAAGTCCGAAGACCACATATAAGAAATATGTCCTCCTTTTGTAGAAATATTTCTCCTTTCCCCACAATTTCTTACCGCAATGAAAAGATTGGCTGCATTTTCCTCTAAATAATATTTATTATTTATAAAAATATATTTTACATGTTTTCATTTGTATACTTATCTAAGAAATTTTTATTAGTAAAACCTAAAGAAACAAACATTACTATCTACTTTCGGCCCTTTCCTTTACCTTTACCCTTTTGTCTCTTATCCTTGGCCTTCAAAGCACGCTTATCCTTCTTCTCGCGGGGATCTACAACCTTATAACGACCCTTAACACCAGCTGGACGTTTAGCCCGACGACCGGTTTGATGTTTCTTGGCCACAACATAGGTAACCTCCTTCTTCTTTTCTTGGGCCTTTTTGTAGATTTTCTTAAGTTGTCTAACCTTTTCTTGATTTGTAGCATCCGGACTGTCCATAATTTTCTCAGCCATTTTCTTGGCCTTAGCCAAACGTTTAACGGCACGTCTACGTTTACGGGCCTTGGCCTCCATAACCTTTTTGATGGGCCGTACATTGAGTTCTTGCACCTTACGTTGATATTCTTCTTGCAATTCTTTAGGCACCGGCGTGGGTTTGGTCATATGGACTTGTTCATCTTGTACAAACCAAGAGGGTAGATTATCATCGTTGAATGCATAACGATTCCAGGCACCATCAATTAAATCTCTTCTCGTTTTCTTGCCCTTGATCATCATGGCTCCCAAGGCCAATTCTTCTTCACTGAGACGTATTTTCTTGGCCTTGGGCTCTTTGGACATATCGCCAGCGACTTTTTCTTCATCCTCGGTATCAACTTCTTCCTCGGAATCACTTGATGATTCTGAGGAGGAAGATTCTTCTTTTGCTTCGGCATGTCGTGCCCTGCGTTTGGCTTTTTTACCCAACAACAAATTGGAGTCACCAGTTTCTTGTGATTCTCCTAGGACCGTAACACCCTTATTTTTATATTCTGTAGCCAGGCGATCCAAGTCGAAATCTTCATCATCATCATCGTCATTAAGATTTTGTAGATTTTCTTTTTCATACCACAACTGTACTCTTTGTTGGCGTTTGGTATCCTTGTCACGGAAATCACTTGATTTGATGAGAGGATGTTCGGCTTTCTTCTTTTTCTTTTTATTCACCGCCTTATTAGATTCTTCATGGGTTTCTTCATCACTAAGACCCAATCCCTCCTTTTCCATATCTTCATCACTTTCTTCATCTTCAGAAACTTCGGGTTCAGAGTCATTTTCATAGTTACCATCATCATCCAAACGTTTGTCATCTTTGTCGTATTTTTTATACTTTGGCAACTTGGGCATATCCCCCACTTCACCTTCTACCTCAAAATCTGGTACCACATCCAACATTTGATCAAGCTCTTCTTGGGTTTTCACCTCTTTCAAATCAAAAATCTCCTGATCGGCCTCTTCCTTGGGACCATCATCACCTTTGATAACCATTTTCAAATTCATTTTCTCTTGGAGCTTGGCCTTTGCCTTCAGGGTCTTTTTCTTTTTACGTTTCAAATCCTTCTCCTCTTCTTCGGCCAATTCATGGATTTGTTTTTGCAACTCCTCATCTTCCATATCTTCAATTTCTTCTTGCGTTAGAGGTTTTGTAATGGGAGCTTCCTCTTCTTCCTCGATAACTTCTGTTTCTCCTTCCTTAAAGAGCTCCTCTTTAATGGCCTTCCACCAGGCCAAAAGACCTTTAATGTCTTTGCGCCCCAACACCTTAATGTCCTTACAACATTCTAAAATTTCCGCAGTGGTCTTTGGATGTTCTGCTATCCGCTTATCATCTATGGTAATGGAGCCAATACCCTGTAAGGCAGCCAAACCATTTTCACTCTTCATAAATTCTGTGGCTGGCAAATCATTTCTCAAAGCAATATCACTTTCTGTATAACCTTCAGCTTTGATGCGTTTTTGTTTTTCAGGATGCAATAGGCTGACCTTTTTGCCTCCCTCCAAATCAAGTTCCTCGAAAACATATTTGGGATCCAAAAGTTTTGGATCAATGCGATCGGGGGCCAAGTAACCTTGGCATACAACGAAAATTTCAGCGGACTCCTTACGCGAAGCACTGGGTTTGGTGGCGTGTACCTTTTTGAATAACTGCTTAAGGACCCAAAGCAGGGCATTGTAATCTTTCGATCTGAAAACTTTGGTAACAAACCAACCGCCACCACGCAAAAACTCTGTGGCCAATTTCAAAGACATTAATGTCAAACAGATTTGTTGATAGGCATCGTGTAACCAATTACGACCCACGTTGGGCGCACCATCGTGCAACACCACATCGGCCTTCCATGACTGCAACTCCTTTGTTAAAGATTGACGACATTTTTCTGTGGTAATATCTTCAACTAAACTGATGCAGCCGGGTATGGCACGTATGGGAAACAAATCTACACCAATAACAATACTCGATACAGGCATGTTGTGTTTGGCAACCTGCATCCAACCACCAGGAGCAGCACACAAATCGATACATACTTGAGATTGCTGGAGGAAGCCGAATTTACGATTTAGTTGTATCAATTTGAAGGCAGCACGTGAACGATAACCTGTAAATAAAGGAGGTGGGAATTATTTAAAATTGCTTGCGCCGATGTAACTCTGCGAGGAACTTACCTGTTTCTTTGGCCAACTGATAAAACTTATCTTTACGGGCTTTTCCAACTTTGGTCTTTTTACCCATGGTGTTTGTTTATATTAAGAAATGTTCCACGAATGTTTTTCCCTTCTTTTTATGTAGAATTTTAACTTAAATCCCAAAAGAACGAACGAATGTTGCACGTGTTTTTTCCGAAATATACGTTGTTGTCAAACTCAGACGTCACAACAATTAGAAAAAACAACGGAGTTGCCACTTTATTCTGTTTAATTGTAGTCTGTATTTTAAAGAACGGTTCACAGGGTAAAATATGTCAGATGAAATGAAGTAAATGTTGACTTAGAGCTGGCAAACTATCGATATTCCCAACATTGGATATTTTCGATATTTCATTTCAAGAATTCGATAGCAATCGATATTATCGTTAATTTGCCATCACCATTAATTTGGAAATAAGAATGGCGGAAATGTTTATACTTTTGTTGACATTTTGCAAAAGTTCTTCACAGAAATATAAAGAGGAAAAAACAATTGCTTTTATTTAATAAAAATACACAAAATTCAATTTACTTTTCCGAAAAATTTGTACGTGTGACTACGGACATACTTGCTCACATCTATAAAACCAAAAAGCCGCATAATTTCTATTAATTTCAATAGATTTTAGGTTAGGATTTTTTAATCCGATAATATCGATAGACAAAACTATCTATCGGTATTGATTTCAAAAATCGATATTATCGATAGTTCCATCGATTTTTTTGCCAGCTCTAGGATGACTTCCGTAAAACGTATTTACACTTGCACTAAAACATTTGTTTTGGGATTTTACGGAATTTATTTGATAGATATTGTATGAAATTGACAACTTAAATCATGCATTTTTATAAAACATGTTAATGCGTTAAACGCCAGTTGCTTTGTTGTCTTTGTTCTTATGGGCCAAATACATACCGATCGTTGTGTGACGTGATGCGCGTTGAAAACAACAACCACATGGAAAATGTGTAAGTGATGCCAAGTTTGTTCTTGAAGTTTTCATGTGGTTGTTGTAACGCAACGCTCAACGTATTTGGCCCTTTAGAAGAGAATGAAAAAACGCTCGGGGAATTTTGGTAAATTAATGCAGTTGACTGTTTTCATGAATTTTGAACGGTTTACTACCTAAGGACCAGAACCGAACCAGAGAAAAAAAGCAAAAACAATTCTAGTAAGTTGTTTGAGATCTTATGGTACGTTTATATATAATCGGATTTAACAAACCCACTGTTGAGTTTTGTAGAAAACTATTTTTCTGTGTAAATGGCCCCCTGGTGTCCTGGTATTCAGCAATGCATGAGGCCATTGTGCGATTAGGGTCTATATTTAAAGATAAGAAAACGGTCGGCCATAAATTGTGTATTTGTATTATGCTGGTTTACATTTACGAAATCCACTCGATTTCAACTGTCAACTCCATTGGTTACACGTCAAATGAAATCCAATGGATTTCAGATGTGATTTCATTCGACGTTTGAGCAATTTAATTGACAGTTGAAATCGAGTGGATTTCGTATATGTAAACCAAGCATTAGCCACGAAGTAAAGCTGGAAACACATACAACGTTTGGGTAAAGTTTTGTGTCGTTTTGGCCGTTTTTACACTGTTGGGCATGATGCCGAAAAATTCAAATTCATTTGAAATATATGCCGGCAAACAGATAAACGCTGGACTTTGGTACCGTCGTCGCCATGGTACAATCATTACAAGGTAGGACACAGCAAACATCTGATTACAATTTTTTCTTGTGGTCCTCCTATTGTGTCAAAACCTTTTTGACAAAGTTGACAAACGAAAAAATAAATTTATTTAAAATCAAATTTGATATACACACATAAATAAAATTAGAAGACATACATACATATTTGAAAACAGAAATGACTTCAACATTGTCGAGGGACACTTTCGTTAAGCAATTTGGCCAGATGAGTGGAAATGCCGTGGCTATTTGTTGTGATTGCATCATGCCGATGTCCAACTTTGTGTCTGTTCGTACTTAATGCGTATTTCGTA
The DNA here is from genome assembly GCF_047663935.1 of Musca autumnalis. Taxonomy (NCBI): domain Eukaryota; kingdom Metazoa; phylum Arthropoda; class Insecta; order Diptera; family Muscidae; genus Musca; species Musca autumnalis. The sequence goes on along the minus strand of NW_027411866.1, from coordinate 18,727,606 downwards.
CCTTTGCTGCAACAAGATGGTGATCCGAGTCCATGTTTGCTCCACAGAACGACGAATGTCGAGGTGCTTAAATCTGGAACTGCCAGATTTTCAGCTGCGAAGTCTACGTTCTACGAGCTCCTAAAATGTGTATTTGGTCTTTTCGTCATTGTCCCTGTGGGTGCATGAGCACAAATAAAACTGATGCTGAAAAATGTTATGAACCGCCTAATGCGGTGCCATGGTGGGGTTCCAACTCGCTCAGTCGGGGCAACAACGTTCAGGGGGTTCTTAACCCTGCCACCATCGGCCCTAGGGGTCAAACAATAAGAGAGGGGGAGAACATATACCTAAACAAAATAAAACGACACATACACACTATGCGACTATGACAAGGGAACTTGGTGTATTCGTTCCCACACTTAGCCCACCCTACCTTGACCCTTTCGTCCTAATAACATGAAATTTTAAAGGGCCCCAAAAGCCGCACACACTTACCGAATAGTAACTTACACTCTAAGTAACTCCCTCACAAAGAAACACTCAACTATTCATTATAATGACAAAAATCAAACATTGAATGAATTTATTATATTTGCAAACAATTAGATATTTAACAAAGTCGATATTTTGAATTTCTAACACCTGAAGCTTCCATTGTGAGCAAATCGCTCAGGCTACCAATTAATACAAGTAGGTTTGCCTTGCCAATCTGGCCACTTTAAAGACTATTACCTCCCTAATAGAGCTCTGTTAAGGGTATCATGGACGTTACCATATGTCCATACGCAAGAAGAATCACAATTACTCCTACTGTATTACGCTGTAACCCTACGCTCACATAAATTAATGGGCGTTAGAAACCCTAACAAAAAATTTAATCTTAAACATAACTCTACACACTACGGACAATCACACTTAATTTAAGCCTAATTATTTTAAACATTAGTTAATTCATTTTTTTTTTTTTTTTTTAATTTAAGTTATGGTGTTTCATTTAAAAATTAACTTATCATCAGGACAGAAGTATTTAATCTATCTTTCTTTCATTTATTTTCAGGCAGTGCTCATGATAAAACGCGCGCATTCGCTATCCAATAATCAAATGGAAATCAGATAATACGCCAAGTGGGCTCGAATTGCTACTTAGATTCGGTAAGCATAAATTTTCACATTAGTTACCTGGAGGAGCCAATACTTATGCCATTTATTTTGTTGTTATTCTTTCAGATAATGATGCCTTTTGTCAGTTTGGGTCCTTAAAGGCGTATGAACGGCCGTCCGATACGGAGAAATCTCTCGTCCACCAAATCGTCACTCAAATTTTGGGATTCGTTCATAAACATATTCCTGACCTCCTCCACACAACCACTTTGGAGGGGTCAGAATTCTCGTTGAAGTTGTCGTTCGTATGTTTGGCGTTAGCTTTGATAAAAAGAAAGCATTGTAACACCAAACAAACCTTAACATATACAACAAAACAACTTACATCTTTTTGTATACACACCAACATGAATAAAAAACAATTTAATAAAAATACAAAGGAAATTTTTCTTCAACTATTTAATGTTTATGATGATGATGTTTATTATAATGTTTAGCTCCTCTTGATTTAATAGACTTGTTTGGTAGCAACTAGAATAGAGTTATTTAACACCAAAAACTTAAATGGCGAGTTTTCCCTCCGTTACCCCTTATATACGGCAGCCATCATTCAAAATTTTCCCTCATTTTTCGCAAAATTTATTGACATTTACTTATTTTCCTTTCTCGTCCCTTCCACCCTATTATTGCTAACGCACCGTGGCTTACATTACGTGATACGCTCCCACTAACTGCACCCTTATATGGCAACACTACTCTTAACCCAACTAAACTGACCGCTCAACCTACCCGGTTCATTTTTTCTTTTGCCGGTAGCTTTGAACATCTTGTCGTTGGGACGCTGTTAGTAGGTAAGAAATAAAAAAAAACAATTTTTTGGAGCCACACGCAACAAAAACTTAGCTTCTGTACGAACTGTAGCAAGTCTTTCAATCACTGGGAAGCTGGAATACGGTGTGTCACCTTTAGGTGTTGTTGTTACACCTTTCCAAATCCATCTTATTTCCTGTATCTGACATGTATTTTTCAAGTGCAGCTGCCAGTGCGTAAATTGCACTTCTATAAATATTCGGAACATTACAGGTGCAGATTCGCAGTTTATGATACATAAAACGTTTGGGGGAGTCTGCAACCATATATGGGTTATTTTCAGTTTCTTCATAGTACGATGATTTGGAGGGACTTTTAACGTTCTCATGGGTAAACGAGTTAGCTCACTACCTGTAATGGGTGTTAAAGGAAGCACCACGGTGAGCTCAGTGTCCATTGGGCCGGGCCGAACGTTTTATATCCTCCACCGTCAAGTTTTCTGAACTAAAATCTGCAGGTACCGTTATATGGGTGCTATACCACAACGTGGACTTTATAAAAAATTTTTGGTAGAAATGTTTTTAACCCCCGCAAAAACAAAATCCTAATTACAAGGGCAAATTGGGCTAATACATTTAAAATCCCTAAAAGCGAAAATTTGCGTTATATGGGGCTGTACCAAAACGTGGACATACATACATACATATATAAAATATTTCAATTTAAATATTTGACAATATTTTAAATAAACAAAACCTGTTGAATTTGTCATTATCCATTTGAAGTTATAAGCAAACTGGCATCAGAGTTGTTTTTTTATAAATTCATGAACCTGCCCAACCTTCTAATAATTGAACCATGGTCGTCGCCCTGTTGTTGTTGTTTTTTTCTCGACGCCCAACGCAAAACTTTAATCAAACGTTGTATCTGTTTTCAGCTTAAAGCCTTCGGCACATACGGTCCGTTGTGCGACGTGTTGTGCGTTGAAAACAACAACCACATGAAAAATGTGTAAGTGATGCCAAGTTTGTTATTGAAGTTTTCATGTGGTTGTTGTAACGCAACGCTGAACGCGCCGTATGTGCCGAGGGCTTAAAGCGCTCGGCACATACGGTGCGTTGCGTTACAACAACCACATTAAAAAAGTGTAAGTGAAGCCAAGTTTTTTGAAAAACAACAATATGGCTGACGCATTAAAGTTAAACATAATTTAACTGTTTCGGGACAAAGCGTTTCCCAACGTGTCTCTAAACGGATCGTATGTGCCGAGGGCTTAAATGTGCATCTATTTATTAGGGGTCGATTATCGATAGCAATTATCGTTGAGTGGAGTTGTCAAAATTACTTTATTTATGGCAACCTTCAACTGAAGTTGCGAATCTCATTTGACGAACCGGCTATTTTTCAGCAACCAGCTATTTTCAGTTGCAGTGAATATTTTGGAAGAAACAAGAGGTAAAATTGAAAGGAAAAAATTATTTTAACATTTGTTGCTTAATTGCATGATTAATTAATTTTGTGTATCAAAAAAAAAAGGCGAAAATAACAATAAAACAACAGTTTGAAATATTAATTAATAAATTGAGTACAAATCCAATGTGCACATGGCTTCCATCTATACAGCCTACAACACCAGGGAATTTCGTTTTTGAATAAAGCCTTTACCTAATTAACTGCGCGTTGCGTGTGCGTTCAAAAAAACAAAAACAAAATACATGTATTTGTTTTTGTTGTCAATTTGAAATACATGTATTTTGTTTTTGTATTTTTGAACGCACACGCAGTTAATTAGGTAAAGGCTTAAAAATGATTTTCGTTTTGTCTTTTTTCCTCCTCCGACAATTTCGAAACGATCCAATTTTGGCACAATTTGTCCTCATCAAGTGGACAACTTCCTGCAATACGTTCGACAATGTAGAATGAGCTATGCTATTGTTGTAATCATTGTCATGGGACTTTTGGAAACTTCCCTATCCAACAAATTTCAACGCAGCGCACACTTTTAAAAGTGGGGGAATTGCTGTTGTTCTGTAACTTAAGGCCTGCGTACATAAGCTGCTCTGCCTGATTGCCTTGCTTTCTTGCTTCATTTTTGACATAATAAAAATAAAAGAATAAAGAAGGCCGAGGAAATTTCGAACTGGGTTGCCCTTTTCTTTTTTATCAGAAGTAAGCAAGGTAAGCAGGCAAGGCAGCCTATGTACGCAGGCCTTAATGCTAAGTTTACATTTACGAAATCCACTCGATTTCAACTGTCAATTCCATAGCTCAAACGTCAAATGAAATCTCATCTGAAATCCATTGGATTTCATTTGACGTTTAACCTATGGATTTGACAGTTGAAATCGAGTGGATTTCGTAAATATAAACTTAGCATTACTTTGAAGTCAGCTTTAACGTTTCCACAATGTAAACTACGGCATCCTTTGGCAATCGAAAATACGCCTTAAAACTAAAACAATTTACTGATTACAGTGCAGATGACGATTCCAATGGATTCGACATGTCCCTCATATTTCTTCTAATAGATGTCATATCCTGTACATTTTCTTCATCATCAAAAAATAATTCCACTAAACTTATGACTTCAAAATATTTTTTTTGGCGAATTGTGCCTTTTGGATTAATATAGAGTTCACAAGTTTGAAAAACACTGATCGTTTATCGATAACCAAGTTGGGTTGACATCAATAATTCAATATTTCATTTCAGTTGTGCTGACAATTGACAACGCAACTCAAGTTTAGTGGCAATGCATAATCGACCCCTTAGTTTAGATTGTAAGGTTAGTTGTAAGAATTAGTTCTAAATAAATTTTAGTAAACAACGCAACAGACATCTCGTGACGGTTTTTCTTTTCTCTTGGGTTCGTATCATCATTCACTCTCAATTCCATTGTGTATACGTCAAATAAATCTTAATAAAGAAGGTTACCCTCAAAAATCTATAATATAAACGGGCTATTAAGAACATTTTGGTAGTTGATTGTTTGAATTTTGAACGGATTGATAGACCAAAAACGGAGAAAAAAATATAAAAGAAATTTGACCTAGGCAATTTTGACCTTGAAGATGAAATTCGATTGATATATGGTGTATACAATTTTTGTTATTTATGACAAGAGTTATAATTTCGCCTTAATGGCTTGAAAGATATGAGCCTGACAAAATTATCCCTTTTCACATCAAGGCCTCAAACGTGTGTGGTCCATAACCGTGAAAACTTATTTTTTCTGTCTTCTAAAATGTTGTGGTGTCAGAATATAGTTAATTTTCAATGGCCCAAAAAATTTGCGCACAGTGTTTTAATAAACAAAATTCTTCTTATGCAATTCTTCTTATTTATTGTTCTTGTTTTGTTGCAAATAGTCCCCTCCATTCTACAAAATAAAACACTTTATATTTATACATAGAGATTTTACAATTTTTTTTATTTTATTATCTTTGTAAATTAAATATTATTAATTTGTATCATTATTTATATAAATTTTTAACTTTTCTTTATGTATTTTTTTTTTTTTGATTTATACGAAGTGGTGTTGTCTTACAAATATTGAATACACTACTACTGAATTAGAGAAAAATTAAATAAAAATCTGTTGTGAGGAAAAATATTTACATTAAATGTTCATCAAAATCATCTCAAAATAAAAAAAAAAACAAATTTGTATTCGATCATTTGATTTTACTTATAAACTAAAACCAAATATCTATTGGGTTTGAAGAAAGTCTTATTTCTTGCAGAGTTTATTTTGTTTGCATTTTTATTATAATTTAATTTGCTAAAACTTAAACAAAATCTTTATAAATATTATCATTCAAGCCATACTGCAGCAAGGATATTAATGTGTTAATTTTGGATTTTTTGTAAAAAAAAAATTGAGTCAACAATAATTAGAAACGTTAGGGCAGCTCTAGGTTATAAAAGATTACAAAAATCTCTGTTTTCCATCTTTAAGTTCATACACAAATTTGTATATTATTTATTGAAATAAAAAAAAACAAAGTCTTGATATTTTGAAGAGCATGAAAAATAAACTTAATCTTAATAACTTCTTATCTATCCTCCAGGTTCAAATTTGTGGCGGCAGAGAGGATAGTGTATGAAGGCAAATCCGTCAAAAAAACAACCCAATTAAAGAGTTCAAATTTGTATTTGCAAATCAATTATCGCAAAGTCAAAAGAATGTGTTTGTTGTTGTTGAGTTTGTTCATCTAAGTATATAAGTAGAGCGAGGGGTTTTACTTTACAAAAGCTTCTGGAGGTATTTTACCCTCCTTGTGTAGTTTGTCAAAGACAAAAGCTGCATGATTATAGTCCCAATTGGTTTCTTCTAGACACCTGGAGAAAAAAAAAAAACAAATTTTAGTAAACATTTCATTGATTTTAGGAGAATGGAAAAACTTACTTTCTACTCCACTCAATGTTCATATTACTTTGGGCACACATAGCTTGAACCATTTGCATTTTTGTAGCATCGTCTGGTTGGGTGGGTATTGTGGGTTGGGGCATTAAACCGGCGGCTGCCGAGGTCTGGACGAAAGCAGAAGAAAATAATTATAATAGGTAAAAAAGATAAAAATCATCCTTCATCCTAAATTTCCTAGATTTGAGAAAGGTCAAGGAACTTTTTTTCCACAAAGAAAATAAGATTTCATTAAAGTTATAGTGTTTCCTAACTGGCCTCTTCTCCCCATTGTTTAAAAAGGTTAACCCTTTTTTTGGTTTTTTTTTTCTTTTCTACTCACCGATGGTTGTTGCATTTGTAAACGACTTTGTAGACTGCCTGCAGCTGTGGGTGGTAATTGATTGGCAGCACCAGCTGCTGGCTCTGTTACGACTGGCGGTTTAAGGAAGGTACGTGCCTGTGTTCCCGTGGCACTTGTTACCAAAATCATTTCATTGCGTATACAAAAACCACCGCCAGCGGGTACAATAACAAATTGTCTTTGGAAATAGCGAATTTCGCCTGTGCTTGATGTTGTTGATTCGAATTCTTTGAAGAGACCAGCAACGGTAAAGGATATTAGTTTGGGCTGAAAAAAATAGAGATCAAAATAAAGTTATTAGATATTTCAAAGCATATATCGCCTTTTTAGAACAGAATAACTTATTTTTTTTTTTTTAATATTTTTTAAAGGATTAGCAGAGCCGCTTAGGGACTATAAATTGAAGATTTTCTTTTTAATGTCACATTTTTTCCCATTTGTTTGAAAATTTGGCACAAAACTTCTTTTGGGGCTGATGCTACCAAACAACAAGAGAAAAGTGTGGGTCCATTATATATAGTAGGAAATATTGGTGTTCAATTTGGGTATATAATTTTTTGGTACTTTTTTGGCCATTTCCCCATGTGCCTAATAATAGACAGTTGACGACAAAGGAGGAACTATTCTTCATACATTTTTACTATGGGTCACCAAATAAGAAAAAAATGTGGCTCCATTATATACCAAGAAAATATATTGGTGCCAATTTGGATATTGGTACTTTTTTATAATTTTCCGGTTGGTGGCAATTTGAACCCCAGGACCTAATGATAGATGATTGAAGTCAAAGGAGGATATATTCCCCATTAAATTTCACTAAGGGTCACCGAACAAAAGAAAAGTGTAGGTCCATTATATACATAGAAAATATTGGTCCCAAATTGGGTAAAAAATTCATTGGTCGTTTTTTTGGTCATTTCCCCAATGATGGCAATTTGAACCCTAGTACCTAATGATAGAGGATTGAGGTCAAAGGAGAAATTATTCTCCATCCAATTTCACTAAGGGTCACCGAACAAGAGAAAAGTGTGCCTCCATTGAATACCATGAAAATATTGGTGCCAATTTGGGTATAAAATTCTTTGGTCGTTTTTGGACGTTTTTCAATTTATGACAATTTAAACCACAGTACCTAAGGTTAGACGGTTGATGTCAAAGGGGGAATTATTCTCCATCCAATTTTACTATGGTTAACCAAAGAAGAGAAGAGTGTAGGCCCATTATATACCGAGAAAATATTGGTGCCAATTGGGGTTTTGGCATTTTATCATTTTGCCCATTTGTGGTAATTTGAACCGCAGGGCCTAAGATAGATGGTCTAGGTTGAGGGAAGAAATATTCTCCATCCGGTTTCACTAACGGTCCCCGAACAAGAGAAAAGTGTGTGTGGTTCTTTTATATAGGTACCACGAAAATATTTGTGCCAATTTGCGTATATAATTTTTTGGTAATTTCCCTAATGATGGCAATTTGAACCCTAGTACCTAGATAGAGGATTAAGGTCAAAGGAGGAATTATTCTCCATCCAATTTCCCTAAGGGTCAACGAACAAGAGAAAAGTGTGCCTCTATTATATCCCAGCAAAATGTTCGATGCCAAAGATGACATTCAATCATGGGTGCAAGTGATCTAGCATGTCATCTTTTTAGCATCTTCATCGATGAATTTTATATGAGCGTGGACCCCAAAAGATGACGTTCTTTTCTGGATCCTAAGCATGTCATTTTAACCAATGCGTTGACATGTCATTTCCACCAATGCTTTGGCATGTCATTTCCACCAATGATTTGACATGTCATTTTAACCAATGCTTTGGCATGTCATTTTCACCAACCCCTTGGCATGAAATTTTCATGTCTTGTTTGGAAAATGGAAATGCTGTATTGAAATATGGTTTTCATGAAAAACAAAACTCTTTATTAATTCAAATGAATTCATGAAATAGCTACAATTAATTTATCAGTTTAGTTTTTCAAAAGTTTACATCCAAAATTGCAATGTAATCACCACCGCTGCAACGCAAAAGATTACTTCCTCCGTTCTCCGCAACTGATATTCTTTCATCTTACAAAAGGTTTTTTCAATTATCTTCCCATCACCAGTTCAGATTTCAACATGGACTCCAAATGCACTCCTTTAAGTATTTTTATTTCGTAAATTACTTTTATTTTATAATTTTGTTATTTTGTAACAACATTTTGGTAATTTATACTCTTTTGTTTAGTGACGGAAATATGTAGGGATCTACAACCCGGCTTGCTTTAGGGATCTCTAAGAACAAAATGTAACGAACGGGGAGGAGAGACTTTTTATGGAAAATACCATTTATGCTTAATTAAATTATTTTTAATTGTTTCTTTCCAAAAGTAGTTTCTTCTTTATTTTCAGATTCTTGTTCCTTTTCGTTTCGGACTTTTTTTTCAAAATCCAAGAAGCGAGATTTGATTGATTTCATTCTATGTCAGATTTAGAACAGACAAGGGAACTTTTAAAATAGCAATGTGTGGAGTACAATTCTATTTTTAGCTCGATGGTTGGGACTTCATATAATACCAATTGTTTAGAAATTTTAGTTGTTTGATATGCAAGAAATGTAAGACAACATCACGACGACAGTTCTAACAACTTTGGTCTGTTCTAGAAACTGCAAGAATCTACTTATTTTTACTACGATAACAATTTTTCCTTTATGTTATCGGAAAAAATAGTAAAAATTAGTAGATTTTTGCAGTACTGGAACATACCAAAATGAAAATAAACAGGTGTGTAAATAAAAACACAAACATCATCTCTATTGGATCGATGGAATGGGTACAAATGCTGATGAAAAATCGGATCTTTCACGACTTCCTTTGCATTGGTTCAAATCCTAATGAAAAGATCGGATCTTTCACGACTTCCTTTGAACCAATGCAAAAGATGACATGAAATCACGTCATCGCAAAGAACCCCTTCCGTTAAATTTTGCTGGGATACCATGAAAATATTGGTGCCAATTTGGGTATAAAATTCTTTGGTCGTTTTTGGACGTTTTTCAATTTATGACAATTTAAACCACAATACCTAAGGTTAGACGGTTGATGTCAAAGGGGGAATTATTCTCCGTCCATTTTCACTAAAGGTCTCCGAACAAGAGAAATCGATAGACGCAATATTTACCACTAAAATATGAGTGTTCAAAATTCAGTTTTCGAATTCCAGCCGATTTTACCCACAACACTTCCCAATACTTCCTGCCCCTATATAATTTCGCTGTAGTTTACAGAGCAAGAGAAATCGATAGATTTTACAAAATTGAGCCAATGTGGGTTTGGATTTATTTTGGTCAATTTTTCGAATTCGTATCGATTTGACCCCCAAAATACTTTGTTTGAGAATGAAAATATGTACATAAATAAAACACAAAATCTTTCTTTTTTTTTACTTACCGTAAACAATGTCAAATCCACCGAGAACGATTGAGGATCATGTTGAGTTTTGGGCCATTCGGCCAGTGTTGAAACGACCTGCAGACGTCCAACTTTCAATTGTCGCAGTTTTGAGACATCTTCATTATTGACAATACGACGGAAATTACGATTATATTTCCAAAATGATGTTAGTCGTCCGGCCTGGCTTGCCGGTGGCACCGATATTGACATCATTGCCTGTTCATGATATGCATCGAGCAGTGGTTGACGATTATCCGAATCGAATATAATGAAATATTGTTCCAAAAATTGTCGTATTATATCAGCGCCTGAAGCATCACATAAGAATGAAGCCTGGGCCTTGGGCATTACTGAGCTGTCATTAACATCGAATAAGATTTGGGGTTCCAAGTCATCACCATCCTGTTGTGGCGCGTGGGGGGAAGAAGTAAAAATGTTTTTGTTGTTGTTTTGGAAGAATTTTTTTTTTGGTGTTAATGCAATTGGCAAAATAAAAATTTAAGGAATTGAATTAAAAAATATACAGGGTTATCATGAATAAAAATTCCGTGCGGAATTTGTCCCTTTCCCCAATTTCATAATTTTTTATTTCCATGTTTCTGTCCAAAAAGGAATATTTTTGTCGATTCGGCAAGAATATTCCCTAATTAAGTGATTCTAGTAGTTTTCAACTTTTTAAAATATTGATTTTAAAATAATTTCACTTTTTAAAATTATTTTCCGTGCGGAAAATTCCAAGGGGAATATTCATGATAACCCTGGTAATGTAATGTTGTTTACCACTTACCAATTTAACTAATTTGGGGAATTTGCGTCTAACTTCGCTGTGAATCGAAAGAAAATATGAATATATAAAATTGTTAAGAGATGATTAACGCGATATGAAAATGAGTAATTTGACGAGGTTTTACAATGAACGTAAATAATTTAAACAATACAAATGGCTGTAAAGAAGATATGAAAAAAAGAAGTTTTATGTTCTGCTAAACCGAACCAATTATGTAGATCCTTAAACTGCACTTAATCGACAATTTTTGAATTTTTATGAGGGTGTTTTGGAAATTTCGTTATTGCTGTCAATTTGACCACAATACCTAATGTTAAAGGATTGAACTGAAAGGCGAAATTATTCTCCATCCAATTTTACTATGGGTCAACGAATAATACATTTGTGTTGGTTCTTTATATACCACAAAAATATTGGTACAAATTTCGTTATAAAGTTCTCATTCGTTTTTGGTAATTTCTCCACAAATGACAATTTTAACCCCAGTAACTAATGATATATGGCTGAAGTTAAGGGAGGAATTATTCTCTATCTAATTTCACTATGGGTCGCCGAACAAGAAAAAGGTGTAGGTCCATTACGTACCGTGAAACTATTGGTGTCAATTTTGGTATATAATTCTTTGGTCGTTTTGTCATTTTTCTATTGATGGGAATTAGAATCACAGTACCTAATGTTAGAGAGTTGAGATCAAAGGAGGAATTATTCTCCATCAAATTTCACTATGGGTCACCGAACAAGAAAAAGGTGTAGCTCCATTATGTACCGTGAAACTATTGGTGTCAATTTTGGTATATAATTCTTTGGTCGTTTTGTCATTTTTCTATTGATGGGAATTTGAATCACAGTACCTAATGTTAGAGAGTTGAGATCAAAGGAGGAATTATTCTCCATCGCTTTTCACTGTGGGTCACAGAATAAGAGAATTGTGTAGGTCTATTACATATCGTGAAAATATTGGTGTCAACTTTGGTATATAATTTTTTGGTCGTTTTGTCATTTTTCTATTGATGGGAATTTTAATCCCAGTACCTAATGCTAGAGAGTTGGGATCAAAGGAGGAATTATTCTCCATCACATTTCACTATGGGTCACCGAATAAGAGAATTGTGTAGGTCTATTACATATCGTGAAAATATTGAAGCTAATTTGGGATATACTTTTTTGGTCGTTTATAGGACCTTTTTTCTATTTTGGCAACTAGAATCCCAGTAACTAAAGATAAATGATTGAGGTCAAATAATCAATTATTTCCCATCGTTTTTCACTATAGGTCAACCAATAAATATCAAAAAGATATTAGTGTCAATATGTGTTCGATTTGGTCAATTTTGTACTTTTTCAAATTCTTGCCAGTTTGACCAAAAAAATTTAATTTAAGGGCGTTGCTGTCAAAGGAAACATTATTCTCCGTCAAATTTCACTATGGGCCACCTAACAAGAAAAACCGATACACACAAGGTATACCGCTGAAATATTTATGTCATTTTGGATTTTGGTTGGTTTTGGTAAATTTTGTACTTTTTCCCAATTCTTGCCGATTTGACCCACAATACATCATTTGAGGGCGATGCTGTAAAAGGAGAGATTATTCTCCATCGAATTTTACTATGGGTCACAGATTAAGAGAATTGTGTAGGTCTATTACATACCGTGAAAATATTGGTGTTAATTTGGGTATGTAATTCTATGTTCTTTGTTTTTATTTTATTTTCAAATTGATGGGATTTTGAATCTCAGTACCTAATGTTAGAGGGTTGAGATCAAAGGAGGAATTATTCTCCATCCAATTTAACTATGGGTCACTGAATAATATAAATGTGTCGGTCCTTTATATACCACGAAAATATTGGAGCTAATTTGGGATATACTTTTTTGGTCGTTTTTCGGACTTTTTTCATTTTGGCAATTAGAATCCCAGTACCTAAATATAAAGGATTGAGGTCAAATAATAAATTATTTTCCATAGTTTTTCACTATAGTTTAGCCAATAAATATCACTGAAATATTAGTGTCAATATGTGTTCGATTCGGTGAATTTTGTACTTTTTCAAAGTTTTGCCAGTTTGACCCACTATTTTTCATTTAAGGGCGTTGCTGTCAAAGAAAACATTAATCTCCATCGAATTTCACTATGGGTCACTTAACAAGAGAAACCGATCCAGACAAGGTATACCGCTGAAATATTCATGCCAATTTGGATTTTGGTTGGTTTTGGTAAATTTTGTACTTTTTCCCAATTCTTGCCGATTTGACCCACAATCATTTAAGGGCGATGCTGTAAAAGGAGAGACTATTCTCCATCGAATTTCACTATGGGTCACAGAATAAGAGAATTGTGTAGGTCTATTACATACCGTGAAAATATTGGTGTTAATTTGGGTTTATAATTCTTTGTTCTTTGTTTTATTTTCAAATTGATGGGAATTTGAATCCCAGTACCTAATGTTAGAGAGTTGTGATCAAATAAGAAATTATTCTCCATCCAATTTATCTATGGGCCACTGAATTATATAACTGTGTAGGTCCTTTATATACCACGAAAATATTGCAGCTATTTTGGGAAATATTTTTTTGGTCGTTTATCGGACGTTTTTCTATTTTGGCAATTAGAATCCCAGTAACTAAATATAAAGGATTGAGGTCAAATAATCAATTGTTTTCCATCCTTTTTCACTATAGGCCAGCCAATAAATATCACCGACATATTAGTGCCAATATGTGTTCGATTTGGTGAATTTTGTACTTTTTCAAAGTCTTGCCCGTTTGACCAACAATTTTGCATTTAAGGGCGTTGCTGTCAAAGAAAACATTATTCTCCATCGAATTTCACTATGGGTCACCTAACAAGAGAAACCGATCCAGACAAGGTATACCGCTGAAATATTTATGTCAATTTGGATTTTTGGTCAATTTTGCACTTTTTCCCAGTTCTTGCCAGTTTGACCCACAATTTGTCATTTAAGGGCGTTGCTGTCAAAGAAAACATTAATCTCCATCGAATTTCACTATGGGTCACCTAACAAGAGAAACCGATACACACAAGGTATACCGCTAAAATATTTATGTCAATTTGGATTTTGGTTGGTTTTGATCAATTTTGTACTTTTTCCCAATTCTTGCCGGTTTGACCCACAATACTTCATTTGGGGGCGGTGCTGTAAAAGGAGAGACTATTCTCCATCGAATTTCACTATGGGTCATCGAACAAGAGATACCGATAGACCCAATATTTACTGGGTTTGTTTAGATCAATTTGGCACTTTTTCGAATGAATGCTGACTTGACGCAGAAAACCTCATTTGAGGTCTATTATGCCAAGGGAGAGAATCTACTTAGAATTTGATTATAGATCATCAAAAATAAATAAATAAATTCGAGGTGGATGATCTTCAAACTTGATCTACGTATAGAAGAAATATTACGATTTGGAAGAAATCGGTTACTTCCTTTAAAAGGTATAAAATAAACGGACAGACGAACGGACATAGCTAGATCGAGTTCAATTTATGTGAGAGCGATTTGTTCTTATCATATGTGAGTTCTAAAACCATTTTGATTTGCCTTATTTTCCTAAATTTTTATTATATTGAGCCTATCTCTTACAAAAGACTTTGTATTGAGCCCATCCATGACAGTAAATACAATATTGACTTAAATGCATGTCTGTAAAACACGCTTGCGTCGCTTTTCAACCTTACCTAACTCAAAAAGACTACAAACAAATGCAGTTACCTCTTTCGTTAACAGAAATCTAATATAAACTGGTGAAGGGTTGATAGGTGATAGAGGATATAAGGTAAACTTTGGATGCTAAATATAAAGTTCCTATGAGTCGTTGTAGTCACTCCTCAGGGTATAAACAATTTCAGTTCATACATTTTTTATTGAGTTTGACAATCTTTGGATTAGTGTAGCTTAGTTTGTTCGATGGGGTAAATTGGTAATTCTTCTTTTGGTAATCATATTTTGAGCCCCTTTTGATATAACTGGATGACCCTTTAAGACATGCCGAATCTAAGGTATTGAACTTAAACTATACTTTATTCGAAACATAATTGGTATGTTCCTTTACTTTTGAAAATGGTATGTTAGGGTTCTACTGTAAACAATCAGAAACTAGGCATCATTGTTATTATACATACACACACACACACTTGCTACCCTCATGCTATACTCTTTCTCACTCAGTCAGTCTCTTTCAGTCATTCAGACAACACAGTCATTGTATTACACCACAAGTAGTAACACGCACATCAATTGTAACGTATTTCAGTTTCCAGAATTAAACAGAATAAATCGTGCTTAAGTTTGTTAATTTATCAATAAGTCTTTTATTTACAACATAAAAGCACAACTAAATCTTTTACTCAAACGTAAGAGTACAACAACTGGCGACGAGGACGGTGAATAAGGAAATAAATTCTTTAATTTCAATTCATCTACGCAAAAATCAACTGCACATAAAATGTCAAGCGAGAACATTGTGAAATTACTAGCTGAACAGCAAGCGGCTATGAATCTTCAAACGCAGTTACTGCAACAATTAACAAATCTACTTCAAGCACAGAGTACTGGAAACACCAAAGATGCTACGAGTCCCAGCACTTCAAAAGCAGCATTGATGGAATCTCTTTCACATTCCATGACAGACTTCGTTTATGAACCGGAAAGCGGATTAATTTTTCAAGCGTGGTACAATCGCTACCAACATGTCTTCGAAAAAGAAGCCCAATCTCTGGACGATCATGACAAAGTTGCGTTACTCTGGAGAAAGATGTCAAACAGTGTTCACGAAAGATTCAGGAACTACGTTCTTCCAAAGAATCCAACAGAAATGAGTCTCAAAGACACCCTGGAGAAACTTAACAAACTATTTGGTAAGGTAGAAACTCAAGTGTCTCAACGCTACAAGTGTTTGCAAATGAAAAAACTTGAAGGAGAAGACTATAAGGAATACGCCGGTAGAGTTAACTTACAGTGCGAACTCTTCAAGCTAAATGAAATGCAAGTGGATCAATTCAAGTGTCTAATCTATGTCTTGGGTTTACAATCAAGCAAAGACAACGACATTCGCTTACGTTTACTCAAATTGCTAGACGAAGCAAAGGACTCCACAACTCTAGACACTCTTGTAGATGAAACTCAACGACTCATGGATTTGAAAACAGACAATACATTGATCGAGCATCAATCGCAATCAATATGCGCAGTCAAGAAATTCGCCAAGAACAACAACAAGCATTCCCATAAAATTCCTAAAACGCCCTGCTGGTTATGCGGAGACATGCATTACTCAAAATACTGTCCATTTAAAAATCATAAATGTTCAAAGTGTCAGCAGACAGGTCACAAGGATAACTTTTGCAAAAGCGCAAAACGAGGCAAGTCCACTACAGACAAAACTGCAGTCAAGTCGGACAAAACAAAATACAACGCCAACGCTGTATTCTCTTCGAAGCAACTCCAATTTCAACAATTGCGAAAATATACCACCGTGGAGATAAACAAGAAACAAGTCAAATTACAAATCGACACAGCATCCGATATTTCAATCATATCACGATCAACATGGGAATACATAGGTAAGCCTCACGTACACAAAACAAATGATACTGCAACAGACGTGAATTCCAACAGCATCAGCCTAATCGGAAAGTGTCAATGCAACATAACGGTATCAGACAAAACGCTAACTCTACAATGTTACGTCACGGAAATCGATAACTTAAACATAATGGGTATCGACTGGATACAAAGTTTTAACCTTTGGGACAAACCAATTTCAGCTTGGTGTCGCCAAATATCAAACGATGAATACATATCAAACCTGAGAAGCAAGTTCAAACCTGTTTTCGACAACAGCAGTCTTGGCCTTTGTACAAAAACCAAAGTGCATATTAAACTTCTTCCAGACGCAAAAGAAACATTCATTGCAAAACGCCCAGTACCATATGCCGTGAGAACAGAAATAGAAACAGAGCTAGATAGACTTGAAAAAGCAAATATCATCACACCAGTCAATTCTTCAAAATTTGCAGCGCCAGTAGTCGTAAGTAGAAGGAACGGAAAAATTAGAATTTGTGCAGACTATTCCACGGGTCTCAACAATTCAATTGAACCAAATCAGTATCCTCTGCCCACTCCTGAAGAAATTCTCTCAGATTGTCACGATTGTATGATATTTAGTCATTTGGATCTCTCTGACGCATATCTACAAGTAGAAGTCGACGATCAAAGCAAAGACTTGCTAACTATTAATACTCACAAAGGGTTATACAGATTTAATCGCCTCACTCCAGGTATAAAATCAGCACCAGGATCCTTCCAGCGAATCATGGATGAGCTATGCACAGGCATCCAAGGAGCACGAGCGTACATAGACGACATAGTCTTGGCAAGTAGATCTCTTCACGATCACAAAACTAATCTTAATTTGTTATTACAGAAAATTCAAGATTACGGGTTCAAACTCAAATTCGAAAAATGTCAATTTTTCAAACCATCAATCAAGTATCTAGGTCAAATCATAGATAAAAATGGCATACGACCTGATCCAGATAAAATTCTTGCAATACAGAACCTGAAGGTCCCTGAAAACATTTCAGAAGTACGATCTTTACTTGGCTCCATAAACCACTATGGAAAGTATGTCCACAACATGAGAAACATCCGAAAACCACTAGATGATATCTTAAAAAAAGATCACAAATTCATTTGGACCAAAGAATGTCAACAATCTCTCAACGAATTCAAACGCATTCTAACATCGGATTTACTACTAACTCATTACAATCCAGCATTGCCAATTCACATTGCAGCGGACGCATCATCACATGGCATCGGAGCGGTAATATACCATACTTACCCAGACAACAGTGTCAAAGCCATTCATCACGTCTCAAGATCACTTACTCCAACGGAGCGAAATTACAGTCAAATCGAAAAAGAAGGACTAGCACTAGTTTTCGCCGTACAACGTTTCCACAAAATGATTTTCGGAAGAAAATTCACCCTACATACCGACCATAAGCCATTGCTCACCATATTTGGTTCCAAAAAAGGTATTCCGGTCTACACCGCGAACAGGTTACAACGTTGGGCTCTCATCCTTCTCACCTACGATTTCGATATAAAGTATACCAATACAAAGGATTTTGGACATGCAGACGTTCTGTCAAGATTGATAAGCGCACATGAAAAACCATCAGACGAGTACATCATAGCTTCAATCAACCTAGAAAACGACATAAGATATGACATCACAGACGCCGTATCAACACTGCCAGTTAGCTTCAAAATGATACAGGATGCAACCAAAAAGGATTCAACCTTACAAACAGTTTCAAACTACGTATACAACGGCTGGCCAGAAAACAAAAACAGCATAGATTCTTCAATTCTTCCATATTTCAACAGGCAAGATTCAATATCAATAACAGATGATTGTCTTATGTTCAATACGCGCATAATAGTACCCGAATGCTACAGAAAACAAATTCTCAAACAACTGCATCGCGGACACATAGGAACAGAAAGAAGCAAATCTATCGCACGCAGCTACGTATATTGGCCAAACATAGACAAGGACATAGAGACTTACGTCAAGAAATGCAACAATTGCCAACTCGCAGCAAAAAGTCCCATCAAAACCAACCTTTGTCCTTGGCCCACAACAACACGCGTTCTCGAACGTGTTCACATAGATTACGCAGGTCCTGTAAAAAGCATTTACTACCTCGTAATAGTGGATTCATATTCCAAATATCCCGTCATATATGAAACTTCATCAACCACGACCGCAGCAACATTAAGGTTACTAACAACTTATTGTTCACAGTTTGGAAATCCTGAACAAATCGTATCCGACAATGGAACACAATTTTCCTCAGCGGATTTTGAAAATTGGTGTTCTCAACGAGGAATCAAACACACACGAACAGTTCGATATCACCCAAGTTCCAATGGTCAAGCAGAAAGATTCGTCGATACTCTCAAACGATCTTTAAAAAAATCAGAGGGAAAGGAGACGGCATCTAATGCACTACAAACATTCTTAGAAGTGTATCGTTCAACACCGAACAAAAACTCACCTAATGAACTCTCTCCAGCGGAATCATTCCTAGGTCGAAAAATGAGAACAGTTTTCGATTTAATAACAAAGCCTCCACCAGCGAGCAGAGAGAGAAACATTCAAATGGAGAAACAATACAACCGGAAACATGGTACAAAACAACGAAATTTCATCACTGGAGATCTTGTCTACGCTAAACACTTCAAAGGTAATAAAAGCTACTGGGTTCCAGGTGAAATTATCAACAAAGTGGGAAATGTTACCTACAACACTCTCATTCAAGTGGATAAGAGACAAATTCTTGTGAGATCTCACGCAGATCAACTCCGAGCAACAGAAACCGATGAAAATGTACCTGCAGAGCAAAATGATAATCTTCCTCTTCAAATCCTACTAGAAGACTTCAACATTAGTCCACCAAT
This sequence comes from Musca autumnalis, assembly GCF_047663935.1. NCBI lineage: Eukaryota > Metazoa > Arthropoda > Insecta > Diptera > Muscidae > Musca > Musca autumnalis. The sequence continues at coordinate 18,708,230 of NW_027411866.1, read as the reverse complement.
GGAAGAAGATTTCACAACTCCACCATCATCACCGGTTATGCACCCACAACGCATCACTTCTCGAAGAAACCCTGTACAGCCAATATCCCGGACCCCCGAGAAGTCTCAAAAAGGGAGATGTTAGGGTTCTACTGTAAACAATCAGAAACTAGGCATCATTGTTATTATACATACACACACACACACTTGCTACCCTCATGCTATACTCTTTCTCACTCAGTCAGTCTCTTTCAGTCATTCAGACAACACAGTCATTGTATTACACCACAAGTAGTAACACGCACATCAATTGTAACGTATTTCAGTTTCCAGAATTAAACAGAATAAATCGTGCTTAAGTTTGTTAATTTATCAATAAGTCTTTTATTTACAACATAAAAGCACAACTAAATCTTTTACTCAAACGTAAGAGTACAACATGGTAAAACCGGCAAAAGTAGTAAAAGTTGTAAACTGCTCCTATATGAATTGTATTGTGTCTGAAGTAATGGAACGCTTTTCGAGTAAAAAGTGGTAAAAATTGAAGATTCTTGCACGTAAAGGAACAGAGCTAATACGTCTGGCGATGAAAAGTAATCTTCAATTTGAATGTTTAGATGGATGGTTGCAGATTTCATAGAGAAAACAAAAGGTTCTTCATACAATTTTTTTCAAAATAAATTATTTGTTATCTATATAAATTACTATATGTAAACACATTTCCTAATGAATGTGTTGCGCGATATAAAATAAATAAATAAATTTAAATTTTTCAATTTTTTTCACGACTTCGGTTTAAATTTCAAGGTAAGAGGCCTTATTCCCGCATTCGATCTATGTTTTTTTCTTCTAAATAAATTAGATTACATGAATATCATCTCAATGAAGATGAATATTTCGTTCAAAACCACTCGTACTCAAATACGGGAATTGCTGCGAAAGATTCACAACTGTTATAATTTGAAAACAGTTGAAATTCCATTATACAGAATGCTCTGGGACAAGAAATTGCAATCTAAAAATATGACTTGATTAAAAAATTAGCAATAATTTATAAAATTAATAATAATTTTTAATTTTGTCCCATCATGGATGGTTGTGGAACAATTATTATTATTATAAAAATAATTTTTTTTTTGTATTTTTCTGCACCCTTCTCCAAAGACATAACACAAATCACCCTTCAAAATTGTACGCAATTTGTTAAAGTACATTTAAAACAAAAAAGATATGGGAAACCGTGATGCTTGCTATGTCTTTGGGTGGGCATGCACTTTATAGAGAGCTGAATAATGGAGTTTCAACTGCGTAAGTACTTAATTTATTACCATTATGCAGTATTGAGTCCTCAAAAATCGAGTTTCAACTGCAGAAGTACTTCATTTTTTCCATTATCTATTAAAAATTAAAATCATTTAAAAAATGCTTGCCAAATTATTTATTGAAAAAGCAAATAAATTTTGATTTGATAGCCTAATATTTGCAAGGCTTTTTAGGAAAAATTTAAAAAAAATATTGAAGACAAAAAGAGATTTTTTAAATTTGTTTTCTTTTTTGTGTTTTTTCTTATACATATTTTTTAGTTTTTTTTTATTATTTTTTTTTCTTTTGTGGAGCAGCAGTAAAGTAGTCATTAAGATCCCTTTAATATGGCAAAATATATTTTTAGTATTTTTGTATATATTTTCTAATTTGTGTTTTCCTCTCAATTATTATTTATTGTTTTATTATTAATTTTTTAATTATTTATTCATTTTGTTTATTTGTTATAATTTATTTTTAATTGTATTTTATTAAAATACAATTATTTTACAATAATTGTTTTAATAAATTACATTGAAAATATTGCAACAATCGTGCATCTTAATAATTATTATAATTTATTTATATTTTTATTTATGTATTGTTATTTTGTTTTAATTGTGTATTATTTTTAATAGTTATTTTATTTATCTATAATATTCTTTATTATTTTGTACTTTGTTCGCCTTTTTGTTGTACAATGCCTTAAGATTTTCCATTTGGTGTATATCTAACCTCAAAAAAAGAAGAGACAAGAGTTTCCACACCATTATTGTTAATCCTAAAAAGAACATTGTGTTGGCGAACCATTTTTATAACACCATTTCCCCCCAAAGTTCCTTATAAAAGGAATTTTTGTTTTTGCCGTTTTATAGTTTAGTTATAGCAAGTTAAAGTTATAGCAATTGTGCAGTGTTATGATACAAATATCCCATTAACAAATGAGGATATTAAACACTAAAAAACACAAAATGCTTTTTAAACTTTTACACAGCTTGAAAATCAACCACACAAATAAAATTTGTAAGTGGTTTTTCTGTAACGGCAATGGCGACTGGAAAATATTTTTTATTATTTTATTTATTAGATATTTTGTTTTATTTAACAGAAAAGAAAACACAATATTTCTTACATTTTTTTTTAATATATTGATAACCAATTAATGGATAATACGCTAGTTTATTACCGCTCAATTTTGTTTTATTTTTTTATTGTCTTTTCTTCTATTGTTTTTTTTTCCTTTTTATATTTTTTGGTAATTTTTTATTTCTTTTTTTTTTTTTGTTCTTTTTTTCTGTGAAAACCTCTTTAAGCCTCTTGTAGGGTATTTTCATTAATTGTACCCAAAATCAATTACAACAAAATGTATTTGCTTTCTAAATAATGTTTAACCAACAAATTATGACAGTTGTGTATTCAAATTGAGGTTAGGTTTTTCTCAGAAGAATTGAAACTTTTGGTTATTAATTAATTATAGTAATTAAAAAACATTTTTCATGGGGTTTAATAAAGTCACACCTTTTGTTTTTTTTTTTTTTTTTTTTGGAAATCTGTAACCAAACTAAAGGAGATAAGTGAAACAAATTTAACTGCTGATGTTTCGTTACCTAAAGGCGGAGATACCCTAGGGGCATGGTATTTTTGATAAAATCATTTCATATCAATAACCTATACCTATTTTTATTACCCTAAATCAAAAATTATTCTTATGCCGTGGATTGTGAATTGGGAAATGAGTTAGAAAACGAAAAAATAAAAATGTCTGTATTTCCTCTGTAGAAGGGATTTTGTAAATGACGGAACGTTTATGTATTATTACATGATTTGTTTGGTGTCCTGCCCTTTACAATCTCAGATTTAAAGTAATTGTAATATTAGCTTCGTTCCCGTACTTTTTAATAGTAAAACTCGTAAAAGAGAGAACTGTAGAAACATTTTTCTCACACAAAAGTTTTTTGAAATAGTTCGGGAACGGAAAAATGGAAAATACGTCAAAAAAAACTGGAACAAATGTCAAAGTCGGCGTATCAGCCAATCAGACGCCGGCAACCATGTTACTATTTTTTTACACGTTCAAAGTTGTCGAGTAAAAAGTTTTTAAAGAGAACGCCATTCAGCGCCATTTTTGTTTAAAGAGAAGCGAACATTTTATAACTTTTTTGTGTACGGGAACGGGTTTTCTGGTAAAATGTGTAAAAGTCGTAAAAGTTGTAAAAACTTTTTAGTTCTGGAACAAAGCTATTATCGGTGATTGTAAAATGTAGTATGATGTAGAAAGGATGATTGGTTAAGGACGAAGTTGAAGGAAACTTAAAAGGAAACATGATTTAGTTTTGCCACCGTAGGAAGGTGAATAAAATTTAGTTTCTTCTCAGCCTTTTCTTCCGAATCCATGGGATATGAATGGAGTTTTTATAGAAGGCCAAGAAGTCTTTGACAACTTTGTGTAGGAATATATATAGTCGGACCTCGATTATCCGTGATGGGCGGGACCGGAGCCATTACGGATAATCGATTTTCCCGGATAATGGAGTAACACTGTGTCTCATATATTTTTTTTTATCAAAAATGTGCGTTCTTGCAAATATTTATGAATATGATTAATTATGAAGTTATTTTGAAGTTTAAAAGATTAAAACTGTTCTAAAATATGTCATTTGTGTACTGTTTCGTCCATTGAAATTTAGTCGAATTAATTATAACCCCGGATCAAAAAAATTTTCACGGTTAATCGGTGTAAAATGAACTAAAAACAAGTAAAAAAGTGTCAGTCGACAGATATATACTCTCAGCCAATGCGAAGTGAAACTTTCAACTACGGACAGATCGAATGTATTAAAGTCTCTTCAGAATTTTGTGGCCCGAGAGGGAGAGTTATCTTGCTCTCCGACCGCCACATATGGTGACATAGGTTTTTTTTACACTTTTCGGTCTGTTTTCTTAAGAAATATGGACTTGTCCCAGAAAAAACTTTTACCGTCGTAATGGAGGTAGCGAATGCAAATCGCTTCAACAAATATCAAAGTGATTCCAGAGCAGGTCTTAAAGTGAACTTATCCGAAATTTTGTGTGAGAGGTACCAGAAGGAGTAGACAAATATAGCCCATATTCGAAACTGATCTATACCTCGTAGATATATTAGGATGTGCAAAGTATGGATTACATCGGTCACTCCATTCAAGAGTTATCGTGCGCATATTTTTTCCGAAGATTTTTGAATTTTTGTGAGGGAGGTACCTGGTGCCACCGTGGTGCAATGGTATGTACGCCCGCCTTGCAACATCAAACATTTTTCAACGGTGGCAGAATACCCCTTAGTAATGTTGGCGACACTTCCTGAGTATTTCAGCCTTGAAAAACTTCTCCATATGTGGTGTCTTAAGACACGCCGTTCGGACTCGGCGATAAACAGTAGGTCCCATATCATTGAGCTAAATATGAATCGGGGTGCACTCATTGATATGAGAGAAGTCTCCCTTGTCCCGTATGGGATGTTGTGGAACAATGTTTTGTTTTTTGAGGTACCTGAAGGAGTGGACCGACATGGCTTATCTTCGAACTTAAACTATGTTTGGACAAAATATTACGAAGGCAAAATTTTGGACCGAATTGGCAGATCCGTTCGAGATTTATCTTGCGCTCCAACCACTACACACGGTGTCATAGGGGTTTTTTTGCACCTTTCAGGCTATTTTCTCAGGAAGTATGGACTTGCCCCTTATGAAACTTGTACCATCATATTGAGGACAGCGAATACAAGTTGTTACAACAAAAATCAAAGCGATTCGAGAGCAGGTCATAAACTGAACTTTTCCGAAATTTTGTGGGGTAGGTACCCAAAGGAGTGGACCGATTGAGTCCATATTTAAACTTCATCTAAGTCTGGTACACATTTCACGATGGGCAAAGTATGAACCAACTCGGTTACTCCCTTCAAGAGTTATCGTGCGCACAAATTTTCCGAACATTTTCGAACTTTTGTGGGGGAGGTACCGAAAGGAGTGGACCGATATAACCCATCTTCGAACTTAAACTAAGTTTGGGCAAAATATTACGAAAGCCAAATTTTGAACCGAATTGGTTGCTCCGTTCGAGAGTTATCGTGCGCACCAGCCAGCCAGACAGACGGACAGACGGACGGACATGGCTAAATCAACTCCAAATTGTCTAAAACACATTTCGTCCATACATACTTTGGGTCTAAACCATTATTTCGATAAGGCACATTTTGCCCCTATGAAAGTGTATGTACCCTCGTTAGCATAAATGCTGAGGGTATAATTATGTGTTTTCCTTTCCCGGATAAAGGAGGTTTACGGATAATCGATTCCCGGCTAATTGAGGTTCAACTGTATATGTGTCTTCTTTTCGTGAAAATGAAAAACTGATCGTCTTATATGGCTACCATATTTTCATGTGATTTCCTTGATCTCTTCATATCTCTTCCTAAATAAGACATATTGATATTTTTATGTATTGCTATCTTCACAAAAACGTATTAATCTTTCATGTGAGAAGGCCAGTTGCTCTTCTACAAAATATTTTTCTTATTGAATATCAAAAGTTATATATTTATAGAAGAACAAACGGTGTTCCTAAAGAAGACTGAAAGTTCTTGTTATAAAGTGTCATAAGGTGAAGATCAAAAGTTATATTATGAAAGAATAAATTGTATTCATAAAGAAGACTAAAAGCTATCTTTATATAATACCAAAAAGTCGTCCTGTAGAAAAACAACCGGACTTTTCAAATTGCTGATGTTCTCATAGGTCTTCCTATAGCAAGACCTTTTGATCTTCTACCAGAAAACATCTCATTTTTTTTTTTCTATAATAAAACATATTGATTTTTCGTGTGAGAAGAGCAGTTGTTCCTCTCTTCTTAAGAATACCCAAACGTCAAATATCGAAAGGTCTTATTATAGAAGTACTGGTATTCTATTGAAGGACCTATTGGCCTTTATATTGGATGACCAGTCAGTCGTTCTTCTGTACGATAACTAGTTGATCTTCTACATGGAGGCATCTATAGAAGGCATATAGTTGTTCTATTGAAGGACCTATTGTGCTCCATAAAGGAAGTCGGGGTTTTCTGTATGATGACTAGTTTAATCGTTTTGATATTTTTTAATATGTGTAGTCTTGCATTAGGGGTTTTCACATCTCCTGACCAAGAGAAAACTGTTTGATGTTCCTAACGACGACATGTAGATCTTTCTATACAACACGACGTCTTTTATTTTTCTCTATAAAACACCTTCTATTGTACTATATAACAACTACTACTTCCATGGCTTCTATAAAAAGACATTGTTTTTGTAAATTAAGATTCTTTACCGCCATTTTACAAACCACAACATTCATCCATATTCACGACGAATTATGCGCATACAGTTCGTTGGTGTACGTTCCATCAAACTGCAAAGTATTTGCGGCGAAGAGATAATTAGATTATCAAGTCTCTCCACTCTCTGCGTAAATGCTTGAAATTGCATTTCATTGTAAACACAAAGACAATAAACAAAGTGTCAAATTAGAGAAATATTAAATTTTGATACCTGACATATAGGGATTGATCTTTATAACGTTGACGCAAGGGATTATTCTTCAAGACCAATTCGATGATGGGGGCATTGCGGAACACCAATAATGTGGCCAAGGAAGGTAACTAAAAAAAAAAACAAAAATAAATTTTAATTAATATTCCATTACATCTGAAATATTTTAGAATAACGCGTAGAGAAAGAGTTCATTTTTCTCCCACTCATGAAATATTTAAGCATCTGAATTGATGTATTAAAAAAATACTTACACTATTACCACCCAAATAGAGTATCTTCAGGTGTGGCAATCTTGTTTCAATATTACGAAAACTTTCCATGGTGCTTAAATCGTTGTCATTTAGATTAAGAGCCTCTAAATCGGGTATATTCTTTTGTATAATATCCAATGCTGCCGACATTACAGCGGTACGATGTAGACCAACAAATGTTTGACGAAAATCTGGATCAGCATGAAATTTTGATAGATCCAATGCCTTGGTATTTGGATTATAACGTTTTGCCATAACTAGTTTCATTTTCTCCTTAAATTCTTCATCGACCGGTACCATGGGACAACTTTCACGAACACGTACAGCAAGGCGACAACCATCTGACATTTGTACACTACGATCCAATTGCATGAGACGTGAAGCAATGGCATAGTCGTCAACGAAGAAAATGACACAATTCTTCTCTGTACGCCAAAAAAGCGGTATGAAAACATCTGGAGTGAGATTGTGCAGCAGGGCACGTATAAGATCATCTTTGGCATAACGTTGGCCGCAATGGATCTGGAAAAGAAAAAAAAAATAAGTATGTAAATAGAAAAAGAAATTTTTGGGAATTTAGGAAAAATATAGACATTTCATAGAAAAGGTCAAGTGGAACTGAGATTTTTGTGACCTAAGTTATATATAGCGATTTCTTTTGTTCCGAGTAACATAGTAAAATACAATGTAGTTTAGGTCAACAATTGGGAAAAAGTGCAAAATTGTCAAAAAAAGGGCAAAAAAGGTTCCAACAATATTTGGTGGATATATTATGCTTCCATTAACCTCAACTCGCTAACGTGAGTTAAGAGTAAGAGTTCAAATTTGACCAAAAATGTGCGTACCCAAAATAAAACCGATATTTTTATTGATATATTGTAGGTCTACAAAAAAACTTTTTGTCGGCGACCTATTGTGAAATTTGATTGGAAATATTTCATTCATCGACCTCAACCTCGTAACATGAGGTACTGTGGATCAAATTGTCAACAATTGGGAAAAAATTGCAAAATTGGTCAAAATAAATTTTACACAAAAATTGTCAAAAATAGTTTTGTGGTTATATATTGTGGATTTACAGTTTTCTGTTGCTTGGAGCCCTTAGTGAAATTATATGTAGAATATTTCTTCCATTAACCTCAACCCGCTAATGTAAAGTATAATAGGCCAAATGTAAACCTTTTCGGAAAAAGTTCAAATTTGACCAAAAATATGTGTGTACCAAAATAAAACCGATATTTTTGTGGATATATGATAGGTCTACAAAAAAATTTGGGTTGCCGACCTATGTTGAAATGTGATGTAGAAAATATCCCTCATTGACCTCAACCTCCTAATATAAGGTATTGTGGTTCAAATTGGGGAAAAGAGCAAAATTGCCCAAAACAAATTTTACTCAAAGTGGCAATGCTTTTTGATTTATTTTGGGTTTTTGAATTTCTGTTGTTCGTTGACTTATAGTGAAATTCGATGTAGAATATTTCTTCTATTAACCTCAACTCGCTAAAGTGAGGTATAGTAGAAAAAATTGAGAACATATGGAGGCAGGTCAAATTTAACCAAAAAAGTGTGTAACCAAAATAAATCTAATAAATTCTTTGATAAATAGTAGGTCTACAATTAACTTTTTGTCGGCGACCTATGGCAAAATTTGATGTTGAATATTTCCTCCATTGACCATAACCCACTAACGTAAGGTATTACGGGTCAAAAGGGCAAAATTTAAAAAATATAGAAAATATACCACAAATACGGCATGGGCACGGAGATTTTTGTTATACATAAATATATTGTATCTAGCGATTTAATTTATTTTGTTGTTGTTGTAACAGTGTTTTTATTATGTTTATATGTTCGTTCCTCTGTTCAATCTGGCTCTGGGTCTATCTCCTGTTCCAGAAAAATGGCTGCTTCGATGGGATGTAGCCGCAGGTCCACTGGAGTTAGATGGGTAGGTTTGGCGGGGCAGTTGAAAAGGTGTTCTGTGTCGGGCGGGCTCATGCCGCATACTGGGCAGATGTCTTGCACGGCGCGATAAGATTTCCGCCCAACACGAATTTAGGCGACTGCAAATCCCGAGCGTAGTTGAGCTAAAACTACTCTGGTTTGTCGTGGCAGCTGACGCTCCTCAGCTGTGATAGATGGAGGATGTACTCCGAGTACTTTATTCACACTATAATTGCTTAAGGCCTTGGCAACTGCGTCCGTGTGAATGCTATTCAATCCTGCTTGATATGCTTGTTGATCTAGGGGTTCTCTCCTGTATTGTTGGACCTCTCCCTCTAGAGCATGGATATCCTTCCTGATCTCCCTGAATGGGCCGGGCCTACCCACAAGATGGTGATTGGGATGGCTCACACGATAACATCCAAGCAGGTACTGCAACGAAAGCATCTCATTGTGTTGCTTTACCTCCTTATGTAGATGGTCCACTGAAGATTTGAGGAGGCACCCTGTCGCTGTTCTCAGGAGTGCATTTTGGCAAGTTTGAATCTTTTTCCAGTTCGAATCACACAATCTCGGGGACCAGACTGGCGCCGCATAGCTTACCACAGACCGACCTATCGCGTTATATGTGGTCAACAAGGTTTCTTTATCTGCACCCCAAGTGCTGCCGGCCAGGGACTTGAGGACCTTGTTCCTACTTTTCAACATGTCGCAGATAGCTGTGGCGTGTACGCACGACGTGAATGTAGTGTCGAATGTGACCCCTAAAATTTTAGGGCAGTTTGTGGTCGGAATCCTGCTACCGTCGACCACGACATTCAACTCACGTCCAAACTGCGCTGTCCATTTGGTGAACTGAGTGGCTGTAGATTTTGTGGCGGAAATCTGCATATTCCTCAAATGGAAAAAGGTGGTAAGATCGGTTAAATAGTTGTTCAGTCTCTCACAGATGTCATCAGGATAGGTACCCGACGCCAGGATCGTGCAATCATCCGCATACGTCACGATCTCAATGCCGTAGGAGGGGGTATAATACAGGAGAGGTAGAGGTTAAACAGTTCCGGAGATATCAACCCACCTTGGGGAACTCCCTGTTTCACTCTACGGGGTTTGGACTTCTTATTCCTGAATTCCACGTACGACTGGCGTCCACACATATAGTTGACTATCCAACGTTTCAAGCTTGGCCGGAGGGTTGTCTGCTCAATGTCCTCAAACAGCGTGGAGTGCCTGACTGTATCAAAGGCTTTTGATAAGTCAAGCGCCACCATCACTGTTCTATCGCACTGCCGTCTCTGGTTGAGTCCTTTACAGATATATGTGGTAATGGCGTGCAGCGCTGTTGTCGTGCTGTGCTGCTTGACTTGATAGCTATTTCTGATACTGGGGAGGAGCAAGGTCTCAAGTGTCTTTGCTACGGGCGACAAAAGCGAAATCGGTCTGTACGATTCACTTTTGTTGGCATCCTTGCCTGGCTTCCGTAGTGGGACCACCCTGCCCATTTTCCAGACTTCGGGAACAAGGAGGGTGGCTAGCGACAAGTTGAAGACTTTGGTGAGATACTCGACTCCCGGCTCATCCAGCTGCTTCAACATTACCAAGGAGATTCCATCAGGGCCCAACGCTTTGGATGATTTAGCGTTCCTGATGGCATTGGCAACATCATCCATTGTAAACTGTGGTGGTTCATCCTCGGCAGGAAGAGATCTGATGCGACGTAATACTTTTCTCTTCGCCCTGTCACTCTCGGGATGCTCGACAAACTGTCGATTGAAATTACTTGCGCACCTCTTCGGGTCAGTCAACGTAACGTCGCCAAACGTGACTGAGGTCCTATCTTCCCTTCTTCCAGGGTTCGAGAGTGACTTAACCGTTGCCCACAATTCACCTATACCGGCTCCAATGTTGCAGCTCTTCAGATGATTTATCCATTTGCTCCGCTTATGCTCGCCGACCAGCCGTTAACTTCCAGTGTCAGCCCCCTGACTCTGGGGTCACTGGGGTTGATGCGACGAAGCTCATCACGCTCATTTGCTAATCCCGTCGCCTCTGCTGGGAAATTTGGTCTTACTTCGGGTATTCGACCAGCATGGACATGGCGAGCGGCTGCAGCAGTGATGATCTCCCGGAACGTCCTTTCCGCTACCCGAACATCAGAAGGATTGGGCAATTCTCTGAAGCGGTGATTGGTGAACTGTCTGAAACTCGGCCAATCAGCTTTTTATGATTGACGAACGTGCGGCGTTCAGAAGGGATGAAGTCGGGTGGTCTGCTAATGGAGACAATTATGGGGAGATGGTCTGATCCAAGGGAAATGACGGGTTGCCAGGTAACGTCATTTGTCAGACCAGGTGACACGATGGTTATGTCAGGGGAACTGTGACACTCTCCTCTAATTGCGGTAGGGGCGTCCTCATTGACCGTGTAAAACGTAGAGCTATCAATCTGCTCAGCCAGCGCTGTACCTCTCTGGTCTTTTACGAGGGCCGAATGCCACATCTCATGATGCGCATTAAAATCCCTCAGGACCAGACGATTATGACCTTGCAAGAGCGGGCTAATGTCAGGCCTATAATCAGGGATACAGGGATTTATGTGGAGACCTGTAGTGAAATTTGATGACGAAAATTTCTTTCATTGAACTTAACCCTTAAATATGACCTAGCAATAGTTTAGTAGTATACAATGAGTCTATTGGTTTCACTTGTTTGAAGACCCATATTGAAATTTGGTTTAAATTATTTCCTCCACAGATCTTAAGCCTCAAACTTCAGAGATTCCGGGTCAAATTGACACAAATTGAAAAATCGCCCAATTTGACCAAAAGTAGCACAGTGTTCACTTGTTAGAAGATCTATAGCGAAATTTATTGGAGAATATTTCCTTTATTAGCATCAACTCCGTATCATGAACCGTTATTCGACAAATTGCCACAAATTCGAAAAAAGTGCAAAATGGTCCTATTTGTTGGACCAAAAATCAATCAGATGTTTCACTAACATGAAGTCGATGTATAGCTTCCTTTTGTTCGGTGACCCATAGTGAAATTTAATAGCTCTGTTCCTTTACGTACAAGAATCTTAAGTTTTACCACTTTTCACTCGAAAAGCGTGCCTTTACTGCTGACACCATACAATTCATATGGGAACAGTTAAATCTTTTACTACTTTTGCCGATTTTACCACTTTTAAAAGTAAAGGAACAGACCAAATGAAGAATGTTTCCTCCATTGCCACTGAGCCAGTAATTTGAGAAGGTAAGAGATTAAGCAGCAAGAAATTGCGTGTAAATTTCTTCGATATGAAGATCCATAGTTAAATTTAATAATTATTATTTTTTAGCTTGACACTGCCCAAAATGAAAGTTTTAGGAAAATTTGCAAAAAATAATATTCTCCTAATTTTACAAAATGTCTAATTATCTAATTCACTTGCTAAAGTGACTCAATACAAATCGCCAAGAACTGTTTGTGGATTTGCAACAATCATTTGAATGTGTATTTTATTATTTTATTTTATAAATGATTTAATTGTGGTGTATCCATCCAAGTGAGGTTTTATTGAAACCACAATATATTAGGATTCATTTTTATTATAAAAATAATTTTGCAGTCTAGTGTTCAAACATTATTATTAGCCATTATCGACAGCCGGCAAATGTGAATTATCAACCGATAAATATATCATGTATTTGTAGTATTAAAAACACCATTGAACTGATCAAAAGTGATTCTAATTAGATAGTGTAAAATAAAATAAATATTTACAATAATAATAACAACAATGTCGTTAACAAGTTGTTTTTGCTGTTGTTCAAAATCAGATGAAACCACATCGGTTAAATCATGGAAAGCGGGAGAAGTTAATAAAACATTTGAAAAGGAAGAAGGTGCAGTGACAACAGAAGTGCGTAATTTTAAATGAAAATGTCTTAACAAGGAAACAAATAAACTTTTGTTGTTATTGTTATAGGCTCCAAAGGTGACAATTGAAATCAATCAAAATACCACAGCTGTAGCCGAAATCCACATCTCTGAAAGCAAACCTACGGAAAGTGAAGAAGTTGAAACAAATCAAAACACCACAGCTGCAGCCGAAACCAAAATCTTCGAAAACAAATCCACAGAAAGGGAAGAAGATGGTGCCGCAATACCAAAAATTGATTTAAATTTAAATATCTTTGAAAATGAACGTTTTGGTGATATGGCAGCCATAATTTATAAAAGTCAAATGAATCTAGATAAGATATAAGTTTAATTATATTAGTAAACAAATAAAAATACAAAAGTGATGTATCACACAGGAAAACGTGTGAATTGTTAAATTAAAAAAGAAATAAAAGTAAAAATATACATATGTTGTCACCAATACTTAAGTGGTTATATATTGGGTCTAACGATTTCTCTTGTTTGTAGGAGAGCTATTGTGAAATTAGATCTAGAATATTTCCTCGATTGATACCAACCGTGTGGACCAAATTGCTCGCAATTCGAAAAAGACACAAAATAGAGAAAATCATGTTTCTCACCCAAATTGACACCGTTCTTTTAATTGTATATATTTGGGACTACCGATTTCTCTTGAAATCGGTGGAGAATATTTCCACCATTTACCCTCAGCCCCATAGATGAAGCATTGTGGGCAGTGTTGCCGAATTTGACGATTTATCGTCATTTTGACGATTTTTTGGCCCAAAATTGAAAAATGACGATTTTACGATTTTTTGGTTCAAAATGACGATTTTTCACGTAAGCCAGAATTTCATGAAATAAGACACGAAAACTATATTTTGACCGAAATTTCACGAAAGGCTTTAAGGAAAACAATGTTTCAAACTCGATTTTATGAGCTTTTTTAATGTTTTATAGCAATTTCCAGACGAATTGGCTACATGTAGGCACATGTCTTGAATACAGGTACAGTCGAAATCGCTTATAACGTCGGTCAAGGGACCGACGGAATTTGTCGCTATAACCGATATTTCGTTATAAGCGATAGGGCTATAAAGGGTCCCAGAGATTTGGGACTTTTGGATATCGTCGTTATAAGCGATATGACGTTATAAACGACGACGTTATAAGCGATTTCGACTGTATTTCTCATAGTGTTTACCCCATATTCAAATTACATCAGCTACAAAAAGTGTCAGTCGGCTTTGCCGACAGATATATACCCTCAGCCAATGTGAAGTGAAACTTTCACCTACGGACAGATCGAATGTATTTAAGGTCTCTTCAGAATTTTGTGGCCCTTTTTGGACATTTGAAATGTGGATTAGGAATTAATTGCACTAAGACACTAATGTTGAACATTTGTGGGGGAGATACCTTTAGGGAGGACCCATATGGACCATTTTAGAAGGAAAACTAAATTTTGACAAAATATTAGGATTTGGACCAAATTGGTTGCCCCATTCACATGATATCGTCCTAGCATTTTAGTGACTTTTTTAAATATTGGGGAGAAGTACCGGGAGTTGTGGACAGGTATTGCCCCATGAAACTAAGTTTGGATATAATATGACGAAGTCCAAATGTTGAACCAAATCGGATGAACAGTTCGAGAGTTATCGTGCTCTCCGACCGCCACATATTATGACATAGGGGTTTTTTTTACACCTTTCGGGCTGTTTTCCCAAGAAATATGGACTTGCCCCTGAAAAAACTTTTACCGTCGTAATGAAGGTAGCGAATGCAAATCGCTTCAACAAAAATCAAAGCGTAGACAAATATTGTCCATATTCGAACCTGATCTATATCTGGTAGATGTATTAGGATGTGCAAAGTATGAATTACATCGGTCACTCCCTTCAAGAGTTAAAGTGCGCACAAATTTTCCGAACATTTTCGAACTTTTGTGTGGGAGGTACCGGAAGGAGTGGACCGATACAGCCCATCTCCGAACTTAAACTAAGTTTGGCAAAAATATTACGAAAGCCAAAATTGGAACCGAATCGGTTCATCCGTTCGAGAGTTATCGTGCGCTCCAGCCAGCCAGACAGACAGAGGCACGGACATTGCTCAATCGACTCCAAATTGTCTGAAACACATTTCGTCCAAACATACTTGGGGTCTAAAACCATTATTTCGATGAGGCACATTTTGCCCGTATGAAAGTGTATATACCCTCGTTAGCATAAATGCTGAGGGTATAAAAAATTTTCGTTTTGTTTTGTTAATTGATGAAAATCTTCCTTGAAAAGTTTTCTATCTATTTTTGTAAAAAAAAAAAGCATTATGAGTCCAGCTCCCTTAACTTTCTACGAATGTCCTTATTAAGCGGTCAGCCAGTTTCTAATGACAATTTTATCGATTTCCGACTGCCCAACAATCAAAATGTACGTGTACAGACAAACATGGACGATCACACTGTCAAGCAAGGGATATTTGCGCTAAGCTGTCATTCAAAATGACAATGTGTCCTCAGTTTTACCATGCTGAATTACTGCAAAAATATCAGCAAAAAATCGCTTTGAACCGTAACCAAATCGAGTTTTGGGCCATGTTGACGATTTTTCAAATTTTGTTGACGATTTGACGATTTTTTGACGATTTCCAATCAAAAACTGTCGGCAACGCTGATTGTGGGTCAAATTGCCACCTATTCGAAACAAGTACAAAATAGGCCAAAATCTATATTTCAATAGAATACATTGGTTCTGCTGACTTGTATGGAGGCCCATAGTGAACCTTTTTGGAACATATTTCCTTCATTGAACCTTACCCACTCTTAAATTAGGCATTGTGGTCCAAATTGACACCTATTCTAAAAAAGTATAAAATATAACAAAAATGTTGTATGCCCAAGTTGCCAACGATATTTTAATGTATATATTGGTTCTGACGATTTCTGTTATTCGGAGACCCATAGTGATATATGGTGGAGAATAATTCCTCCATTGGCCCCAACCCTGTAACATTAGGCCTTGTGGCTCAGATTTGTCGCAATTCGAAAAAATCACAAAATATACCGACAATTTTGGTGACCAAATTGACACCCATATTTTTTGGGTTTATATTGGGTCTACCAATTCCTTTTCTTTGGACACCCATAGTGAAATTTTACTCCAAACAATTCAAATGAGTCATTGTGGTTCAAAATGCCACCTGTTCAAAAAAAAAAAAAAGTGCAAAATATTCCAAAAATGTCTTATGCCTAAATTTCCTGTAGTAATGGAATGGTATATTAGTTCTAACGATTTCTCTTGTTCGTAGACCTACAGTGAAATTTTGTGGAGAATATTTCCTCCATTGACCCCAGTCTCCTAGCATGAGGTCTTGGGGGTCAAATTGGCTGCAATACGAAAAAAGAAAAAAAAAATGTAGTGACCCAAATTGATAGGTGTCAATTTTAGTGGTTTACATTGGGTCTACCGATTTCTCTTGTTCGGAACCCATAGTGGAATTTGGCGGAGAATATTTCCTCCATTGACCCCAAACCTGTAACATGAGGCATTGTGGCCCAGATTTGTTGCAATTCGAAAAAAAAAATCACAAAGTGGAGCAAAATATATTTGTCACCCCTATTGACACCAATATTTTAGTGCTTTATATTGGGCGTACGGATACTTCTTGTTCGGAGACCCATAGTGAAATTCAGTGGAGAATATTTTTTCCTTCGACTCTAAACCCTTCAAATCAGTCATTGTGGTTCAAAATGCCACCTGTTCAAAAAAAAAAAAAAGTGCAAAATATTCCAAAAATGTCTTATGCCTAAATTTCCTGTAGTAATGGAATGGTATATTAGTTCTAACGATTTCTCTTGTTCGTAGACCTACAGTGAAATTTTGTGGAGAATATTTCCTCCATTGACCCCAGTCTCCTAGCATGAGGTCTTGGGGGTCAAATTGGCTGCAATACGAAAAAAGAAAAAAAAAATGTAGTGACCCAAATTGATAGGTGTCAATTTTAGTGGTTTACATTGGGTCTACCGATTTCTCTTGTTCGGACACCCATAGTGGAATTTGGCGGAGAATATTTCCTCCACTGACCCCAACCCTGTAACATGAGGCATTGTGGCCCAGATTTGTTGCAATTCGAAAAAAATACAAAGTAAAGCAAAGCATATTTGTCACCCCTCTGTTGACACCAATATTTTAGTGCTTTATATTGGGTCTACGGATACTTCTTGTTCGGAGACCCATAGTGAAATTCAGTGGAGAATATTTTTTTCCTTCGACTCTAAACACTTCAAATCAGTCATTGTGGTTCAAAATGCCACCTGTTCCAAAAAAAGTGCAAAATAAACCAAAAATGTCTTATGCCTAAATTTTCTGCAGCAATGGAATGGTATATATTGGTTCTAATGATTTCTCTTGCTCGTAGACCTATAGTGAAATTTTGTGGAGAATATTTCCTCCATTGACCCCAGTCCCCTAGCATGAGGTCTTGGGGGTGAAATTGGATGCAATACGAAAAAAGGAACAAATGTTGTGACCCAAATTGATGGGTATCAATTTTAGTGGTTTACATTGGGTCTACCGATTTCTCTTGTCGGACACCAATAGTGGAATTTGGCGGAGAATATTTCCTCCATTGAACCCAACACTGTAACATGAGCCCCTGTGGCCCAGATTTGTTGCAATTCGAAAAAAATTACAAAGTAAAGCAAATCATATTTGTCTCCCCTCTATTGACACCAATATTTTAGTGTTTTATATTGGGTCTACGGATACTTCTTGTTCGGAGACCCATAGTCAAATTCAGTGGAGAATATTTCCCCCATTGACCCCAGTCCACTAAAATGAGGTCTTGTAGGCCAATTTGGATGCAATTCGAAAAAAGAACATAGAGGGAAAAATATTGGTGACCAAATAGACAGCTACATTTTGGTGGTTTATATTTGATCTACCGGTTTCTCTTGTTCCGGGCCGATGGTGGAATTGGGCGGAGAAAATTTCCTCCATTAACCCCAACCCTGTAACATGAGGCCTTGTGGACAAGATTTGTCGCAATTTAAAAAAAAAAAATAGATAAAAACATGTTAGTCATACCAATTGACACCAATTGTATAGGGTTTTATATTGGGTCCACCGATTTGTCCTGTATGATACACATAGTGAAATTTGTGTAGAATATTTCCTTCATTGACCTTATCTCACTTAGACGAGCTATTGTGGCTTACATTTTCAAGTTTTTCGAAAAAAAAACTTAACACTGATCACAATGTCATATGTCAAACTTGCCAGCGATACCATAGTGTTATATATTGGTTCCAATGATTTCCCCCTATTTGGCGACATATAGTTAAATTTTCCAGAGAATATTTCTTTCATAGATCTCAAGGCTCAAGGCAATGTGGTTCAAATTGACAACAATTAAAAAATAAAAATAAAAAAATAAAAAATTACCAATGTTGAGTATACCCAAATTGGCACCGATATCTATTTTGCTATATATTGGAGCTACCGATTTCTGTTGCTCCGAGACCTATAGTGAAATTCGATGAAGTATATTTCTTCCCTTGACCTCAACCCGCTAACAAGAGCTACTTTGGTTTAAATTGAATAAAATTAAAAAAAATTATATATACAATTTGACACCTATATATATTAATGGTATAATGCCGCGGTCTACCAATTTCATTTATTTGAAGACTTATACTGAAATTGTCTGCAGAATTTTTCCTTCTTTGACGCAAGCCTTCTAAAATGAAGTTTAGTGGTAGATTTTAACCAAAACTGGGAAATGCAAAAAGTGAGAATATTTTTCAATCAAGGACGACTTGACCTTCATATGGGGACTTCGATTGACTCAGAACAAGAAGAATTCGAAATTTATTTAGTATGGAATTGAAGATGACAAGTTCGAGGTATTTCTCCATTGAAAACGTGTTCTTCACACTTAATGCCAAAAATAAGTTGACCCTCAAATTAGGGTATGGACAAAAATTAATAAAAGACAATACATACAAATTGACACCGATATATTCAGGATATAATGCCGGTCTACCGATTTCATTTATTTGAAGACTTCAACTTAAATTGTCTGCAGAATGTTTCCATCTTCGACACTAACCTTCTGAAATGAAGTTTAGTGGTAGTTTTTAACAAAAATTAGGAAATATTATTTTTTGAGAATATTTTCCAATCAAGGGCCAGTTGACCCTCAAATGGTGACTTCATTTGATTCAAAATAAGTATAACTTTTTTATTTGGTATGGAATTAAATATGACAAGTTCAAGGTATTTCTCCAATGCAAAAAATAAGTTGACCCTCAAATGAGGATTCGAATTGCCTAGGAACAGGACAAATAATTAATATACTTTGTATGAAATTGAAGATGCCAAATTCAAGACATTTCTCCAATGAAGATGAAGGGTTCTTTACACTTAATTCCAAAAGTAATGCTGATAATGCATCGTGTGTCTCAAAAAAATACAGCCTATAATTTTATTACAAAGAATTATAAAACAATGTGGCCATACAAATCCCATTGTTCTTGATGCCACACAATAAACAACTGTTGATGACCTCCAATTATAAACAGACGGGGAAATTAAAAATATAAATGGCGCAAAAATCACCCAGACGCACCACCAATAAATTAACAATAAAATCTGTGGAACATACACACACCGACACTTGAACAATTAAGATAGGCAGTTTTTGTTTGGGTTGGGTTCATTTC
This sequence comes from Musca autumnalis, assembly GCF_047663935.1. Taxonomy (NCBI): domain Eukaryota; kingdom Metazoa; phylum Arthropoda; class Insecta; order Diptera; family Muscidae; genus Musca; species Musca autumnalis. Next base: position 18,688,563 of record NW_027411866.1, on the reverse strand, counting down.
GATGTGTCATCGGCCATAACCTATTAATAATTGAGTGAGGTCTCAGTCAGGTAGGTACATCATTTTAGACAAATAGTTTTATTGTTAAAACAAATTTCAAAGGAACAAATAAACGAACTAGAATGTTTGCATATCCACATACCAAGAGAGTAACTCACTCATCTTATGAGGAAGAAGAGTAGAGTTTTTCTTCGTTATCAGTAATGGATTTTTTTCTGTTGAACACACATGCGATGAATGACGGGGTATGGGGTTGCCACTAAGGCAAGAAATGTTCATGTGTTCCACTGAAATTCATGACTCAATGACTCCAACTTAAAATTATATTTACTGCCCTAAACGCATGGGTGCATAATAATAATTTTTCGGCTCAGATGGGAAAATGCTTTTGCGCATTTAAGGTGAATCGTCACTCATCGTGGTATGCCGGGCTCTATCCTTACACCGACTAAAAACCCATCGGATCACCTCGGAGAACTGCGTCCATCTCGGCAACACTTTCGTATTACTTCGAGGTGGCTCCCAGGCCAGTGGCCTTCTTCTCTTTTTTGTTTGCGTCCACCGCTGTTTGCTCACGTTAAGCGTTATGTCCCGGTCCACACTCGAGTGATTTCATTGAAAAAATTGCATGAAATTTTGCGCCTCTAGATCACAGCCGACCAAGAAGAGGGCACACAAAATTCTCAATATTTGCAACTTTTGACAGTGTGTTAGTAACGTTGTATGCACGCATGCTGCAAAACAAAAACAAATCAAAACATTTGTGTGCTCTTTCGTTGCGTTCGGGTCGTGTGTGTGTGAATTGCCGAAAAACTTCGTAGCTTTAACAATATCAAAGCACGACATTGCTCTAGATCGACCTCCATAGAAAAGTAAAATCATAAAATTGCTGTAGTGGGGAATTCGATTTAAGAACACCTAATTTCATGATATTTTTAATGAAATTCACGCTAGTGTGGACCGGGACTATCTAGGTCTACCTTTTTCTTTCTCAGCAACTCTTCGCAGTACCTTGCGATTGCATTCCAGTGTTCTTGATATGTTACCATTTTCTCCACAATATTTTCGGCCGAGATATCGCCAATTACTCGCGCTGCTTCCGCTCCGAGTTCAAGCCATCGGTTGCACGAAGAGAACGTGTGCTCAGCATCGTCTAGTGTTTCTTCTTTCTCTTATAGGCAGAATGGGGATCTTTACACCGACTAAAAACCCATATGATCACCTCTGGGAACTGCGTCCATCTCGGCAACACTTTCGTATTACTTCGAGTTGGCTCCCAGGCCAGTGGCCTTCTTCTGCTTTTTGCTTGCGTCCACCGCTGTTTGCTCACTTTAAGCGTTATCTAGGTCTGCCTTTTTCTTTCCCAGCAACTCTTCGTAGTACCTTGCGATTGCATTCCAGTGTTCTTGATCTGTTACCATTTTCTCCACAATATTTTCGGCCGAGATATCGCCAATTACTCACGCTGCTTCTGCTCCGAGTTTGAGCCATCGGTTGCACGAAGAGTAGAGTATAGGCAGAATGGGGAACTGCACTTTCCTCGTTTAAACAAACACTTCCGAAAATATCCATGACCGGAGAGCATCTGTGTGATGTAATAGTTTACATATCCATGTCTTCTATTCACCCATCTTCTTATGTTCGGAATAAGCTTCGCAGTCCATCTGCCATAGGTTTTTCCATCTCAGCGCCTTTGCCATTTTGCATATGTCTATTCTCGCACTTGTTCTGCGTTTGCATATGTGTTTTGCCTCAAACAGTTTCGACCGCTCTTCTGCTATCAAGTCGATGGGTATCATACCCGCTATTATTTGAACAGCTGGTCCTGATACCGTGCGATATGCAGAAGCAACTCGTAATGCCGCTGTTCTTTGTACTGCTAGTAATTTGTTGGCTTTTTGTGCAGTTGAGAGATTCCATGCCAATAACTCTCATCTATAGGATCCAAGAGGATTCTGTTGCACGCCGAGAAAGACAATTTATTGTCTAGTCGTATTCCCAGGTATGTGACAGCTTCTTGTGTGCGAATGACTATGTCTTTTACATTCATGTCGACTACTACTGGAATATGCCTATATCATCTGCGTACCGTACTAGGAATGTGTTCTCGGACATGTATATTTTGAGAATGTAATAATAATAGCGCAGACATTGCTTTCTCCCTGCGAACAGCTAGCCGAATTTAGCTCCGGGGCTGAGAAGGGATAAGGTCAGTTCACCTCTTCGGCTCTATAGCTGGGGATCGGCAACCATTTGTGTGTATATGAGCTCCCTAAAGGATTAAAAAGGCCTGTTAAGATGCCATCTTGAAGAGTTATCATTCCCCAATTCTCCACAACCACATCTCGATCTAATTCAATCAAATCTGGCAACCCTAATTGTACGAAGAAGTGGCTAGTAGTATGCAACAGGAATTGCAAACTCTCTTGACGAATTATCACTTTTTTTTAAAAAATACTATATAAAAAATAAAAACATGACTTATTTTGCTAAAGAACATTTTTCTGATTCGTCGACGACGACGACGACGATGTGCCTTACTGACTGACTCATATCCACGTCTGGATGAATTTGTTCGGTTTGTAAGTAATTGTATTGTATATTTCTGATAAAAAATATGACTTGTTGTACATTATGTATAACAACAAATATATTGTTATTGTTGTTATTTTTTTTTTTTTTTTTGCCAATTTATTATTTACTTTAACTTTGCTGTTGTTGTTGTTGGTGCAGCAGTAGCGAGTTTTGCTGCTCCCATATTATGTACAATGAAAAAATGAATGGAATGAAAAAAGAAAGACCGCATTAAGAACAAAAACACACACACACAACGTTGTTGTTGAGGTGAAGTTGCGGTTTTTCTCTAAAAATAATTTACGTTCAGTACGTTTCGGAGAGCTTTGAAAGTGAAATCGTCAATCACAACAAAAATTTTCAAAAAAAAAAAAAATAATTAATAATTTTCAATTGGAAATATTGAAAGGAAATATTTTAAAGGACATTTTTACGAAACACTTTAAAATAATATTTTACAAATTTTAAAATAAATAAACGAAATAAACATGGGTTGCTGTGGATCTAAGGATATGGACAAAAAGAAATCATGGAGTCCCTCGGAAGCAAATAATGATGTAGGTGTATAAAAATGTGTTTATATATACAAAAGTGATTAAAAGAAGATGACAAGGTGAATTGCATCATATTTTAAAGTTAATTGATCTGCTTTTTTGTGAGGATCATAACATAAAAAAATTAAAAAAAAATAATGACTCGACTTCGCCGACATTCGTTTGCCCCCAAACTTTGCGACAATAATAATTTTTTTTGGAAATTTTCGAGGCCTATATCTCGAACTTTTCATTATAATCAATACCATGAATACTAACGGCGGTAAACATATCAACACGACCCTGGTAGTGGCCTTGAACTATAGGATCAAATTAGTTACAACTCTCTAGTGTTAAAGTGAGCATTAGCCGGTTTAGTTGGTAGATGTTTTAGAGATTTCGAGTCATTATTACAGCATGTATGGACTTTGTTCATTATGATCCGATAAGTGACTTTAAACTGGACTTAAGCGCAAAAATTTTCATCTTTTGTTTGAAGAGGGAGGTACTTGACAATTAGTTCCTATTTTGGAGGAAATATTACCATAAGTTGTTTTCGGGCAATTATCTCAGGAAGTATGAACAACTTCCTAAAAATATTATGTTATAATTCAGGTATCGGCACTAATACAAACGCATTGTTTGCGGCCGCACGCATACGACTCTCTCTCGCTGCGTGTGCGTTAATGACTTGCTAAAATAAAAAATTATTGAAACAAGCGACAACAGAACCTTCTTCATTGACTTCTGAACGAAGACTGAGTGGTGGTTGTTCTGTTGTTATTCTCATTAAGGGCACGTGTGCCCCTTTTTGCCCTTTCAAAACAATCCAGAAAAACCTTTTGAAATGCATATAAGCGAAATATTTTGAAATTTTGTTCCAAAAAAAGTTGTTCAATATAGTTAATATTCGAAATTGAAGACATGTTAGGATATTCCAAATTTGGACCAATTGCCACAAGTTACACATTTCACACCATTTTAGTTGGTTTCAGGATATGAATTTGCTTCTTTAAAAATATCAAAATGATGGACGAAGAACCCTAAAGCCCAGAAGGTCATCTTCGAAATTGATCCAAATTTAGAAGCAATATTATTGTGTATACATTAGGTCGGGGCGGTTTGTATGGAAGGAAAAAGCGCTTATTTGGGCCTTCGCGATTCTGATTCCTGGGATTGTAGTGAGCAAAAAAGTCCACTAGACCATATGTCAGCCACATGGATGAGATTTGGATAAGAATTCGAACTGGCTTTAAGGAAAAAATTAAAATGTTATGGCTGTTTTGTGACAATACTCCTGATATTCTATTTGAAAAAATATGTAAAATCCGATGTCTACTTATAATTCTTTAAACTAATTCCCACATCAAAGACAACCCGACAATGGTGACTCAAATTTTACTTTGATTAATGTTTAACCCGGTCTTATGCACCGCGGTTTTTATGTTTTCTATTTGAGCACTTCAACAATAACACAACTTTAAATCTTGGTGCGGATGTACATAAAAACAATAAAATTAATAAAGTTATACGAATTTTTAAAAACAACCAGTCTCACAGATCAGTCGTCACTTATTGGCGGGTTAATGACAACCAAATGGTCTTCTTCAAATTACCATCTTAAAGACAAAGAAAATGGTATTTTAAGAACATCATCTTAAAGATGGCCGCAATGTTCTTCTTTAGGACGATCAAGTCTTCTTACAGACGACTAAATGAACTTCTTTAAGACGACCAAATAAGTTTTTTAAGACAACTAAGTTATCTTCTTAAAAAAGAGGACATATTAGAGTATCACCATTTTCGAAAGTACGTTTTTCAATTTTCCTCCACAAAAGTATTTTCAATATTCCTGAAAAATATGCATAGAAATTTTTAGTTTACAACTATGATTTCCTCTTTGGGTATTCCTACCATCCTATTATGCCAGGTGTGGACGCCATTTCTTATCATAAAGACGATGACAATAGTCTTTTTGAGGACGATCAAACGGTCTTCTTAAAGACTGCTAAATGGTCTTCTTAAAGACGACTAACCCCCAGTTTTTGTAAAAAAATTTTATGTTCTCACACGAATTGTCAAATTTTTTAGATCGATTTACTCGCCTTAGCGCAAATGTGGAACGCTGATTTTTGAATGAGGAATTCTTAACTATATATAGAACGTGTTTACGAAGAATTAGATCTGTATGTCATTTAGGGGCAGAGTTATGGATGCCCAAATTATTACGAATATAGACGAACGAACAAAAAATAGTTACAAAAACAGGGGGTAAATGGTCTTCTCAAAGACGACTAAATGATCTTCTTAAAGAAGAGGACATATTAGAATTTTATTATTATTGAAAAATTTATCACCATTTTCGAAAGTACGTTTTTAATTATTATTTTTTTTCATTAATTCACCACAAAAATATTTAAAAAAATCTTCATTTGTCTGATGTTTCTGGAAAATATGCAAAGAAATTGTTATTGTATAACTATGATTTCCTCTTTGTGTTTTCCTTGCAAAATTTTTACGGCATTTCATATCTTGTAAAGGACGACCCGCTTAAAACCTAGAGCGTTTAATATGTTTATCCTAAAGGGTCTTCTATAAATCACATTGTTGTCAATTATGGGCTTTTTGCTTGTTCTAAATCCTTCTTTTCAAATACTGATTTTCAGACCATTGCGTTTAAAGGTATGACAGTTCAAACTTTAAACAAGTGGTTATCAGCACAGCCTCCTCAATTGCTTGTAGGAATTAAACCTCCCGTCTAATAAACTTTTAGTCATATTTATCAGCAATAGTGTCCCTCATTGGCTAGTAATTTAGGCTATTCAACAGATTTTCCCGACTTTTTGTATCTTCTTGTAATCAATTTTCAATACCATTTCGAAATTATTTTTTTCATAGACAGTATTAATATTCAGCTTAAATTTGACCAAACGTTCATATGGAAAACCTTTATCCTAAACCAAATTTTGTGGGAGTTATTTTTCCATCTTCTTGGGAAAAAAGTAGTTATCCTTTAAACATATCCTACAACTATTACATGGCGAGATTAGGTTTAGAAGAGGGGAGATAAAAATCGAAACATGTCCATATGGACATACATTTAAGCCATAATAACCCTGTAGTCCGCCATAAGTTTTTAAACTAGTTTACCCTAATTTGGTATGGTGTCGTTTCCCAAGAGTTGAGGTTTTCAAAAAAACAGGGCCAAGGCAGAGAAAGTGTTCCAAAGTATTGTAGTCCTCTCCTCATGCTCTACATTCACTATTTTCTTGTTTTGTACAGATGCGCTCGTGAAACAAGGTGTACTGCAATGAACGGAAACAAACAAAACGATTCTCGTACCAATCGCACAAAGCCACAAACTTTTCAGCTTATCTGAATCGTTTCATTCTCACAACCAAAACAAAACCACAAACTTTTCAATGTAAAAAGATGAAAACCGTACGATTGCTGAAATGTAACTTCGGCTATGCTTTGCCGAAACAAAAATAATTTTTGGGAAACGTATGCCGTGCGTTATGGTCAATTACACACTCAGGCACACACACATGTGATTGCTTATTATTATTATTAATATCCAGGTTCCTAGGTGGAACATAGGGCCACTTGCAAATGTGATTGCTTAACAACCCTATAAAGTAACATCAACATACCACAGTGAATATTTTATCAACCACCAAACGTTTTTGATTTATTCACATGTGTTTAGTACTATTTAGTTTTCTATCTGCTCTTGTGGAGTTGAGTACTTTTCGCTTATAGTTTTGTTCGCACTCAAGAATGTAAACAAAACGAAACTAAACAGCGAACTCCGCCAGCGTGGGTTATGTTTCGCTTTGTATTGTTCCTATGGAAAATACGAAACGAAACGATTGGAAACGTTACCTAAAGTATTTTTACGTAGGCTGGTGTACTGTAAGAATCGCTTTCAATCTACAAATCTCTATTTTACTCAGTAATAGTATATTTTTTGTTTTATCCTCTCATTTGGGTTAGCGATATAAAGAGAGCTTAAACTCGATTAGCATTAAACCTGTTCAGATACTATGTAATCGCTTTGTCCGCCTTCTTTTAAACGATAGATAATGGGAATGGTGGGAGCGTGAAAATGTGAAACATATCTACTATGGAAAGAAAACTTCCTAGAAATATTCACTATCTTACTGATTATGTCGGATATGTCATTGAGCCGTGTCTGTGTCAATTTAATATGGAAAATGATCAAGAAAATGGAGAAAAACACGAGGAAATAAGGGAATATCTATTAATAAAAATAAAATCAGGATCTAGTATGCCAAAAAGTCTTTATGAGAAACTGCATGTAGAGTCAAACCAGTATAAATCAGCAAATTAGAGTATCACCATTTTCGAAAGTACGTTTTTCAATTTTCCCCCACAAAAGTATTTTCAATAGTCCTGACAAATATGCGTAGAAATTGTTAGTTTTATAACAATGATTTGCACTTTGGGTTTTCCTACCATCCTATTATGCCAGGTGTGGACGCCATTTCTTATCATAAAGACGATGACAATGATCTTCTTGAGGACGATGAAACGGTCAAACGAGGAAATAAGGGAATGTCTATTAATAAAAAATAAAATCATGTTCTAGTATGCCGAAAAGTCTTAATGAGAAACTGCATGTGGAGTCAAACCAGTATAAATCAGCAAATTAGAGTATCACCATTTTCGAAAGTACGTTTTTCAATTTTCCTCCACAAAAGTATTTTCAATAGTCCTGAAAAATATGCATAGAAATTGTTATTTTATAACAATGATTTCTTCTTTGGGTTTTCCTACCATCCTATTATGCCAGGTGTGGACGCCATTTCTTATCATAAAGACGATGACAATGATCTTCTTGTGGACGATCAAACGGTCTTCTTAAAGAAAAAATTGAGAGCGTTCTTGAAGACTTTCCAGGTTTTAATGGGACGAAAAGAAGCATTTCGGTATGATATAATACTGAGGTTCGAGAATTCTATATTGCTGCCAGGCAAATTATGAGAAACTCCATTCAGAGTCATGAAGAACTGAATCTTCTTAACCAAACTAATAGAGGCCAAATTGAGTGCGTTGTTTAAGACTTTAGAGGTTTTAACATGGCAGAGACAGACTCAGTATTAGCCTAGAAGTCATTTCGATCAAATTCGATCCACGTAATCAGGGCATAAAGGAATATCTATTAATTTTAAATCAAGTCATTTGTTAAAGTTTTTCGTAACAAAAAAATACAATAATATAATAATATTTTCCATTTAAACTGTGTCTTACTAATGTTTCCATTATTTTTTCTCTTACAGAGTACAACTTCCACAATTGTTGCCCAGCCAAGTGATACGGGAACTTTTAGAAGAACTCTAACAACACCGACAACAGATCCAATGAACCCTCCAGTTTTAGTAACCGAAATTGCGGAAACAAAAACACCAAGAGAATCAATATAAACAAAAATAGAACGAAATATGGACAATAAACGAAGAAATATTATATATTAGAATTTAATTTTTTTTTATATTTTTAAGACAAATAAAATGAAATGTAAAAAATATATAAGTATTGTATATAAACACATAACAAATTTGATAATTTTTTAAAAATAAATATTTTTGTTATAAAATAACATATCTTGCGCCCTATCACAAGTTATAGGAAATGGACAAGAAGACATTCATGTCGAAAAGAAATCAAAATTAATTTATCTAACAATTGAAACCCGAAGCGTAATAGTGCTAATATTGGCGGTATGACTAAGTGCAGTTGGTATTGTTGTTTTTCTGTTTATAGGTTTATCAAATGACGACGTTTGAAATGGTTTTGATTAATACCCACTTTATGGATTTTCTTACATTAGAAGCAAAGGCAAAAAAATGTGATAAGATTTCATATAATACCATGGAATATTGTTATTAAGGAACTGATATCTATCTCATGGCTTTAGAGTTTCATGTGAAATTAGTTTTTGATAAGAAAACAAGTTCCTCATTCTATGAGAAATGTCAAGATCAGCTGTTGGCAGAATTGAGAAGTGCCTAAAAGTATGCAATAAAAATGTTTTTTGTTTTAATAAGTTTAATCAACAGTTTTTAAGGACAATGGTGGTGTGGTAATCCACGAATATATTTGGGGGACAACCAGGGCTAAATTCGTGAATTTTTTAAGAATATTTTATAGAGTTGGGTAGTAACGGAACTACCTTGTTCCCTCCACCAAAAAAAAAACGAACTTTTTTATGTATAAACCTCGGTAGATATTTTAGGTACAAACACGTTAAACAATCCAGGAATGTCTCAAAAGGACTGAATTCCAATTTAAAAGAATATTTATAAGAGAATTAATATTTATATAAGAGCTACACCCGTGAAGTTTTGCGGAATATTCATAGGGGACCATTAGATAAATATGCAATAATAATAATTTTACTATGCATGGACCATCTGAGCAATAATTTCTAGATATTCCAAGCAATAATTAATAACAATTTTATAAGGGTTAGCGCGTAGAATCCTTATGAGACACTGAAGGAAAATCCATAGTTTCGAACTTTCTCAAGCAAACTAATGGTCACAAACATCGGTGCCATCGTTATTCAAGACTTCCCAAGTTTTAGTAGGACAGAACACTACAGTTGTGAGGAATGGGGAATCAATAGTCGAAGCAAATCTTTATGAGAATTTGCATTTAAAGCATATAAATCCGAACCTTCACAACCAAACTAATGGGGACAAAATTGACAGCGTTATTCAAGACTTCCCGTGTTTTAATAGGACAGAGGCAGTTGCAGTATTAGCCTAAAAACTATTTTTGTAAGATTTAGCTCTCAGGTTGTAGTTTACTTCCGCTTCTAGATTGTCTTTATGAGAACCTGCATTTCAAGTTAGACACGTATAAATCCGAAAACAACTGAACCTTCATAACCAAGCTAACGGAAACAAAATTGAGAGATTTGTTCAAGACATTCGAGGTTTTGTTATCAGGGAGGTGACTACGATTTCGTGCTCAGGTTCAAGAATATCGCAACGGTCACACCGGGAAATTAACGTCATATTTAATGTCCTAATTGATATCCGGAAACAGCTGAACCTACACAACCAAGCTAACGAAAACAAAATTGAGAGAATTGTTCAAGACATTTGAGGTTTTCCTAGCAGGGTGGTGAATACGATTTCGTTTCAGAATGCCTCAACTGTCAGACGAGGAAATTAATGTCATATATTTAATGGCCTGCTCGATCGAATAACGAAAAAACGGAAAATGTAATGACTTCTGGAGGCAGACCAGCAGGCCGCCCATTATTTGTCGGACGTTGCTGGATTTATTTGCAAAAATACCTTTTTGGAAAAATGATCATTGTCATGGCATGGGTATTTGGAAAGCATATAGAGAATGATTCTTGCCTTGCACGACGATAATATGTGTTGGCCATTGCCCCTCTTGGAATAATCTAGAGTTCTTCTTCTATCCCTACGGAGGTCTACGAGGAACTTTTCTATTTGGAATACCTATACAAGACCTTTAAGATATTTTTAAGATAAGACCCCTAAGCACATCTCCTATTCCGCAAAGACTCCTGCAGGAGTCTCTTATGCCATATTCCATAGAAGACTCCTACGGAGGTATCCTATTCTATAGAAGACTCCTACGGAGATCTCCTATTCTATAGAAGACTCCTACGGAGATCTCCTATTCTATAGAAGACTCCTACGGAGATCTCCTATTCTATAGAAGACTCCTACGGAGATCTCCTATTCTGTAGAAGAATTCTACGCAAGTCTCCTATTCAATAGAAGACTCCTACGGAGGTCTCCTATTCTATAGAAGACTCCTACGGAGGTCTCCTATTCTATAGAAGACTCCTACGGAGGTCTCCTATTCTATAGAAGACTCCTACGGAGGTCTCCTATTCTATAGAAGACTCCTACGGAGGTCTCCTATTCTATAGAAGACTCCTACGGAGGTCTCCTATTCTATAGAAGACTCCTACGGAGGTCTCCTATTCTATAGAAGACTCCTACGGAGGTCTCCTATTCTATAGAAGACTGCTACGGAGGTCTCCTATTTTATAGAAGACTAATACGGAGGTCTCCTATTCTATAGAAGACTCCTACGGAGTTCTCCTATTCTATAGAAGACTCCTACGGAGTTCTCCTATTCTATAGAAGACTCCTACGGAGTTCTCCTATTCTATAGAAGACTCCTACGGAGTTCTCCTATTCTATAGAAGACTCCTACGGAGGTCTCCTATTCTATAGAAGACTCCCACGGAGGTCTCGAATTCTATGGAAGACCCCTACGGAGGTCTCGAATTCTATGGAAGACCCCTACGGAGGTCTCCTATTCTATAGAAGACTCCTAAGGAGGTCTCCTATTCTATAGAAGACTCCTACGGAGGTCTCCTATTCAATAGAAGACTCCTACGGAGGTCTCCTATTCTATAGAAGACTCCTACGGAGGTCTCCTATTCTATAGAAGACTCCTACGGAGGTCTCCTATTCTATAGAAGACTCCTACGGAGGTCTCCTATTCTATAGAAGACTCCTACGGAGGTCTCCTATTCTATAGAAGACTCCTACGGAGGTCTCCTATTCTATAGAAGACTCCTACGGAGGTCTCCTATTCTATAGAAGACTCCTACGGAGGTCTCCTATTCTATAGAAAACTCCTACGGAGGTCTCCTATTCTATAGAAGAGTCCTACGGAGGTCTCCTATTCTATAGAAGACACCTACGGAGGTCTGCTATTCTATAGAAGACTCCTACGGAGGTCTCCTATTCTATAGAAGACACCTACGGACGTCTGCTATTCTATAGAAGACTCCCACGGAGATCTCCTATTCTATAGAAGACTCCTACGGAGATCTCCTATTCTATAGAAGACTCCTACGGAGATCTCCTATTCTATAGAAGACTCCTACGGAGGTCTCCTATTCTATAGAAGACTCCTACGGAGGTCTCCTGTTCTATAGAAGACTCCTACGGAGGTCTCCTATTCTATAGAAGACTCCTACGGAGGTCTCCTATTCTATAGAAGACTCCTACGGAGGTCTCCTATTCTATAGAAGACTCCTACGGAGGTCTCCTATTCTATAGAAGACTCCTACGGAGGTCTCCTATTCTATAGAAGATTCCTACGGAGGTCTCCTATTCTATAGAAGACTCCTACGGAGGTCTCCTATTCTATAGAAGACTCCTACGGAGGTCTCCTATTCTATAGAAGACTCCTACGGAGATCACCTATTCTATAGAAGACTCCTACGGAGATCACCTATTCTATAGAAGACTCCTACGGAGGTCTCCTATTCTATAGAAGACTCCTACGGAGGTCTCCTATTCTTTGGAGACTCCTACGGAGGTCTCCTATTCTATAGAAGACTCCTATGGAGGTCTCCTATTCTATAGAAGACTCCTACGGAGGTCTCCTATTCTATAGAAGACTCCTACGGATGTCTCCTATTCTATAGAAGACTCCTACGCATGTCTCCTATTCTATAGAAGACTCCTACGGATGTCTCCTATTCTATAGAAGACTCCTACGGAGTTCTCCTATTCTATAGAAGACTCCTACGGAGTTCTCCTATTCTATAGAAGACTCCTACGGAGTTCTCCTATTCTATAGAAGACTCCTACGGAGTTCTCCTATTCTATAGAAGACTCCTACGGAGTTCTCCTATTCTATAGAAGTCTCCTACGGAGATCTCCTATTCTATAGAAGTCTCCTACGGAGTTCTCCTATTCTATAGAAGACTCCTACGGAGTTCTCCTATTCTATAGAAGTCTCCTACGGAGTTCTCCTATTCTATAGAAGACTCCTACGGAGTTCTCCTATTCTATAGAAGTCTCCTACGGAGGTCTACTATTCTATAGAAGACTCCTACGGAGATCTCCTATTCTGTAGAAGACTCCTACGGAGATCTCCTATTCTATAGAAGACTCCTACGGAGATCACCTATTCTATAGAAGACTCCTACGGAGATCACCTATTCTATAGAAGACTCCTACGGAGATCACCTATTCTATAGAAGACTCCTACGGATGTCTCCTATTCTATAGAAGACTCCTACGGATGTCTCCTATTCTATAGAAGACTCCTACGGAGTTCTCCTATTCTATAGAAGACTCCTACGGAGTTCTCCTATTCTATAGAAGACTCCTACGGAGATCACCTATTCTATAGAAGACTCCTACGGAGATCACCTATTCTATAGAAGACTCCTACGTAGATCACCTATTCTATAGAAGACTCCTACGGAGATCACCTATTCTATAGAAGACTCCTACAGATGTCTCCTATTCTATAGAAGACTCCTACGGATGTCTCCTATTCTATAGAAGACTCCTACGGATGTCTCCTATTCTATAGAAGACTCCTACGGAGTTCTCATATTCTATAGAAGACTCCTACGGAGTTCTCCTATTCTATAGAAGACTCCTACGGAGTTCTCCTATTCTATAGAAGACTCCTACGGAGTTCTCCTATTCTATAGAAGACTCCTACAAAGATCTCCTATTCTGTAGAAGACTCCTACGGAGATCTCCTATTCTATAGAAGACTCCTACGGAGATCTCCTATTCTATAGAAGACTCCTACGGAGATCACCTATTCTATAGAAGACTCCTACGGAGATCAACTATTCTATAGAAGACTCCTACGGAGGTCTCTTATTCTATAGAAGTCTCCTACGGAGGTCTCCTATTCTATAGAAGACTCCTACGGAGGTCTCCTATTCTATAGAAGACTCCTACGGAGGTCTCCCATTTTATTGAATACTCCTACGGAGGTCTCCTATTCTATAGAAGACTCCGACGGAGGTCTCCTATTCTATAGAACACTCCTACGGAGGTCTCCTATTCTATAGAAGACTCCTACGGAGGTCTCCTATCCTATAGAAGACTCCTACGGAGGTCTTCTATTCGATAGAAGACTCCTACGGAGGTCTCCTATTCTATAGAAGACTCCTACGGAGGTCTCCTATCCTATAGAAGACTATTACGGAGGTCACCTATTCTATAGAAGACTCCTACGGAGGTCACCTATTCTATAGAAGACTCCTACGGAGGTCTCCTGTTCTATAGAAGACTCCTACGGAGGTCTTTTATCAATAGTAGACATCCTATGTAAAGAAGAAGATAATAGGAATAGTTCTATAGTCAGAGGACCTTAATAACATCTATTAAAGATGATAATAGCAGGCCTTTTTCATAGCAGACCTCAGTAAGAGGTCTTCCATCTAAAGAACACCTCAATAAGAGGGTAATATATTCAATAATAGGTCTTCTGTCGATAGGAAACTTCAATGGGTGACCTTCTATCTGTGAAAGACCTAGACAGGAGATCTTCTATCAATACATGATATAACGAGGACATAATGGGGGTTGGTTATTCTGAACAAAAATTCCCCGTGAGTTTTGTCTTTCCTCCGTTTCAATTTAAGGGGGAAAGTGAAAAAACTCACGGGGAATTTTCGTTCAGAATAACCCCCAATAAGTGCACTTCTATAAATGAAATACATTTGTAAGAGGCCATCAAGAGAACTTTAATTCGCAGAATAACTCAATAGGATGACTTCTGTATTCAGAACAACTCAGTAAAAGAACTTCAATATTCAGAAGACCTATATAATAGCAGATTTTCTTCACAGAAGACCTCAATAAGAAGGCTCTAAGACCTTAATAGAAAGTTTTCTAGCTGTAGAAGATCTGAATATCAGGTCTTTAACTGTAGAAGACCTTTTTTCTATCGATGAGATTTCAATCTATAGAAAACTTCAATATGCATTATATCTACAAACGACCCGAATAGGTGGCATCTATCAATAGTAGACTTCAATAGGAGACATCTAAAAAAGACAAACAGAAGAACTTTGAAATTGACAGGAGGAAGTCTTCTATTAATGGAATACGTTAGTAAGAGCTCTTCAAGAGCACTTTAATCCGCAGAAGAACTCAATATGAGGATTTGTTTAGTCAGAACAACTCAGTAGATTGACTTCTATGCTCAGAAGACTTCTATATCATGTTCATCATCTTTATAGAAGACCTCAATAAGAAGGATTCAAGACCTTAATAGGTCTTCTAGCTGTAGAATACCTTAATAGCAGGTCTTCTAGGTGCAAAAGACCTCAATAGTAGGTCTTCTAGCTGTATAAGGCCTTAATAGTAGTTCTTCTACCTTAAAAGACTTACAGAGCAGGTCTTTCATATAAAGTAGACCTCATTATGAGATAGGAGACCTGAATACTAGGTTTCCATATATAGAAAACATTAATATTAAGATCTCAGCCTCAGTAGGAAGTCTTATATACAAAGAAAAGGGACTTAATAGGATATTATTTAGCTACGTAATACCCCGTTCGCACTTAACCGGATTAACCCAGTGGGTTTGGGTTTCAAATGTCAATTCCATAGCGTAAACGTCAAATAAATCCTCATAAAGAAGGCAAACGCCGTTTAAGGCTTTTAAAACATTTATTCTATGTGTAACATAGTTCCAATAGAGAATATTATCTCCGACAATAGACTTTCAAGCGTCATCAAGACTATTGCTAGGAAGATGGTATTTCAAACTTAAACGGCTCACAAAAACCATATTTCAAATTTCAACCTCCAACTTTTGCTTACCCCTAACATTAAATCGAAAAAGAGCATCATATCAATTCATTTCAGTGAACCCAAAAGCAAAGACAATAAAGAATACAAATGAAAAAAATAACAAAATATGAAAAACAAAACAAATCTCAAGATTTGAGTCTAGTTTCAGTTTGACAGTTGTCTCAAAACCATTTCAACAAAAATCGAACGGCGACCGCATCATAGCCTAACATTTTAATCAGTAAAACTCAAGAAGACTAAAAAATGATTACTTTTTTAAAATTGATAATAATCGGATTAGTGGTTAAACAATTGCATTGTTATGTTGTTATACAAAGTTCGCAAACGATCGATGATGAGGGGCGGAACGATGTTACTGCATCTTTAGAAGCTACCACCAGCAGCAGCAGCCGCAGTATCTTACATCAGTACATTGGTAGAATTGTAAAACCTTCAGAGATTAAAGAACCCAAAAATCTACAAGAAATAATTAATTTTATTGGCAGCGATAAGTTGAGCAATACTGAAGTTATGGAAGCGAATTATGCCGAAGGTGGTGAAGATACCGTAACCTACACAGAGCTCTTGAAATATTTAGCCTTGTGGCAAATGTCCCATGAACAGAATTTCTATCAAATGCAAACGGAAAAGCCAGGAAACTAAATATGTATCAAAGGGGGAGAGAAGAAAATCGAAGAAGGAGAAGAAGAGATCCAAAAAAGCATTTGTATTAATAATTATATATTTTTAATTAAGTTGTTTAAGATTCATTTGTCGGCGGCAATGTTATTAAAAGCCAAACCAAAAATAAATAAAATAAACTGATAAGAAGAGTGGCAAGGGGGAGCAGTAGGCTGGTGGATGTGAAAATAATGTCAGGGAGCGTGAGGGGTATTGTTTATCATCTGTTTATTATATTTTAAATACAAATAAAACAAAATTTAATTTCATTATACATTTCTGTTGATGAAGAAGTTTTTAGTTGAGCGGAAAGGGGCACAATCAGTAATAGGGTGAACCGAAAACTGAAATGCATGTGAGAAAATGCAGAAAAAAACAAACAACTTTAAGTTCCTAATAATATGAAAAAATAGCATTTGTATAAAGGGAAGATTCGTAACAATTTCTGTTGAAGAATCCTCAGAAAACGTAACAATTTTTTTAAGGTCCAGCTGGGGTGTAACTTTGGATGTTTGAAGAAAACTTCAAGAACGGCAGGGTTATTGACATGAAATAAGAATTGTTTAGCACCCATCAGAGAACGTGGAATTCGAGTGAAAGGACAGCTAACAAAATGCAAAGTAGCATGAGGAATTAAGTTTGGAGCGGAACGTGTTAGCTCTATCATTTATTCAAAATACGAAGTAAATATTAATTATTATCTGTAACCGAAAACTGACGCTTTATGGACAACGCTGTTTATAGAGTTCACTAAAGACGATTGGTTGAAGACCAAGGGAATGACATGAATGACCTTTGTATGTTTGAAGAAAACGTCAAGAAGTGCAGGATTATTGACATGTATTAAGAATTGTTTAGCACCCATCAGAGAACATGGAATTGAAGTGAAAGGACAGCTAACAAAATGCAAAGTAGCGTGAGGAGTTAAGTTTGGAACGGAACGTGTTAGGTTTATCATTTATTCAAAGTACAAAGTAAATATTAATTATTAATTAATAAAAAACGCCAACAACAATTAATTATTATCTGTAACCGAAAACTGATGCTTTATGGACAACGCTGTTTATAGAGTTCATTAAAGACGATCGGTTGAAGACCGAGGAAATGACATTTCACGCAATGTACATGTGTACATCTGAAGTTCCGACGAATGTGGAGATGGATACTCCATCATTAGAACGGAACAGAAAGTATGTCGTCAGAAAACGTCTTAACAAATAATGTACCTAATTATAGCATCCCGATCGCAGCATCAGGGTGATTCGTGACAATTCGGATGTTATTGATTTGATACGTGTGTCGCTAATAAAGAAATACCAGTTATGAATTGCGTAGTTATGATGGAGCGTCCAACGATTAAGAAATGCCAGCTAGAGTTATATCGTCAAGATAAGGAGAGTGAAATATTTTTGGACTGGAGATACGACTGCCGTAGATTGATATATCTTGTAGTTTAAGACCACTTATCCCTTTCAGAAAGAGAAGAGAGACACGCTTTTGGAAAGAAGGTTGTCTGCTATTAATGGAATATGTACCTTAGTAAGAAGTCTTTAACAGGACTTTAATAGGCAGTAGAGCTCAATAGAAATACCACTGTTGTCAGAACAACTCAGTAGAAGGACTTATATTAAAGACCACAAATGCAGTTTTCGAACTTTATAAGAGGTCTTCTATCTTTCTTCTTCTTTATTTGCAAATCCGTATTCGGATATCAGCGATCATACATTTTTTTTGTTTTTAAATTAAGTACAATATGTTCTTATTTAGCACATGTATAATTATAAAATTTATTCTACATTGTTGAGTTGCCTATTTTTTTGCAGCATTTAGTAAATTTCGTTCATCAGAGAAATTTTTCCAGTCTTGTTTGTATGTTCCGTAACCATGTAATTTCTAGCCTTCTTCTGGTACGCTTTCCTTCAATTGTTCCCTTGAGAACCGTTTGTGGAATTTTAAATTTGTTGTTTCTCATTATGTGGCCGAGGTATGCTATTTTTCTTTTTCTGACAGTTTTTAGTAGCTGTCTGTCAATGTTCATCCTTCTTAGTATATCTTCGTTTGAGATACGATCAGTCCAAGGAATCTTCAGTATTCTTCGATATAGCCAAATCTCAAAGGCCTCCAGTTTCTTCTCGTCTACAGATTTTATTGTCCATGTTTCAACTGCTTACAGCAACACGGACCATACGTAACATTTAATAAAACGTATTTTTGTTGGAAGACCTATGTCATGATTTGTGAGAACTTTATTATATCTGAAGAAAGAATTTCTGGCCTGTTCAATGCGGCACTTTATTTCTATTGATGTGTTCCACTCTTAATTTAATAGTACTCCAAGGTATTTAAATTTCTTTACACGCTCAATTTCCGAATTATGTATGGTCAGCGATGTGTTTTGGTGGGAGTTTTTCCTACTAACCACCATGTATTTGGTTTTTTGTGTGTTTATCTTCAAGCCGTATGTCTCACTGCATTGAGTGAGCTTGTCCATTAATTTTTGTAGGCCAGACATACTGTTAATAAAAGTCTTGTGTCGTCGGCATAACGTATGTTGTTAATTATTTCTCCGCTAATTTTGACACCTATTCTTTCGTTACTGATCGACTCTCTAAATATCCTTTCTGCGTAGATGTTAAATAATAGTGGCGATAAAATGCAGCCTTGTCGTACTCCTTTTGATATGGGAACGTTATCTGTCGTTTCTTGATCGACTTTTATGTTTGCAACCTGATGCCAATATAAGTTTTGTATATATCTTATTTCCTTTCCATCAATTCCTATAGCTTCAAGAATATCAATAAGTTTGTCATGTTGGACTGTGTCAAACGCTTTTTCGTAGTCCACGAAGCATAAAAATACGTCCTTTTGCATATCTCTGCATTTTTGAATTAGTATTTGTATACTTAGAAGTGCTTCTCTTGTACCCATTCCTTCTTTAAGTCCATTGCGGATAGATCCTCGTATGTATAATTCGAAGGAAAATTTTTAGTGCATGGGACATTAGGCTTATCAATCTGAAATCGTTACATCTTCGTGCATTATTTTTTTCGGTATGGCGATAAATGTTGATAAAAGCCAGTCATTGGGATATATTCCTGTGTTATATATATAGTTGAATAGACTGACTAACATGCGGATATTGTTGACGTCTATTAATTTTAATATTTCGGAGGGTATTTCGCCTGGTCCTGCGGCTTTGTTATCTTTTAGTGCTTTTATTGCATCTTTCTGAGATGTCAAATACAGCTTCGTTGTTATCGTCGAACAATATTCCTGGTGATGTTCTGCGATATACACCAGATACTTCCTTTAGTTTCTTATGAAGGTTAAAGTCATCATGCTTGTAGAGCTTCAATTTCTTGGCATTCAAAATTTATGTAAGTAGTCTTGTTTTGTTGCCGGATCATTAAGCTTTTTAATATGTGATATTGTTCTTGTTTTATTTTTACGAGTGGAAGAGAGTTTGATGCGGATATTGCACATTAAAAGGTTATGGTCTGATGGAACATCGGCCCCCGGAAATGTTGAACATTTTGTTATGCAGGAAGAATATCTATTGTTTATAATAATGTAATCTATTTGGTTTCTTACGACATTTGTCCTGTGGAGATTTCCAAGTATATAGTCGCTTTGGATGAAGACAGAATGTTGTATTTGAGATTTTCAGTTTATATTCTTGACAGAATTGGATAAGCCTTTCGCCTCTCTCATTTCTTATGCCTAGCCCATATTTTCCAGTTACGCCTGAAGTTTCATCACATCCTACTTTGGCATTGAAGTCACCTTGGATAATTGTAATCTCGTGAGACTTCGTCATTTTTAGCAGTTTTTCTATTTCTTCATAAAATTGTTCTATATCTTCGTTGTTTGAATCGTATGTTGGAGCGTATACTTGAATTATGTTAAGATTTAGTGGCTTTGCCATAATTTTTAACATCATAGTTCTTTCAGACATTTGGACGCATACGGCTACATAGAGAATTATGCTATTGGCAACAATTACAGCGACACCTTTCCTGTGAATGTCTTTCTCGATTTCCAGAATGATATATTTTTGCATTGTTAGATTTGAATTCTCCACAATCTGTCCACCATGTTTCGCTGACACCAAGTATGTCTATTTTTAGCCTGTTCATTTCAAATATTGTATTATCTAATTTTCCTGGTTCATACAGACTTCTTACGTTCCAGGTTCCAATTTTTAGTTTTCTATTTGTTTTACCTCCGGGGATTCTTAGCACCCTCTTTTTGCCGGAGACTGAGGGCCGTTCGTTATTTTGTACTTCCATTATTAAATGTATGATTTTCATGGGATGCTACTTCAGTGGTTTCCCGTTGCCTTCTGAAGGGTTTTTAGTTTTCCTTCTCCATATTCAGCCGCTCCTCCTGGAGTTCAGACGCTGTTTGCTGCCGCCAACTGTTGATCAGACGCTGCCTTTGTTTTCCCCTTTTTTTTGGTTCGCCCCGCATATTTTAATTTTGCGGTACCCGCCATATCTGATGAGCATTCCCCCATCCACCACCTTGGGGAGGCGTCCGATGGGAAATGGGAAAAAACTATCTATCAAAAAACCTTAGTAGCAGATCTTCTAACTATGGAAGGCATCAATAGATCTGCTATATACAGAAGACCTCAATAGGTGTCTTCTATTAATAGTAGACTCCATCATATCTAAAGAAGACAGAAACAGGGCTTTTATGGTCAGAAGAACTCAATAGGATAGGAAGATTTCTATAGTCAGAAGACCTCAATAATATCTATTGAAGACAATAATAGCAAGTCGTTTTCATAAAAGACCTTAATAAGATGTGTTCTATCTAAAGAACACCCAAAGAAGACATCTATCTTCTATAAAAGGTCTCCTACGAAAGAAAACACCAATAGGCGCCCTTCTATCCGTAGAAGAAATTGACATGAGTTCTTCTATCAATAGAAGATCTCATGAAGCCCCAATAAGAGATCTTCTCTCTATGGAATACCTCTGTAAGAGGTCTTCAAGAGGACTTTACTTTGCAGAGTAACTCAATAGGACATCTTCAGTCAGAACAACTCAGTAGAAGGACATCTATGCTCATAAGTCCTTTATAAGAGGGCTTATATCAGTATTGAAGGATGGGCCGCATCAAATTTCATGAATAGATCAAGAATGGCCACAATAGTGAGCCCTTGCAAACTGAAGTGTCATCTAAAAAGCTGGAAGAACTATATCAGGGATTCTAACACCTTTGCTATTGGCGAATGAAAATAAATTCAGCAGTTGGGTACTGTATTGCTGCATAATTGTCTGGTCGTCATTCTTTAAATGATTCCAATCAGATGTCTTCTATATGTAACTACTTAATTAGGATACTTAGGATAAATTAGGATAAATCGCGGTCAATGTTCACATGTTTAGGTTTATTTTAGGTTTTCAGAATTTTCTTTTCTTTTTTTTAACGGCAAGTCCTTTCGAAATAGGACTAAAGAAAATGTTGTGGATGATTATCAATGCTCCAACATTTTCTTCAGTCCCATTGCGAAACGGCTTACCGCTTCCAAGCAAAATCCTGAAAACATAAAACAAACCTAAAAATGTGAATTTTGACCGCGATTTATTCCGAAATCCCTCCAGCGATTTTTTCTTGCTTTTGGTTTTTTCTCATCTATGAACATTGCTGTCTCAGAATCCGCAAAAACTTCCCAGGTGTAAGCGTTTTTCACGTAAAGTTAGTTAAGGTGTACCCTTCATGACATTTTTCTGTAAGGAGACGATAGAGTCAGTGCATTGTCCCAATTAAAACTTCTATATCTCAAAAATGGTAAGACCTACGACAATAACATTAAGGTCAATCTTGTAGAGAATTTTCACTGCTACAACATTTGCTCTAATCCCATTTCGATAGAACTTGCGGTTTCCGAGCAAAAATCGTGAAAAAATAATAAAGCCCTACAATTTTGAACTTCGACCGCGATTAATTTTAAAATCCCTCCGGCGATTTTCTTCGTTTTTTGATTTTTCTCATCTATGAGCATTGTAGTTACAGAATCCGCAAAAACTTCCCAGGGGGGTTACTCTCTATTGCGATGCGTAAGAAAAATGAGATGCGTAAGGTAATTAAATGCGTCTCTAATTCGTTTTCGTATGTCCTTTCGCAACTATTTTTGTTTCTTTTTCCTTTCTGGCATCGCCGCAATCTGTAATAAAAATAATGTCAAAATCGTGCGTTAACGCAAATATCTTGCGCTAACAAAATACCAAACGCAAACGCATCGCAATACAGAGTAACCCCCCAGGTGTAAGCACCTTTCATTTAAAATTATTTAAGGCGCACCGTGGTTGGCTTCTATATACAGAATAGGAAAAGTTCTATACGTAGGACTCAATGGGGAACATATTGGCTGACTTCCGTATCGCCAGTTGCTTTACAAATGACAGAAAATATGCGAAGTATTATGTTTCTTAACGCCGTTGCAATTAACAACTACGAAGCTACGTGCTTCAAAACATCAAAAATAAGCATTTTCAACGCAGGTAAAAAGCAAACATATATAATTTTTATTTCTGATACATTTAGTTGCATTTGCGAGGAACAATGTATGAGTGTGCAACTGAAATATTTTGACGAAGTTTAACAGCACAAATCAAACGACGATACGGAAGTCAGCCATTTCGCATAATAGCCACCACTTTCAGGTTTGACTCCTTATCCGTTAGTTTTCTTAGTAGGGACACATTTTCCTCTGAACGCTACCCAGCAAAATGTTCGATGCCATTCAAAAGTGGTCTGCATGTCATCTTATTTTTAGCATCTTCATCGATGAATTTTATATGAGAGTGGACCCCAAAAGATGCTATTCATTTTCGGATCCAAAGCATGCCATTTACACCAATGCTTTGAGATGTCATTTTCACCAATGCTTTGACATGTCATTTCCACCAATACTTGGGCATATCATTTTCACCAACCCTATGCAATGACATTATCATTACGATGAGAGTTTTAACAACGTTGGTTGTGATTTCGAGTCTCCGACAACATCAAGCCTATTGTAAATAATTAATCTAATATATTTAAAAAATTGTATAAAAAACACAAAATTCATATATATTGGATCGATGGAATGGATTCAAATGCTGATGAAAAGATCGGATCTTTCGCGACTTCCTTTGCATTGGTTCAAATGCTAATGAAAATATCGGATCTTTCACGACTTCATTTGAACCAACGCAAAAGATGCCATGAAATCACGTCATCGCATGGAACCCCTTCCTTCAGATTTTGCTGGGTATATACACAGATGCGTCCTCTCCACGTTCTGGCAATATACACAGACGTGTCCTCTGGACGCCCTGGCAATATACACTCTTCAGTATAATGATAGCTGCAGTGTCTTTCAAGCAGAGCTTCTTGCTATCAGGAAAGCAGCAGAATTGACTATACATGTCGCTAGTCAAGCGGCCCTCAAGGCTTTCAAGTCAAGCTACGCAATACTGTTCGACTTTCCTGGGTTCCGGGTCAAAGTAATATTATGGGAAACGAATTAGCAGATGAACTAGCACGAGGTGGCTCTAAGTCAATCGACATTTCAGTTGATTAAACTGTTCGGCCACCTATTTGGTACTATATTGGCAAGCTTCGTAAGATCTAAATCGCGAAAGCACGTCGAAGATGTTTCTTGGAACCTGGTTGCAGGATATTCAAAGCAATCTGGCCTGCGATTTCTCGCCGTAAAACGACCTCTCTCTTATTACTAGACGACAAGTTAGGGATGGAAAGTTAGTCACAGCAGAGTGAGATCTCTAACTTCAAAATTGTTCGACAGTGACATTGACTATTGTAGACTATGTGAAGATGCAGAGGAAACAGCCGAACATCTACTTTGTGGGTGTCCCTTGTTCCAAACAAGAAGACACCGAATTCTGGATAGATGTGAGATAGATAGGCTCACTCTGGCAGCCTTTCTGGATATAGAGGGCGTCTTCAACAATGTGAAACTCGAATCCATCCATTCTTCTCTAGAATTACTAGGTGTCCCCTCTATCCTAATAAACTGGATTGATAACATGCTTGGAAGCAGGCTAATCAATTCTAATATTGGGGAGAGCTCCATTAGGAGATCTGTTACCAGGGGGCACTCCTCAGGGGGGAGTCTTATCTCCCTTACTCTGGCTACTGGTGATAAATGTGATGGATACTCTCGGAATTCGACAAACTAGGAACTAAGGTAGCTGCTTACGCGGATGATGTAGTTATCCTAATTAGTGGGGAATTTTTGTCTACATTGCCCGAATTAATGCAAGGAGCACTTGCCAAACTCTCACGCTGGGTTCACATCAACGGCCTTGGTGTGAATCCGGCAAAGACAGAGCTGGTGCTTTTTACCAGAAAAAGAAAAACCGCCGAGTTCGTACCTCCAACACTGGATGGAGTGCAGCGAAATCTCTCTACTGAGGCGAAATACCTGGGAGTGGTTCTTGACCATCGTCTCAGATGGAAAAGGAACACAGAGGAGCGCACTAAGAGGGGTCTAGTTGCACTCTACTCCTGTAAGAACTCCATAGGTAAGAGTTGGGGTTTGAGACCGCATGTGATACACTGGTTGTATATGACAGTGGTCTGTCCCATTGTGACCTATGGATGTCTCGTTTGGTGGCAGGCCCTGAACAGCAAGTCCAATTTGGCTAGGTTAGCTACTGTGCAAAGATCTGCTTCACTTCTTATTATAGGAGCAGTGAAGAGCACACCTCAGGCAGCACTGAATGCGGTACTGAACATCCAGCCCGTAGATATTCTTGCTCAGTATCGAGCATGAGGCTCAAGGAGCTTAACCTGTGGCGCTCTTCAGGGTCTGGACATGCTAGCATTTTACAGCAGTTAAGCAGTCAGATCGGACTAAGAGACGGGGGGGTGTGAAACCGACTACATCTCGGCTTCACTGGACTTTGATGCAGCGAAGGAAGTGAATGGGAGCATGGCAGACCACTACCCGATAGCCTTTCCATCTTTACTGATGGTTCTAAGATGGATGAAGGTACTGGAGCGGGGGTATACCGCGAAGAGCTAAACATTAAACGCTCGTTCAAGCTTAGTACAAATTGCAGAGTTTTTAAGGCGGAAGTCTTGCAGTATTGAAGGCCCTAGAATTAGTGGTAGGCATGACGGACCACGTAGGCAGGACAGTCGCAGTCTATGTAGATAGTCAGGCTGCCCTCAAGGCTCTAGGATCTTATACTATTAAATCTAGGGTCGTTCAAAATTGTAGGTCTATCTTAAAAACTTGTAATGTAAGCGTTAACCTTCCAGGGCACTGCAATGCTGAAGGGAATGAGATTGTTTATGAATTAGCAAGGCGAGGCTCCCAGTCCTCTGACCTTATGGTGGAGGACTATGTCAAGCCACCGCTCTGCTACTTCCTCGGCAAACCCTGTCAGTTCTATGCAGAAAAAAACCGTATGAATTTGGCAAGACGTACCTGGTTGCAAGGTATCGAAGTCAATCTGGCGGGCAATCTCAGGGCGTAGAACTGCGTCCTTTCTCTCACTTTGCAAGTTGGAAATCAGAATCGCTACAGGGGTCATAACTGGCCACTGTAGAATAAGATCTATGACATGTAAGTGGGATGATAACAACATTGAGTATTATAGGTTATGTGAGGATGAGAAGGAAACGGAGACAATCGAGCACCTTCTATGTATATGTCCTAGACTGATGGTCAAAAGACATAGACTATTTGGTGTACATGTGATTGACTCTCTCTCTCTCTCTTACTTCTCCTCTATTGACCCTACTGTCCTAGTAGTTTACTGCACATTATAATTCTATTACCCATTATCACCTTTTGCATGTACACATCACCATATAGCCGCATCCACAATCACCTCATCCATAGCCGACATCGAATCTTAGACCTTTTTAATACCATCATCAAATCCACAACCGGTACACCTCTTCAACAATATACATAGGCACATTCTTCATCTACAAATAACCCATCATACACCTCATCACATCACAACAACATCATCAGGTCAGGATGATCCCAATGGACCTCAAGGTCTCCGAGTGGAGTGGCTGCCAGCACGACAGTTGCGCATCCTAAACCTAACCTAACCTAGGCTCAACTTCCTATCTAAATTAGATCCCTTATCCTGTTCAATTTTGTCAAAGACCTATCATTGCTGCGCAAAGGTACATAACTATTAAATTTTCCTTCAATCTTGTTACAGCAAAACAATCGATCAACGAACAATATCCACAAATTCATCATCACCCATCACTACCTCATCTCCTATTTCATTTTCAACCAATAACTCTGAAAATCTATCGTCATCTACAACACACCCAGGATGAACATTATGGACCAACGGTCTCCGAGTGAAACAGTCCTCAATATTAGGATTAATGTCTTTACTCTTCAGTATATGGGGGTCCTATCTATAGAATGACTTATTAGATTATATTCTATCTACAGAATAGGTAGGTATAGAACTCAGTGTATAAAATAGAACTCTATGTATAGAAGACCTTATGTCTTTAGAAGACCTAGATAAGAGGTAATTTAATCAATAGAAGACTTTAATTTAATCAATAGAAGAAGACCCCTCGCCAGGGGTAACAATCTTGACGCGATGCGAGGGCTTAAGGCCACAATCTCCCCCACCCAGTTCTGGAAACTGGGCCGAGGAAATTGTGGCCGACAAAAGGTTACCCACGTAGTGATCTCCTACGTAACAGAGATCCCCCAACGCCGGGGTGTCAAGCGAACGCGTACCTATCGGTGTTCAAGGTTTGCAGTAAGGGTACCTACTGTAGTAGAACGGAGCCTCATTGAAAAACCTGGGCGTCTCAATGCAGTATAGACGTAGTTGTCAAGTCGTTGCCATGGTACAGGAGGGCTATACCATGATTGACCTCCATTCCCCCATCAATTCAATGACGTATGGATCACAAAAATAAAACAAAACCACCAAAAACCCCGAAAACTAAAGATGGGAGGGGACGGGCTAGAGCCACCAGAGTAGGCAGCTCCTGGCCATGCTGGAGCGGATGGTTTCCCCAGGCCCTAGTCGGAGTTGTGTTTCTGAAGAGACCGAGGACAGTTTATCTGACGACGAACTAAACAACACAGTAGTTTCAACGGAAACTACAATTCTTGCGGATATGGAACCATCACTAACCCGGGATAATTGTGCATCGGCCGAAGCCGATAAGCCAACCTTGCACAGACAGAATGCCACTGAGGAAGGTACCACGGCCTTGCCTCGGGCGACAAAGTTCCGACAACGACGAAGGCTTTGGACGACAAAGTCCCCACTACCCCAGGCAAAACAGCAGGTCGACTAACGAAGGATAAAGGGGCTTATCGAAGGTCCGGGTGGTGAGCAAATTCGAAAAGAAGTACCCTCACCTACCCAGGAGAAATCCTGAGATTGATAGGCTCTCCCTTATCCAGATGGTCTACAAGATACTGCTGTCAACGTCATCATCCACTCCCACTACTTGTAAAGGTCAAATCAAGAGTGATGGTGACTTGATTCAGCCTCCAGGAAAGCCTGCATTCCTAAGTAGGAAGCCCCAAAACTCAGAGGAGGAGAGAACTGGGATGCCTGTCCCGACGACGGAGTCTATACCTGTGAGTGTAGCACCTTCCAACCCCTCTTCATCGAGAAATCCGGTGAAGAGTGTTAGATCTACGGAGGAACCACACCCTAAGGCCAAAAGACCCATCCCGAGACAGGACTCCAAGCCATCCACCTCCTCTGTCCGTTACCAAGGGAACGAGAGCGAGAAGTCCACTAATACTAAGGCAACCTCTAAGGCCAACTTAAGTCACAAGGTGACTCCTAGCTCTCCTCCCAAGAGTAGCGGGACGGGGAATAGAAGGACTGTCAGACCGCTTGTGCCAGATGAATTGCGCGTAGCGGTCATCGACAGAGCGGATCCTGAATGCAGGATCAACGACAAGCACTGGCGGCTGACTGAAAATCAGCTGCGTGAGATAGTGTTTGCTGGCGAAGGGGAGCCTCCCAAGCACACACAATTCGGCAGTGCAGCTCCATTCAGAGGCATCAGGATCGTCTGTTGTGAGAACAAGGAATCCTTAAACCTCTTTGTTAACACAATAGACGGCCTTGGTGAACTCTGGGAGGGCTGCCAATTGGCGGCTGTGGGTGTAGACGAGATTCCCAGAAGAAAGGTATTGTCGGCGTGGGTACCGCCGCCTGCGGTGGACCCAACAAGGATTCTGACAATACTTGCCAGACAGAACCCTAACCTCCAGACCAGCTCATGGAAGCTCATCAGCCATAGTCCGGAGGGTGAGGGTATGGCGATAAGGGTGTCAATTGACACAATTGTTCGAGAAAACACATAACTGAATAGGTACATTAACAACAGCAGACAGACTAGTTTGAGGCTATGAAATTGTTCAACGGCTAATTATCTCTCATGCTAACTACGCTTGCTTGAGATGAACTTGCGGAACTTTAGCTTGATAAAGGGTTCGAGGATGTAATTTAACTGAATTATATAGATATTTGTTGGATCCTTTTGAAACGAATTTCTCAAATTTAAACTTTTTCTAACATCTTCGCCCACTCATGATATTTTTCAAGGTCCAGTATTCGACCGTTTTCAATGCTAGGCGTTACTGATCAGCCAGCATTCAGTCACTCATCACGAAAGACTTTTATAGATATAAATACTTTTGGCCATTTTGTATCAGGAAAAACATTCCAAAACACTAGTACGTATATCCAAAGATTTTATCTGTACCGAGCAAGTCTCCCTTGTCCAAATAGCATCTACAATACAAAATTATCCAAAATTAAAATAATGAAAACAATAAATTTAAACTTATAACCTAAAAACATTTTCACATTTATTCAAGTTTCCTTTAAATCATTAACTGTATTTTTAATAGAACCATTCACTTCTGGCGATTGTTGTTCTTGTTCTTCTGGTATGGCATCCATGCTACCTTTACCACTGCTGGTGGAACTCTTGCGACTTGCTGGTTCCTGCTCTCTTTTTGTAACTGGCTCGGCCTCAATGTCATTTAATTCCGTGGAACGGGTATGAGTCTTTGTTAGGTTAGCCGGTTCTTCTTCCACAAAACTTGGTGTCCTCGAAGAACTGCCACCAATTTCTGAACTTGCCGTTACCACCACCAAAGGCATTTGCTTTTGTCTTATCCTCTTGGCAATGGGTGGTGAAAAGAGATCATATTTGATTAGGGTTCTGGTGTTATCGGTATAAATTTGATCGTTGTTATCCCATTTGAGTTTTTCAATTATCCAGGAAGCTAACCAGCCAACAATTACGGATATCAGGAAACCGCAAACGGCATACCACATATAAGAAATGCGATAAAGATAGAAATAATCCGAATCTTCTTTGGGGGTGTCTGATTCCCGATTCAATGTGTTGAATATTTCACTTATGTGACTGGTGGTGGTTGGTGTGGCAGGACAACCATCTGTTTCCAACGATAAACTGGGTATGGGTGGCCGGGGTTGTCCAAAACCAATCCAAAATGAAAATGCCAAGCTCAGGCCCAAACCAACCAATGCTCCCTTTTGATTGGCCTTTGGGAAATACATGCCCAAGGTAAAGAGTCCCAGTAGGGGACCACCAATAATACCAAAAATGGATAAGGCAGCTTGTAGTAGGCCACCCATTGAGCCAGCCAAAAATGCCAAACCCAAACACACACCACCATAAACAATGGACAACACCTTGGAATATAACGTGGTCTTGGCATCCGATAATTCTTCCTTTTTACGATAGCTAACCAATGGCTTGATATAATCCTCCAGGGTGACAGCTGCCAATGAAGAAATTGCCGAGGAAATTGTGGACAAACTGGCCGAAAACATGCCAGATACAAATAGACCCGATATACCTGGTATGTGACCCATCGTGTCAACCACAAACAAGGGCATCAATTGATCTCGTGAGGTAATTCTGCCCTCCAGCAAAGGATCACAGGTTTTGTAATAGTAATACATGCACAATCCCGAAAAACAGGTGGTGACACTGAGCAATATTAAAATGGGTAAACTCCACCATAGAGCATAGCCGGATTCCTTGAGGGTACGCACGGAAAGTAAACGTTGCACCTGAGTTTGATTGACACCATAAATGGCCAAATATGTTGCCAAGCCACCAATAATTTGTGTAATAAAGGTGTGCCTTGTTGTGGGATCAACGCTGAAATTAAAAAACTCCAAACGTCCTCCCTCCTTTGCGGTGTTCCATATTTCTTCCAGACCCTCTGCCTTGATTCCAGCACATATGATGATGGCAAAAATGGAGGCAAACATCAATAGAGATTGGAAAATATCTGTTACCAAGACGGCCTTCATGCCGCCCACTGTTGCATAGAAGGTACACACCACACCCACAATGATAATTGAGAATACCAAGTTCAATCCTGTCACAGCTTCCAAGGCCAAGGCTGGGGCATATAAAACAATGCCCATGTAGAGAATCATTTGCACTGAGAAGGCCAATGAGGCACAGAGACGGGCAGCATAACCAAATCTCAGCTCCAAATATTCATAGACACTGGCAGTTTTCAAGCGATAGAATACGGGTAATATCAGATATGCAGCAATGGGTGTTCCAATAACGTACGAGACATTGATAAGCACAAACTGCGTGCCATATTGATAATTCTCAGCCGATACACCGAGGAGAGTTACGGCGGACATAAAACTTGCCATTAAACTAAAGGCTACCGGTATAACAGACATGGAACGATCTGCTAGAAGATATTCTCTTGTGGTTTTCTCCACAAGAGAATATCTTCTATTCATTCAGAGGCATCAGGATCGTCTGTTGTGAGAACAAGGAATCCTTAAACCTCTTTGTTAACACAATAGACGGCCTTGGTGAACTCTGGGAGGGCTGCCAATTGGCGGCTGTGGGTGTAGACGAGATTCCCAGAAGAAAGGTATTGTCGGCGTGGGTACCGCCGCCTGCGGTGGACCCAACAAGGATTCTGACAATACTTGCCAGACAGAACCCTAACCTCCAGACCAGCTCATGGAAGCTCATCAGCCATAGTCCGGAGGGTGAGGGTATGGCGATAAGGGTGTCAATTGACACAATTGTTCGAGAAAACACATAACTGAATAGGTACATTAACAACAGCAGACAGACTAGTTTGAGGCTATGAAATTGTTCAACGGCTAATTATCTCTCATGCTAACTACGCTTGCTTGAGATGAACTTGCGGAACTTTAGCTTGATAAAGGGTTCGAGGATGTAATTTAACTGAATTATATAGATATTTGTTGGATCCTTTTGAAACGAATTTCTCAAATTTAAACTTTTTCTAACATCTTCGCCCACTCATGATATTTTTCAAGGTCCAGTATTCGACCGTTTTCAATGCTAGGCGTTACTGATCAGCCAGCATTCAGTCACTCATCACGAAAGACTTTTATAGATATAAATACTTTTGGCCATTTTGTATCAGGAAAAACATTCCAAAACACTAGTACGTATATCCAAAGATTTTATCTGTACCGAGCAAGTCTCCCTTGTCCAAATAGCATCTACAATACAAAATTATCCAAAATTAAAATAATGAAAACAATAAATTTAAACTTATAACCTAAAAACATTTTCACATTTATTCAAGTTTCCTTTAAATCATTAACTGTATTTTTAATAGAACCATTCACTTCTGGCGATTGTTGTTCTTGTTCTTCTGGTATGGCATCCATGCTACCTTTACCACTGCTGGTGGAACTCTTGCGACTTGCTGGTTCCTGCTCTCTTTTTGTAACTGGCTCGGCCTCAATGTCATTTAATTCCGTGGAACGGGTATGAGTCTTTGTTAGGTTAGCCGGTTCTTCTTCCACAAAACTTGGTGTCCTCGAAGAACTGCCACCAATTTCTGAACTTGCCGTTACCACCACCAAAGGCATTTGCTTTTGTCTTATCCTCTTGGCAATGGGTGGTGAAAAGAGATCATATTTGATTAGGGTTCTGGTGTTATCGGTATAAATTTGATCGTTGTTATCCCATTTGAGTTTTTCAATTATCCAGGAAGCTAACCAGCCAACAATTACGGATATCAGGAAACCGCAAACGGCATACCACATATAAGAAATGCGATAAAGATAGAAATAATCCGAATCTTCTTTGGGGGTGTCTGATTCCCGATTCAATGTGTTGAATATTTCACTTATGTGACTGGTGGTGGTTGGTGTGGCAGGACAACCATCTGTTTCCAACGATAAACTGGGTATGGGTGGCCGGGGTTGTCCAAAACCAATCCAAAATGAAAATGCCAAGCTCAGGCCCAAACCAACCAATGCTCCCTTTTGATTGGCCTTTGGGAAATACATGCCCAAGGTAAAGAGTCCCAGTAGGGGACCACCAATAATACCAAAAATGGATAAGGCAGCTTGTAGTAGGCCACCCATTGAGCCAGCCAAAAAGGCCAAACCCAAACACACACCACCATAAACAATGGACAACACCTTGGAATAGAACGTGGTCTTGGCATCCGATAATTCTTCCTTTTTACGATAGCTAACCAATGGCTTGATATAATCCTCCAGGGTGACAGCTGCCAATGAAGAAATTGCCGAGGAAATTGTGGACAAACTGGCCGAAAACATGCCAGATACAAATAGACCCGATATACCTGGTATGTGACCCATCGTGTCAACCACAAACAAGGGCATCAATTGATCTCGTGAGGTAATTCTGCCCTCCAGCAAAGGATCACAGGTTTTGTAATAGTAATACATGCACAATCCCGAAAAACAGGTGGTGACACTGAGCAATATTAAAATGGGTAAACTCCACCATAGAGCATAGCCGGATTCCTTGAGGGTACGCACGGAAAGTAAACGTTGCACCTGGGTTTGATTGACACCATAAATGGCCAAATATGTTGCCAAGCCACCAATAATTTGTGTAATAAAGGTGTGCCTTGTTGTGGGATCAACGCTGAAATTAAAGAACTCCAAACGTCCTCCCTCCTTTGCGGTGTTCCATATATCTTCCAGACCCTCTGCCTTGATTCCAGCACATATGATGATGGCAAAAATGGAGGCAAACATCAACAGAGATTGGAAAATATCCGTTACCAAGACCGCCTTCATGCCGCCCACTGTTGCATAGAAGGTACACACCACACCCACAATGATAATTGAGAATACCAGGTTCAATCCTGTCACAGCTTCCAAGGCCAAGGCTGGTGCATATAAAACAATGCCCATGTAGAGGATCATTTGCACTGAGAAGGCCAATGAGGCACAAAGACGGGCAGCATAACCAAATCTCAGCTCCAAATATTCATAGACACTGGCAGTTTTCAAGCGATAGAATACGGGTAATATCAAATATGCAGCAATGGGTGTTCCAATAATGTACGAGACATTGATAAGCACAAACTGCGTGCCATATTGATAATTCTCAGCCGATACACCGAGGAGAGTTACGGCGGACATAAAACTTGCCATTAAACTAAAGGCTACCGGTATCACAGACATGGAGCGATCTGCTAGAAGATATTCTCTTGTGGTTTTCTGCTTACCGCCGGTGAAGCGATAATAGACACCAATGGCAGCGGATACTAAGAGGACAATGGCGAGGATTGTATAATCCCATGCTCCAAATTGGGCCATTTTGGAAGGTGGGTTTTTTTACAGCGGGTCGAGGGGGGGATGTAGAATACTATTTGGAGTTCTCCTTTAATACAATGATGAGGATTCTTGTGATTCTTCTTTTTCGGGTTGGTTTACTCGATCTCAGAGGGTCATTGTTGCTGTTGATTCTGTTGGGTGGAAAATCAATATTTTTTTATTACAAGTTTCTTTGAGATTTGATTGCCTATTTTGCTATATAAAACGGGGGAAGCTATACACTGTGGAAAAAAGTATAACATTCTGTTAAAAAAAAACCTCAAAAATAGGTTTGATTTAATATTTGAATGGTGTATATGAAACGTAAAGATTTTTCTCGTTAGGAGACCCGTGTTGAATGTTTTGGGGAACATTTCCTCCTTTGGACTCAGGACTCTAATGTGAGGTATCAAAAGCCTGTCAAATCAAAAATCGATCAAAAATTATTTGAAATTGATATTTTAGTCCAAAATCTTCACTTATTCTGAGGCCCATAAAAAATTCGCTGTAGAAGATTTTCAACCATATAACATGACATATTCTTCCAAATTGACTCCAATTCGGAAAAAATACAAAATCGACCAAAAATGTGTACCCGAATTGGCACCAATGTTCTTGTGGTTCGTGTGGTTCTTCTTGGACTAACGGATTTCGTTGCTTTGGAGGCCGATAATGATTTGATGTAAACTATATCGACCACTGACTCCAACCCTCCGACATCACAGTTTTTGCAAGAAATCCACACGAAATCGGAAAACGACAAAAAAAATGACGGATATCCCCAAATTGGTAACGATGGTTAGGCCTTTATATTAACAGTACAGATTTCGTTGGTTTGGGGACTCATAGTGAAATTTTTCACAGAACATTTCTTCCATTGACATCAAGTCACTAAAGTGAAGTATTGTCTGCCAAATTATCACAAATAAGAAAAATGTACAATATTTTACAATATTTTAGTCGATTGTTGAAGGTCTACGAACTTCTCTTGTTCGGAGACCTATAGTGAAATTGAATGTAGAATATTTCCTCCATTGACCTAAACCTTCAAAAATAAAGTAATGTGGGTCAAATTGCGAGATATTCATAAAAAAAAAACTAAATTGGCCCAATAAATTGTATGCACAAGTTGGAACCATTATTTTATCGATTTGTTTAGGGTTTACGGACTTCTCTTGTTCGGAGACCCAAAGTGAAATTTTATGTAGAATATTTCTTCCATTAACTTGAACCTCCTAAAATGAAGTAATGTGGGTCAAATTTCAAAAAATTCAGAAAAAGAACAAAGTTTACTTAATAAATTGTAGACCCAAATTGGAACCAATATTTTAGTCAATTGTTGAAGGTCTACGAACTTCTCTTGTTCGGAGACCTATAGTGAAATTGAATGTAGATTATTTCCTCCATTGACCTACACCTCCAAATTGAAGTAATGTGGGTCAAATTGCGAGATATTCATAAAAAACAAAATTGACCCAAATAAATTGTATACACAAATTTGAACCAATATTTTATCGATTTGTTTAGGGTTTACGGATTTCTCTTGTTCGGATACCCAAAGTAAAATTTTATGTAGAATATTTCCTCCATTGACCTAAACCTCCTAAAATGAAGTAATGTGGGTCAAATTTAACAAAAAAAAAAAAAAAAAAGAAAAATAACAAAGTTTACTAAATAAATTGTAGACCCAAATTGGAACCAATTTTTTAGTCAATTGCTGAAGGTCTACGAACTTCTCTTGTTCGGATACCTATAGTGAAATTGAATGTAGAATATTTCCTCCATTGGCCTAAACCTCCAAAAATGAAGTAATGTGGGCCAAATTGCGAGATATTCATAAAAAAAACAAAATTGACCAAATAAATTTATACCCAAATTGGAACCAATATTTTATCGATTTGTTTAGGGTTTACGGACTTCTCTTGTGTATAGGATATCCCCAAATTGGTAATGATGGTTAGGCCTATATATTAAAAGTACAGATTTCGTTTGTTTGGGGACTCATAGTGAAATTTGTCACAGAACATTTCTTCCATTGACATCAAGTCACTAAAGTGAAGTATTGTCTGCCAAATTATCACAAATAAGAAAAATGTACAAAATTGACCAAAAACGTATTGAAGTTAAATTTGATACCGCTTCTTTTGTTCGGTGACCCATGGTGAAATTTGATAGATAACATATTCTTCATTGGGCTCCAACCGCTAACGTGAAGTATTTTGGTGTAAAACTGGTACCAATTACAGTCTTGGTATAAACTTCAAAATTGGGAGAAATTGGAACCATTATTTTATCGATTTGTTTAGGGTTTACGAACTTCTCTTGTTCGGAGACCCAAAGTGAAATTTTATTTAGAATATTTCTTCCATTGACCTCAATCTCCTAAAATGATATAATGTGGGTCAAATTTCAAAAAATTCAGAAAAAGAACAGTTTAAGTTTAAATAAATTGTAGACCCAAATTGGAACCAATATTTTAGTCAATTGTTGAAGGTCTACGAACTTCTCTTGTTCGGAGACCTATAGTGAAATTGAATGTAGAATATTTCCTCCATTGACCTAAACCTTCAAAAATAAAGTAATGTGGGTCAAATTGCGAGATATTCATAAAAAACAAAATTGACCCAATAAATTGTATACACAAATTGGAACCAATATTTTATCGATTTGTTAAGGGTCTACGGACTTCTCTTGTGCGGAGACCCATAGTGGAATCGGGTGTAGAATTTACCCTTCATTGACATTAACCTTCTAGAATAAAAAATTTGGGTAAAATTATCAGAAATTAAAAAAAAAAAAAAAATGCAAAAATGACCAAATAAATTTATACCCAAATTGGAACCATTATTTTATCGATTTGTTTAGGGTTTACGGACTTCTCTTGTTCGGAGACCCAAAGTGAATTTTTATGTAGAATATTTCTTCCATTGACCTCAACCTCCTAAAATGAAGAAATGTGGGTCAAATTGCGAGAAATTCAGAAAAAGAACAAAGTTTACTAAATAAATTGTAGACCCAAATTGGAACCAATATTTTAGTCAATTGTTGAAGGTCTACGAACTTCTCTTGTTCGGAGACCTATAGTGAAATTGAATGTAGAATATTTCTTCCATTGACCTAACCTCCAAAAATGAAGTAATGTGGGTCAAATTGCGAGATATTCATAAAAACAAAATTGACCCAATAAATTGTATACACAAATTGGAACCAATATTTTATCGATTTGTTAAGGGTCAACGGACTTCTCTTGTGCGGAGACCCATAGTGGAATCGGGTGTAGAATTTACCCTTCATTGACATTAACCTTCTAGAATAAAAAATTTGGGTAAAATTATCACAAATTAAAAAAAAAAAAAAAATACAAAAATGACCAAATAAATTTATACCCAAATTGGAACCATTATTTTATCGATTTGTTGAGGGTTTACGGGCTTCTCTTGTTCGGAGACCCAAAGTGAATTTTTATGTAGAATATTCCTTCCACTGACCTAAACCTCCTAAAATGAAGTAACGTGGGTCAAATTTCGAGAAATTCAGAAAAAACAACAACAAAATTGACCAAATAAATTTTATACCCAAATTGAAACCACTAATTTATTGATTTTGGACTTTCCTTGTTCGGAGACCTAAAGAGAAATCGGATGTAAAATTTTCCGTACCATTATTTTATCGATTTGTTTAGGGTTTACGGACTTCTCTTGTTCGGAGACCTATAGTGCAATTTAATGTAGAATATCTCCTCCATTGACCTAAACCTCCAAAAATGAAGTAATGTGGGTCAAATTGCGAGATATTCATAAAAAAAAACAAAATTGACCCAATAAATTGTATACCCAAATTGGAACCATTATTTTATCGATTTGTTTAGGTTTTACGGACTTCTATTGTTCGAAGACCCAAAGTGAAATTTTATGTAGAATATTTCTTCCATTGACCTCAACCTCCTAAAATGAAGTAAAGTGGGTCAAATTACGAGAAATTCAGAAAAAACAACAACAAAATTGACCAAATAAATTCTATACCCAAATTGGAACCACTAATTTATTGATTTTGGACTTCCCTGGTTCGGAGACCTATAGTGAAATCGGGTGTAGAATTTACACTTCATTGACATTAACCTCCTAGAATAAAAAATTTGGATAAAATTACCAAATTAAAAAAAAAAATGCAAAAATGACAAAATAAATTTATACCCAGATTGGAACCATTATTTTATCGATTTGTTTAGGGTTTACGGACTTCTCTTGTTAAGAGACCCAAAGTGAAATTTTATGTAGAATATTTCTTCCATTGACCTCAACCTCCTAAAATGAAGTAATGTGGGTCAAATTTCAAAAAATTCGGAAAAAGAACAAAGTTTACTAAATAAATTGTAGACCCAAATTGGAACCAATATTTTAGTCAATTGTTGAAGGTCTACGAACTTCTCTTGTTCGGAGACCTATAGTGAAATTGAATGTAGAATATTTCCTTCATTGACCTAAACCTCCAAAAATGAAGTAAAGTGGGTCAAATTGCGAGATATTCATAAAAAAATTGACCCAATAAATTGTATACCCAAATTGGAACCAATATTTTGTCGATTTGTTAAGGGTCTATGGACTTCTCTTGTGTGGAGACCCATAGTGAATTTGGGTGTAGAATTTACCCTTTACTGACATTAACCTCCTAGAATAAAAAATTTGAGTAAAATTACCAAATTAAAAAAAAAAAAAAAATGCAAAAATGACAAAATAAATTTATACCCAGATTGGAACCATTATTTTATCGATTTGTTTAGGGTTTACGGACTTCTCTTGATCGGAGACCCAAAGTGAAATTTTATGTAGAATATTTCCTCAATTGACCTCGACCTCCTAAAATGAAATGATGTGGGCCAAATTGCGAAAAATTCAGAAAAAGAACAAAGTTTACTAAATAAATTGTAGAACCAAATTGGAACCAATATTTTAGTCAATTTTTGAAGGTCTACGAACTTCTCTTGTTCGGAGACCTATAGTGAAATTGAATGTAGAATATTTCCTCCATTGACCTCAACCTCCTAAAATGAAGTAATGTGGGTAAAATTTCAAAAAAAATCAGAAAAAGAACAAAGTTTACTAAATAAATTGTAGGCCCAAATTGGAACCAATATTTTAGTCAATTGTTGAAGGTATACGAACTTCTCTTGTTTGGAGACCTATAGTGAAATTGAATGTAGAATATTTCTTCCATTGACCTAACCTCCAAAAATGAAGTAATGTGGGTCAAATTGCGAGATATTCATAAAAAAAAAAAAACAAAATTGACCCAATAAATTGTATACACAAATTGGAACCAATATTTTATTGATTTGTTAAGGGTCTACGGACTTCTTTTGTGCGGAGACCCATAGTGAAATCGGGTGTAGAATTTACCCTTCATTGACATTAACCTCCTAGAATAAAAAAATTGGGTAAAATCAACCCAATTTAAAAAAATGCAAAAATGACCAAATAAAAATATACCCAAATTGGAACCAATATTTTGTCGCTTGTTGAGGGTCTACAGACTACCTTTGTTCGGAGCCCTAAAGTGAATTTTTATGTAGAATATTCCTTCCATTGACCTAAACCTCCTAAAATGAAATATTTTGGGTAAAAATGTCCCAAATTGAGAAATAATTCTAAATTGACCAAAAATAATTCTATACCCAAATTTGAACCAATATTTTATCGATTTGCTGAGGGTCTACAGACTTCAGTTATTCTGAAACCTACAGCGAACTTGGACGTAGAAAATTCTCACTGTTGACTTCATCCTCTTAAAATGAAGTACTGTGGGTCAAATCGACACAAATTTAGAAAAGGTACAAAAAACTACCAAAAAATTCCGTAACGAAATTGAAACCGATATTTTATGAATTTGTTGAAGGTCTACAGTTTTCTCTTGCATGGAGACCTATAGTAAAATTACATGTAGAATACTTCCACCTTTTACCTCAACCCTCTAACACAAAGCCCTGTGGATGAAATTGGCATCAATTCAGACTTATTACGAAAATAAACCAAAAAAGGTGGCTTTTCTTTATAGCCAATTTGACAACGTTAATTTATTGGTATACATTAGACTTACAGTTAACTTTTCGAAAAAGACTTATAGTAAATTTTGATGTAGAATATTTTCTCCTTTAATATCACTCCTCTAAAATAAGATATTATTGGAGTTATTGACATCTTTTGGTCTACAATTCCATTGATAGAATATTGTAAATTTTCTTTTTTTTTTGGGTCATGATTTGATATCATTATCAGATTAATGCAATTTTTCTTTTCTTTTTTTCCACAGTGTATTCAATGATCATGATTCGATATCATTATCAGGAGTCCATGACCATTATTGATATTTATATAGCAAAATATGTTATATTATTAATAAAAAACCGAACAAAATTCCATTAATATTTTTTTTTATGAATTTATTTCCTTCGCTTTTTTTAATTATTTTTGTTGATTTTTTTTGCAATTAGGTCAGTACGAGTACTACTGAACTTGTTCATTCATTGTTTGTGATACAGGATTTTTTTTTGCTCCACATTATTGTGACTATACTTCTTCAGATTAATAATCGTACATGCTCGTTTCAATAATTAGTACTTTTATTCCACCCGATAAGATTAACATACAAACACAATTTGTTATAATTGAATGAGGAGGTAATTAAATCAAGTTATTACCATCGATGGATGATA
The DNA here is from genome assembly GCF_047663935.1 of Musca autumnalis. NCBI lineage: Eukaryota > Metazoa > Arthropoda > Insecta > Diptera > Muscidae > Musca > Musca autumnalis. The sequence goes on along the minus strand of NW_027411866.1, from coordinate 18,647,849 downwards.
TTGAAAATGAAATGTTTTGGGAAAAACTTATTATAATGCTTTTTATAACAGTTTTGGAAAATCCACAATAATATTTGAGGATAATAAGTGCCTTTGAATATTTTCACCAGAAATCAGCCATGTGTTAGCATTTATCTTGTTTTAAAGACCTATTCAAAACAAATAAAAAATGTTTAGAAAACAAGTTTCGACTTTTGATCTTCACGTGTTCCAATTTTCGATAATTTGCTTTGTTATTATTACCACACAGTATAATGCACCATAGATTTTTGGCATGTGTTGCGATAAGTGTACCATAAATGAATGGATTGTGTTGTTTACGTTAGACACTTCCGGATTGAACTGGAGCAAAATATATGCCTATAACCTTTAAAATATTTTGGTCAACATCAAAATATGAAGATTTGTATTTAAACGTTTTAAGTTGGTGGAAACTCGAAAATAATTAAGAAATTGGTTTCTATATCCAATTATGAGATTTCTGCTGTTCGGAGACCTATGTAAAACATTTCGAAGTTCTATGTAAAACATTTCGCCCATTGAAATTGGTACCGAAGGGGATATAATGCAAAATCGACCAAAAAATATACCCATTTTGGTATAAAATAGACCTAAACATTTTACTTGATCCCTGGTGAAATTTGCTGTAAAATATTCTACCATTAACCCTAATACCTCAACCTCCTAATATGAAGTAGACTGCGTCAAATTGCGAGAAATTCACAAAAATAACAAAATTGACCAAATTAATTGTATACCCAAATTGGAACCAATATTTTGTCGATTTGAGGGTCTACAGATTACTTTTGTTTGGAGACTAAAGTGAAATTGGATACAGAATATTTCCATTCCATTTAACTGAACCTCCTAAAATGAAGTAATGTGGGTCGAATTGCGAGAAATTCATAAAAAGAACAACTTTGACCAAATAAATTGTATACCCAAATTGGAGCCAATATTGTATCAATTTGTTGAGGGCTTACGAGTACTTCTGTTCGGAGACCTAAAGCGAAAACGGGTGTAGAACTTCCCCTATCTTCGGTAAAAAAATCCAAAGACCCGCCCTAACTGCACTAAAATAAAAATGTTTAACTTTTGCGGGAGGTACCCGAAGGAGTGAACCGATATGACCCGTTTTCGAACTTAAACTATGTTTAGACACACTAACTTTGTTCCTTTACTTTTTTAATGGTAAAAGTGGTAAAAGAGAAAACTGTCAAAATTGCTCATAATTGCTCTCTCATGAACATTTTTACAAGAAAAGTAAAGGAACGAACAAATGGTAGATCTGGTAGCAATGTCAAAAAGAAACATACAAATTCCATTTTCTTTTTTATTTCACAGTTTTTAATTTTGTTTTGTCAGCGTTCGCCTTCTTCTTCGTTCATTTTTTCTTCATTGTGAAATAATCGTCAAACAAATGTCGAAAAATCAGTTTTACAATTTTTTACCTTCAGAAATTTGTCTGGTAGCCTGTGGTAGAAGAAAGAGGCATTTGTGCACTCTCTATTCTCTCACTCTCTTAAAAATTGCTGCAAGTTTTACCATTTTTTGGGGTTATGGAACGCTTTGCAGGTTAAAAATGGTAACAAATGTAAAAAATGGTAACCTCAGGTAAGTTAAGGAACACAGCTACTATTACGATATCCAAAGTTTCGACCGAATCGGTTGCTCCGTTCAAGAGAATATTGCGAGTACCATTTTAGTGAATATTTTTGAACTTTTGTGGGGGGAGGTACCTGAAGGAGTGGACAGAGAAGCATCATCTTCAAACTTACAAACAAACATATGCAAAGTTTGAACCAACGAAGTATCATGGTTGTCGTGCGTTCCAGTCACAGCACATAGTGGTCGTCAGGGTTTTTTTACAGTTTTCGGACCATTTTCTCAGGATGTATCGACTTGCCCCTGAAAAAACTTGTATTGTCGTAAAGGAGGCCAGAGGATAAACTGTTGTAAAAAATCAAAATGATTCGAGAGTAGTTCTTAAACCTGAACCTGATCTAGAAATGTTACGATATGCAAATTATGGAACAAATCGGTTACTCTCTTCGAGAGTTATCGCGGGAGTGGACCAATATGCCACAACTTCGTGCGCTCCAACCAGCCAGCCAAGCAGACAAACGAACGGGAATGACTAAATCGACTACAAATTGTCTGAAACGGATTTCGTACAAACATGTTTGGGGTCTAAAGCTATTATTTCGCTGAGGTATATCATATATATACCGTCTTCTATAGAATAGACGACAATTATAGGCATTTTCTATAGAACAGAAGATTTCCTGAGGAGCCTTTTGTAGAATAGTAGACCTTTGGAAGGGTCTTCTATAGAATAGAAGTCCCCAGGAGGTGTCTTATATGGAATAGGGGACCCATAAATATGACTTTTATAGAATAGAAGGCCTCCGAAATGATATTCTATAGAATATAAGACATCCGAAGAGGTCATCTGTATAATAAAAGGCCTCTGAAGCGGTCTTCTATAGATTATAAGACCTCCGAAGCGGTCTTCTGCAGAATAAAATACCTCTGAAGGGGACTTCAATAGAATAGACGACCTCTGAAGGGGTCTTCTATAGAATAGAAGATCTCTGAAAGGGGACGTCCATAGAATAGACGATTTCTGAATAGGTCTTCCATAGAATTGAAAATGTCTAAGGGGGTCTTCTATTGAAGAGAAAGCCCCTGAAGCGGTCTTCCATAGAATAGAAAACCACTGAGTTGTCTTCTATAGAATAGATGATCTCTGCAGGGGACTTTTATAAAATAGAAGCCCTCCGAAAGGGTCTTCTAGAGAATAGAAGGCCTCCGAAGCGGTCTTCTATAGAATAGAAGGCCTCCGAAGCGGTCTTCTATAGAATATAAAACCTCCGAAGAGGTCTTCTATAGAATATAAAACCTCCGAAGAGGTCTTCTGTAGAATAGAAGGCCTCCGAATTAGTCTTCTATAGAAAAGAAGGCCTCCGAAGGGGTCTTCTATAGAATAGAAGGACTCCGATGGGGTCTTCTATAGAATAGAAGGCCTCCGAAGGGGTCTTCTATAGAATAGAAAGCCTCCGAAGCGGTCTTCTATAGAATAGAAGTCCTCCGAAGCGGTCTTCTATAGAATGTAAAACCTCCGAAGAGGTCTTCTGTAGAATAGAAGGCCTCCGAAGGGGTCTTCTATAGAATAGAAGGCCTCCGAAGGGGTCTTCTATAGAATATAAAACCTCCGAATTGGTCTTCTGTAGAATAAAAGGCCTTCGAAGCGGTCTTCTATAGAATATAATACTTCCGAAGGGGTCTTCTGTAGAATAGACGACCTCTGAAGGTGTCTTCTATAGAATGGAAGATCTCCGAAAGGGGTCTTCTATAGAATAGACGATCTCTGAAGGGGACATCTATAGAATTGAGTATCTCTAAAGGAGTCTTCTATTGAAGAGCTCCTGAAGTGGTCTTCTTTAGAATAGAAAACCTCGGAAGTTGTCTTCTATAGAATACAAACCCCCTGAAGGGTAGTTATATTGAATTGAAGACCTCTGCATGAATATTCTACAGATTAGAAGATCTCTGAAAAGGCCTTCTATAGAATAGATGCCCCCTGGAAGGATCCTGCAGAAGACCTCCCTAGAAGACCTCTCCATATGTTCTCTTTTCAGCAGAAGACTTCTGTATGGGGCTTTTTACATTATAGAAGATCCCTATGGAGGTTTCTCATTCTATAGGAGACCTCTGCAGAAGTTTTATATTCTATGGAAGATCTCTCCAGAGGTCTTCTATTTCGTAGAAAATCCCTCTGGATGTTCTTTTATCAGGAGAAGACTCCTGTAGAGGCTTGCTTCTCCATAGAATATCAATATGGAGGTCTTCCTTTCGATTGAAGACGTTTTTGGAGGTTTTCCATATATTTTTCAGATCTTTCTCAAAATTGGTATTCAAGTTGGTAGAAGACTGAACAACGCGCAAGGGCTTTTAATGATCCGGAAGACTACGGTTTTGTTCTTATTTCTGAAAAAATACAGGCCACGAAGATGACGAGGAGACAGACACCATAGACCACCTATTATGTCAGTGTTCAATGTTAAGCAACACTCTTTTCGGTGACAATGAGTTCTTGCCTGTCTCACACTTTTAAAAAATGGCCCAGCAGTCATTCTCAAAAAGTCTTAAAAAGCTTTTCAAGCTTTAAACCGAAAACTGAGGACAACGTCCTCTTTGAAGTCCTATTTTCTCTTTTCTAACAACTTGCCGTCCAAACTTCTTTTTAGCTCAGCTAAAGCCGGTCCCAAGACCGGAAAAGAAATTATTCCACAATGCATCTCTGGGACGAGCGACATATAGAATCAGGTAGTGATTTCATGCCATAAATGAGTTACCCCAACACCGGGGGTTTAAACGACCCATCGGTGTTTTAGACTTGCCGTGGTATGGAGTCTATGCCGTGGTTGACCCTCAGTCCCTTCATCCTTCATTAATCAATATCATCTTATGGATATGCGAACTTTCAATAAAATCCTCCAAAATAAATCTTCGATTGATGTAGGTGTGGATTCCTAGGCATCCTCGGTCTTCACGTGCATCAACCTCACTGCCCCTGATCATCAGAAATATGGACACTGATAACGAACCCCTCAATATTGCCGCCAGCAGTTCAAACTTTGGTGTTGCAGAGAAAGGGCCTGTAGCTGAGGGCAGGGATGACATTCCGGAACTCGACCAAATAAACGCCAGTCTCAACAGACAGAGCGTGATACTCATCCACCAGAGTACATTGGGAGGAATCTATCGCTGGCTAAAGGGGATGAAGTCATGGACACGAGAGTGATCCATATCCCAACCTTTAGTCATGATATTGAGACCCAATTCCATAGCTACGTTGCTGAAACGACTTGTCCAGCTGGGCCGGACAAATCCGGCAATCCTTTGCTTCTCATGCAAAAAGCACTTGAGGACGAAAGTGACACCAGTGAATTATCCATCAATAAGACGGATGATTCACTGATACCACAAACCTCCAATAATGCCAAAGCCAAAGAAGAAATGGATAAAAAAAGCATAATGAAGTGCAGTCAATTACGAATAAAGATTCAAGCTCCATCAGCGTAAGGGAATTTTAGCTGTTAAAATCTAATCTGACGTAGGGGATGGAAGATACCAAGCAACGGTCCTGACCGGTTTTAACATGGCAAAGCCAAGGATTTATCTTGGTCCCTCTTTCATCTCAAGTGGACACTGACCTCCCCGTGGTGTCACTTGGGGAACTGCCTTTAACACCCGTTAAAGGTAGTGAGCTAACATGTGCCGCGCGTTCACCCATAAGAACGTTGAAAACTTGGGTTTGGGCGTCGGGTTAGTAACCCTCCCCTAGAAAAAACAGCCTACTATGAAAAAAACGAAAGAAAAGAAAAACAAAGCTCTCTAAAGTTGACGAACCCCGCAAACGTTTTAAGGACCATGATCTGCAAATCTGCACCTGGAATGTTCGCACTCTTTATAGAGAAGGTGCAGTCTTCGCATTGACAGACGTACTTGAAAAGTACAAGACCGATATTACTGCCATACAGGAAATACGATGGATTGGGAAAGGCGTCACAACAACACCTAAAGGTGACGCACTGTATTATAGCTGCCATGACATAAAGCATGAGTTTGGTTGTGGGTTTGTAATTGGTTGGAGATTAAAACATCTGGTCTCCAGCTTCACCCCAGTGAATAAAAGACTTGCTGCAATTCGAATAAAAGCTAAATTCTTCAACATCAGCTTTATTTGCGCTCATGCTCCCACTGAAGAAAAGGACGAACAGACCAAAGATATATTTTACGAGCGCTTAGAAGAAACATATGACAGTTGCCCTGCCTATGACATTAAAATCATTCTAGGCGATTTTAATGCCAAAATTGGAAAGGAGAATATCTTTGGCCCAACAGTCGGGAAATTCAGCCTCCACAGTGAAACATCTGACAATGGTATGAGGCTGATAGACTTTGCAGCTGCAAAAAACATGGTAGTTAGCAGTACCAGATTTAATCATCTCGATATTCATAAGGGCACCTGGCTGTCTCCAGATCAGAAAACAGGAAACTAAATTGATCATGTTGTGATAGATGGAAGACATTCATCGAGCGTGTTGGATGTACGATCGTTCCGAGGCGCAAACATTGATTCGGACCACTACCTTGTTGCAGCAAAGGTACGCACCCGCTTAAACGTAGCAAACAAAGTACGAACAGACACAACACGAAAGTTAGACATCGTTAAGCTGCAATCACAACAGATAGCCACAGCATATTCCACTCAACTAGCCCAATTGCTTAATCAAAGCACTCCTCATCCCGATAACATATCAGCGCAATGGCAAAGCGTTGCCCACTCCATGCAAACAGCCGCAAAATCCATACTTGGATACAGAGACCTCCACCAAGGAATCCATGGTATGATCAGGAGTGTCGTGCTGCCACCGAAGAGAAAAATGCGACATATAGGGCTACTTTACAATCCGTAGCAAAGCGTAGCGCGCGAGAGAGATACAGGGAGAAAAGGAGAGAGGACAAACGTCTTTTCCGCAAGAAAAGAGAGAGAGATGAAAAAGCGGGAGTGTGAAAAATCGAGATGTACAGGAACCAGAATGAAGTCCGAAAATTCTACCAAAGAGTCAAGCATCAAATCGTTGGCTTTGTTACAGGCACATCCTCCTGTAGAGACCAGCAAAGTAATTTGGTAACTGAAACAGATAGTGTACTCAGGATATGGAAAGAACATTTTTCAAACCTGTTGGTATCCAATAGCAGCGAAGACGACGAAGATACCACAGTCCCAATCCCAGAAGATGGTATTGAATGTATACCGCCCAGCCAAGATGAGGTAAAGACAGCAATAAATCGGCTGAAGAATAATAAGGCAGCAGGAGCCGATGGCTTAAAAGCCGAGCTGTTCAAAACCGGAGGCGACACGCTGATAAGGTGTATTCATCAGCTAGTTAGCACCATCTGGCAGGAAGAACGAGTACCCGACGAATGGAACCTGAGTATTCTGTGCCCCGTCCACAAGAAGGGAGATAAGACTGTATGCTCTAACTATAGGGGCATAAGTCTACTCCCTATTGCCTACAAGATCGTGTCGGGGATATTGTGCGAACGACTAAAGCCTATGGCCAACGATATAATTGGACCATACCAATGCGGCTTTAGACCTGGCAAGTCCAACATTGACCAAATATTTACCCTGCGGCAAATCCTGGAGAAGACCCAAGAGATGCAGATCGACACCTACCACCTTTTTGTCGATTATAAAGCAGCCTTCGACAGCCCGCTGCGTTCAAAGGTATTCCAAGCCATGTCTGAATTTGGTATCCCCGCAAAGCTCATCCGGCTTTGTAAAATGACTTTAACTGACACCAGGTCCTCAGTTAAAATAGGAAAGAACCTCTCCGAAGAGTTTGGTACCAAAAGAGGTTTAAGACAAGGAGACAGCCTTTCGTGTGACCTCTTCAACATCCTGCTAGAAAAGGTTATACGAGAGGCAAACGTCAAAAGAAGTGGCACAATCTACACCAATAGTCACATGTTACTTGCTTATGCTGATGATATAGACATCATGGGCCGATCAGTAAAAGAAGTAACTGATACCTTTATAAAGGTCGAAGGAGAATCTGCTAAAGTAGGTCTGGCGGTAAACGGTGAGAAAACCAAGTTGATGGTGTCGACGCGCAATGCGTCCATTGAGCTCGGACCGACTGTGGATGTTGGTTCCTATAATATTGAGGTAGTAAAAGACTTCGTCTACCTCGGCACCTCCGTAAACACAACAAACGACATCAGTTGTGAAATAAAAAGAAGAATTGTATTGGCCAACAGATGCTACTTTGGTTTAAGTAAGCAGTTTAAAAACAAAGCCACATCTCGTCAAACAAAAATAACGCTCTACAAAACACTGATACTACCCGTGCTGATGTATGGCTCCGAAGCCTGGGTACTTGCGCATGCAGACATGGCAGTGCTTGTTGTGTTTGAGAGAAAAATTCTTTGCAAGATCTACGGACCAATTTACGTTGACGGTGAATATCGACGTCGCATGAACCACGAGCTGCATCTGCTATACAACGACATCAATATTGTTAAACGTATCGAGATGCAGCGATTGCGTTAGCTAGGCCATATCTTAAGAATGAGCGATGATGAACCAGCTAAAAAGGCGTATAAATACGGACCGCATGGCGGTGCACGCAGAATTGGCAGGCCAAGGAATAGATGGCGCAAACAAGTGGATGATGAGATGAAAAGGCGCGGTATTCCAGAGTGCGAAGCAACAAATAGAGAGAAATGGAGATCTTTTCTTAGTTCGGCCTATAGAACAAATGTTCTGTAATGGGCCAGCTAAGTATGTAAGTAAAATCTAACCTCATGTTTGTGAGGTAGTTTGAAAAAAACTACCTACAAGCACCAATCTAGGAACTGTGTGTAAGCGAAATTCCCACCCTCTTATTCGAAAAAAAGATACTCCTTCGTCTAAAGCGGCAAAGTCGCAGACATCAGAAGAGAGAAAAGAAGCCAAAAATGGAAACGAAGGTGTCCAGAGGACTTGGTAAGATTAACATTGATTCCTCAGCTGCAGTGAATTATCCATCAATAAGAAGAATGATTCACTGCTACCACAAACCTCCAAAAATGCCAAAGCCAAAGAAGAAATGGATAAAAAAGCATAACGAAGCGCAGTCAATTACGAATAAAGATTCAATCACCATCAGCGTAAGGGAATTTTAGCTAAAAAAAATCTAACCTCAAGTTTGTGAGGAAGTTCGAAAGAAACTACCTTCAAGCAACAATCTAGGAACTGTGTGTAAGCGCAGCAAGTGAGGGTAAATAATTAATTGAAATTTATGCCGGCCCCTGGATCAAATATTTGCCTAATGTGACCTTACTTTTAGTCATTTTTGGGTCTCCGAGTTTTAACATGAACCCCTTCAGCCTCATCGACTGCTTATCCATCAGAAAATCGTCGTAAATTTAACTAATACGCTGATTTTTCACTCCAAATTCTAATCAATTTCTTACTAATTTTTGTCAAATCACAATTATTAAATCAATCTTTAATTTACATTTCACACTTTCCCCATTATTATAAGTATTCTTTTGTTATAGTTTGGATTTACCGAACAGATTTATAGCGTTCCGGTTAACTTAAAGTTAAAAGTGATGATTGAATTTCAAGGAGGAGTTTCTTGGAATTAACTTTCAATGTAAAAATTATATTTTTATGCCTCCAAATTGGTTTATTTTGCGTTTTCAAATCCATCAGATAGTAAAAGAACACATGTAATAATGGCCCTTTGTATTTTAAAGATATCCGAAAGTTTAATTTCTTCCAGACACATTTATTTCATTTCTTTAAATAATAATTCGGGTTTGAAATTCCGTTTGAAATCACAATATTGTGGAGCAGTTAAATATTTCAATTAATTTTCATTATTGTTCTCTTATCCTTAAAACATTTTTTCTTTGTCCATTTTTTCATTTTTAAATTGTTTTTTTTTTTTTTTTTTTTAATTTTTAGAAATGTTTTTCCGGCTTTTGACGCCGGAACAGAACATTCCGTATGAAATCATAATAATGCGGAGCAGTTAAATATTTCAAATAATGTTCATTATTGTTCTCATCTTAGAACATTTTTTAGTCCATTTTTTCTTATTTCAAATTGTCAAATATCTTTTTTCATATTTTTAAATTTACAAAATTCGAATTTTTTTCTTCTCCTCAAAATCATAATTAACTAATTTTTTTATAATTTTTTTTTTTAATTTATTTTCTTTGATATTTACTATTTTCAAAATAGAAATTTTGTTCGGTTTTTTCTTATAGTTTTTGTTTTTTAATCTCCATAGTTAATCACCTTATTAGTTAAACGTTTGTTAAATGAATGATTGTGGTGGCGGCGATATTTGGTTAACAATTTTTCTTTGCCTTCAAAATTGCAAAACCAAAAAAAAATGCTCTCAGAAATGAGATATTTGCTCTTTTATCTTCACAATCGACAGGTAGGTAAAATAGAAATCAACACAGCCAGCCAGCCAGCCAGTCATCCAGTCCAGGCAGCAACAAATCAACCAACCATCGATTCAAACACTTCACAATGCTTAATAATAATAATTGATTATACAATTGTCACAAATAGTTTAGACGGTTGTAAAATATAAGTTTATGATCCTCGTTCGTATTCACGCTCTCGCTCTCCAAACGTAGATTAGAAAGATGTGACGAATAAATATTGTTTGTTTGATTGATTGTTATTACATTAAAAAAATGTTTTGAACGATAACAAGATTTACAATCTGTTTTGTAGACTAATTTTAAATAGTTTCAAGTTTAAATGGTTTTACACAATGTTACCACGATTTACGGCCAAAATCAGAAAAAAGTATCAAATTATTTATTCTTCACACTCCCAAAAAGGTGTTGTTGCTTATGCCACCACCTACAATAGCTAAATGCAACAAAACCATGTCGGGGTATTATTTTGATTATGACAATAATTAACAACATTGTTAATATTGAGAGATAATAACAAAAAAAGCACTTTAATGGTGGCAAAACAAAAGAAGAGATTATCATTAACAGAACTTGAATGCAAATACATACCATACCAATAAATACCACAACAACAAGAACACCAACTACAATAACAACGCAATTGATTTACCAAATGTTCTTAACGCATATGAAAGGTGTTTATAAATATTGGTAAGAGAACAGGTAGGTAGCTTACAACGACTTACAAATAGCTTAACAAACTTAACAAAAAAAAAAAAAATAATAATAAAATCAATAAATAAATAAATAAATAAAATAAAAAACAGCTATGCAAGTTTCAATACTTTCATTGAGTGAAAAGTGTGTTCCATAACGAATCAAACTCTATAATCAACGGCATAATTTTTATTAATTCATTAATAATTATATTTATAAATAATAATTACAAATATTATTTAAGTAATTATTAGCATTGGCTACTGAGACCTTGAGCTAATTTTTACAAACTTCTGCTCATTGTAGGGTATTTTTAGTCGTAAAAAATCCATACCCAACATTCTAAACCAAATATAAACAAATGGAATTAATAAAGTAAGCAAAATATAAATTTTCAAAACAAAAAATTTCACTTGAAACCCATGCCGCCAGAGGATAGATAGACATTAAAACAACGGTGGGCAAATTGCGAGACTCATGCATTTTTTACACTTTTGTGTATGAGGCCGAGCATTTCTACCCAACAGTGCATTAAAAACAAATAGATATTATTGAGAATGAAGAGAGAACCATGGTACAACTTTGATTCAGTCGTTGTGGTTGTAAGCCCTACAGGTAAAGTTGTATCGGTAGTAACAGAAAAGAGAAAAGAAAGAGAAGAAAATTTGGAATTAATAAGTAGGCATCTAAGCATCCACATCAAGCCACAGAAAGCGGGCCGCTATGGCTGGATGTGTCCATAGTGACTCCGGTGTTAGGTCCGTCGGATTTGCAGGGCTTGCGAACAGGTGTCGTGTAATGTGCAGTGATTTGCCACATTTTGGGCATGTGCCTGTTACCTCAGGATTCAGAAAAGAGAGATAAGTGTTGAGGTACCAAGAGATACCGGATCGAATTTGGGATAGTATCGTTCTGAGGCTGGATTCTTGTTCTATGAAAATTTGAAATGAAAAATATTTTCTTTATATTTATACTAACGAGGGTGTATACACTTTTATACGGGCAAAATTTGCCTCATTGAAATAATGGTTTTAGACCCCAAGTATGTTTGGACGAAATGTGTTTCAGACAAGTCCGTCCGTTGTTGTTGTTGTAACAGTGTTTTTGTTATGTTTATTTGTTCGTTCCTCTGTTCAATCTGGCTCTGGGTCTATATCCAGTTCCAGAAAAGTGGCTGCTTCGATGGGATGTAGCCACAGATCCACTGGAGTTAGATGGGTAGGTTTGGCTGGGCAGTTGAAAAGGTGTTTTGTGTCGTGCGGGCCCATGCCACATACTGGGCAGATGTCTTGCACGGCGCGATCGATTTCCGCCCAATAAGAATTTAGGCGACTGCAATATCCCGAGCGTAGTTGAGCCAAAACTACTCTAGTCTGTCGTGGCAGCTGACGCTCCTCAGCTGCGATAGATGGAGGATGTACTCCGAGTACTTTATTCACACTATAATTGCTTAAGGCCTTGGCAACTGCGTCCGTGTGAATGCTATTCAATTCTGCTTGATATGCTTGTTGATCTAGGGGTTCTCTCCTGTATCGTTGGACCTCTCCCTCTAGAGCATGGATATCCTTCCTGATCTCCCTGAATGGGCCGGGCCTACCCACAAGATGGTGATTGGGATGGCTCACACGATAACATCCAAGCAGGTACTGCAACGAAAGCATCTCATTGTGTTGCTTTACAGGAAGAATTTTTACCTCCTCATGTAGATGGTCCACTGAAGATTTGAGGAGGCACCCTGTCGCTGTTCTCAGAGCGGCATTCTGGCAAGTTTGAATCTTTTTCCAGTTCGAATCACACAATCTCGGGGACTAGACTCGAGCCGCATAGCTTACCACAGACCGACCTATCGCGTTATACGTGGCCAACAAGGTTTCTTTATCTGCACCCCAAGTGCTGCCGTCCAGGGACTTGAGGACCTAGTTCCTACTTTTCAACTTGTCGCAGATAGCTGTGGCGTGTGCGCACGACGTGAATGTAGTGTCGAATGTGACCCCTAAAATTTTAGGGCAGTTTGTGGTCGGAATTCTGCTACCGTCGACCACGACATTCTACTCACGTCCAAACTGCGCTGTCCATGTGGTGAACAGAGTGGCTGTAGATTTTGTGGGGGAAATCTGCATATCCCTCGAATGTAAAAAGGTGGTAAGATCGGTTAAATAGTTGTTCAGTCTCTCACAGATGTCATCAGGATAGGTACCCGACGCCAGGATCGTGCAATCATCCGCATACGTCACGATCTCAATGCCGTCTGGAGGGGGTGGAATACAGGAGAGGTAGAGGTTAAACAGTTCCGGAGATATCACCCCACCTTGGGGAACTCCCTGTTTCACTCTACGGGGTTTGGACTTCTTATTCCTGAATTCCACGTACGACTGGCGTCCACACATACATATAGTTGACTATCCAACGTTTCAAGCTCGTCCGTCTGTCTGGCTGGCTGGTGCGCACTATAACTCTCGAACGGATGAACCGATTTGGTCCAAAATTTGGCTTTCGAAATATTTTGTCCAAACTTAGTTGAAGTTCGAAGATGGGTTATATCGGTACACCTCCCCCACAAAAGTTTGAAAATGTTCCCAAACTTTTAAATGTAGTAACCGATCCATACTTTGGACATCGTGAAATTTCTGCCAAACTTAGATAAGGTTCCAATATGGACTCAATCGGTCCACGCCTCTGGGTACATCCCACACAAAATTTCGGAAATGTTCAGTTTAGGACCTGCTCTCGAATAGTTTTGATTTTTGTTGTAACAACTTGTATTCACGGCCCCCCATACGGCGGTACAAGTTTCATCAGGGGCAAAACCATACTTCCTGAGAAAATAGCCTAAAAGATTTAAAAAACCCCTAGTGGCTGGAGCGCAAGATAACTCTTGAATGGATCTTCCGATTCGATCGAAAATTTGGCCTTCACAATATTTTGTCCAAACTTATCGGTCCACTCCTTCCGGTACCTCTCCCAAAAAAGTTCAAAAATGTTCGCACGATAACTCTTGAAGGCAGAGACCGATTTGGTCCATACTTTACGCATCCTAATATATCTACCAGATATAGATCAGGTTCGAATATGGAAAATATTTCCCCACTCCCACAAAAAATTTCGTATAAGTTCACTTTAAGATCAGCTCTTGACTAACTTTGATTTTTGTTGGAGCAACTTGCAATCGCTGTCGCAATAACGACGGTAAAAGTTTTTTCAGTGGGAAGTCCATACTTCTTGGGAAAACAGCCCGTAAGTTGTAAAAAACCCCTATGTCACGGTATGTAGTAGCTGGAGAGCACAATAACTCTCGAACTGATCGACCTACTGGTCCAAAATTTGGCCTTCGTCATATTTTGTCCAAACTTAGTTTAACTTCTAAAATGGCCCATATCGGTCATCTCCTTAGGATATCTCCTCCACAAGATTCAACAATCCCACGGCAGCGGGTTCTTTCGTACCGAATTGACCCGGAACAACACAAAACCAATGTTCTTTGTTGGGAGCTGCATATCCCGGAAAGCCTGCTCAGAATTCTTTTGGTCCTTGCCGGGACGGAGAAAACCCAGGACCAATAAATTTGTGCTCGGTTTGTCACATCCGCATCTTCACCCACATCCAGCCTTCGGTGAGATGCAATAGATGTCAGGAGTGGGTGCATCTAAGGGGTTGCTCTGGACTTTTCCACGTGAGGGACTACGACAGGGACTATGTTGCTGCATGCTGTGTGGATACAGTCTCCAGTGAGTCGTCATCGGTATACGAAACTCCCTCGTCGTCTGATTATAAGACTCCCCCGCAGTCTCTACGACAACAACCGCACACGCAGCCTTTAACGCCAGCTGTTGTTGTCCAAATCCCGGAAAATGCATTCTTTTTACAATTTAATTGCAATGGACTCCGATGTTAGATCGAGGAAATAGTAGATATCATGAGTCGGAGGAATATCAAGGTCGCTGCGGTGCAAGAAACCAAGTTGGACGACAACCACAGCTTAGAGCATTGTGATGGTTACAATGTGCTAAGGAAAGATCGCACCAGAAGTGGAGGTGGGGATTAGCTTTCTTATTGCACCAGTCTCTCCAATACAGACCTATCTCGCTTCAGCCTGTCTCTAATGACCTGTACATGGAATGTGAGGGGGTAGCAGTCAGGTGTGGAACTGCCGATATTGCTGAACGTATACATCCCGCCGAGAAATAGCTGTATCTCAGATTACATGCCTAACATTAGCCCGCTTTTGGAAGGTCATAATCGTCTGGTCCTGAGTTACTTTAATGCGCATCATGAGATGTGGCATTCGGCCCTCGGAAACGACCTGAGAGGTACAGCGCTGGCTGAGCAGATTGACAGCTCTACATTTTGCACCGTGTCACCAGGTCTGACAAATGACGTTACCTGGCAACCCGTCATTTCCCTTGGATCAGACCATCTCCCCATAATAGTCTCCATTAGCAGACCACCGGATTTCATTACCTCTGAACGCCGCACAGTCGTCAATCATAAGAAAGCTGATTGGCCGGGTTTCAGAGAGTTCACCAATCACCGCTTCAGAGAACTGCCCAATTCTGCTGATGTGAGGGTAGCGGAAAGGACGTTCCGAGACATCACTGCTGCAGCCGCTCGCCATATCACTGCTGGTCGAATACCCGAAGTAAGACCAAACTTCCCAGCAGAGGCGACGGGATTAGCAAATGAGCATGATGAGCTTCGCCGAACCAACCCCAATGACCCCAGAGTCAGAGAGCTGACACTGGAACTTAACAGGCTGGTCGGCGAGCATTAGCAGAACAAGTGGTTAAACCATCTGAAAAGTTGCAACATTGGAGCCGGTATAGGTGAATTGTGGGCAACGGTTAAGTCACTCTCGAACCATGGAAGAAGGGAAGATAGGACCTCAGTCACGTTTGGCGACGTTACGTTGACTGACCCGAAAAGGTGCGCAAGTTATTTCAATCGACAGTTTGTCGAGCACCCCGAGAGTGACAGGGCGAAGAGAAGAGTATTACGTCGCATCAGATCTCTTCCTGCCGAGGAGGAACCACCACAGTTGACAATGGATGATGTTGCTAATGCCATCAGGAACGCTAAATCATCCAAAGCGTTGGGCCCTAATGGAATCTCCATGGTAATGCTGAAGCAGCTGGATGAGCCGGGAGTGGAGTATCTCACAAAAATTCTCAACTTCTCGCTATCCACCCTCATTGTTCCCGAAGTCTGGAAAATGGGAAGGGTGGTCCCACTACGGAAGCCCGGCAAGGATGCCAGCGCTTTTGTCGCCCGTAGCAAAGACACTTGAGGCCTTACTCCTCCCCAGTATCAGAAATAGCTATCAAGTTGCCGATCATCAGCATGAACAGAGGACCGAACATATAAACATAATAAAAAAAACTCTGTTACAACAACAACAACTACAAGCTGCGTCCAGATGATTGAATGCTGATCATCTTCATGCGGAGACCAGGATTCTGTCTGTCAGGCATTATATATGTTGTTGTTGTACCAGCATATGATGCTGGGTTGGCAGCCACTGGCCGAAACAGTTTTGATTTCGGGTCAATCCGGTATGAAAGAACCCGCTGCCGTGTTTCTGACTAGAGCGTTCCTGCTGGCATGTTATCAGCCGAGTTACCCTAATCATCGCCATTGTGGTAGAAGATCCACAACCTAGACACACCCATAAGAAATTCAATGAGGACATAAAAGACTTTGCGCCAAAACTACTCTCATTTGTCTAGGCAGCTGTTAATTTTTGATAAGAGAGGCTCTTATTGCCTTCGCAACTGCGTCAGTATCTCTCATATCTCTATTGGCAAAGCCGACTGATATGTGCTTTTTACTTTTTGGTCCGATTCTCATTAGCCACCTTCTCCTCTATAAATTCCATTATTGAAAATAACTTCGTCATTCGGTTATCTCTTGACGTTAATAATCTGTTTTAATGTTTTGTTGCATTTTTAATTATATTTGCATTTGTTTAGAGATGCCATAAAATTGCTATTTGTTTGCAATGGCGAAGGTGCACTGGCGAGGTGGTTGTATACAAAAAGACGTATATTGTGTTTACAAAGATTTGATACAATTGTAAAACTTAGAACATATAAATGACGACGATGACGATGATGATGCAAACAAAAAACCTAAGTAATAAAATGCAACAAATGTATGGAACAATAAGTTAGGGTTGTTAGACGCTAGATAAACAAAAATTAAATTTGAAAAAAAAAAGAAAATTCCAGGTAGAATCAGTTTTATGTAGATATTTTCAGAAATAAAGTCAACTGCAGTTTCTTTAGTACGACGTATCTTTCTAAATGGGATTATGACTTCCATTCGAGAGTTTCAGAAATTTCGGTTTCATTTCTCGGGTAGTATGCCTGTTTTGGATAAGATCATCTCTCTGTTATTGACCGACTTCATCAAATCTGAACGCCGTACTATCATCAACCATAAGAAAGCTAATTTCGGACAGTTTACGAATAACCACATAAGAAAACTGATGTTTGGGAAACAGAACGGATTTTTAGAAACATCGAATACCTAAAGTTAGACCGAATTTCCCAGAGAAAATGAGTGTGATGAGCTTCGTTGAACTAACCTAATGGCACCAGAGTCAGGGACTGACAATGGAACTTGTCAGGTTGATCAGACCTCTTCTTGACGAGAGGTAAGATTGGGATTGTGGTGAATTTACGTTCAAATTCAACACTCCACATTTTTCCTGTTTTTCTTCCATTTTGCTCTCTGCTGTTTTTGAACACACGAACTTCTGATTTATAGCCAAACACACTAAGCACTATACCACGCAAACGCACACTAAGGGTTGTTTAAACACATGCATGTACACCACCATTTCTTCTTATTTTTGCTTATAAAAATTCCCGTACCGACGCACACTGGTCCGAAATCCAATTTTTCTGGCCAAAACTATTTGTATGCTCCTTTTTATTAATATTTAGTTTTATTTATAATTACTGTCACAAAATATTAATTCAGAATTATTTTCACCCTGAATTTCCAAAAAACCGTTAAAATATATTAAACAGGGTGATCCCATAAAACAAGTGTTTTTCGAGCTTGAGGTCTTTTTCGTTATATTTATTTCATTTTCCGATATTTCGAAATTCTATGAATTTCATCTTCAGGGAAATGTTCTACAATAAATATAAAATAAATAAATAAAGGACGACTTATTAAAAATATCACAGTAATTCCTAATACTAGCAGGTAAATAATTAAAGAAAAAAGATCGCTTACGTGTAAATACTAAAAAATAATAAACTTAAAAAACTACTGTAGTGTTACTACTCCGTCATTGTTTATTATTGCACTGATTAGTATTTATTTTTTGCACGATCTCTTCCCCCGTGTTAGCTGCCTGTAGCAATAGGCTGTGTTGTCCGTATCTGTTTTGCTGTTTATTCTTGTTGTTGTTGGGAGACTGTTTATGTGGAGCATCTCCAGCGTTAGTCTCTTGTTGTAGTGATTCTCAGTTTGTATTTGGTCTAAACTAAAACTTTGACCTATGTTTATAAATTTTGGTGCGAATGGTTCATATCTTTTAAGAAATCAAAATGCAAAACTACAGTTAAATCGGCTTAAAAATATGGCTAAAATTGTCAAATTACCTTAAATTGGGGGTACCCTTATATGGGGGCTATACCCCAACGTGGACCTATGTCGACAATTTTTGGTTAAAATATTCTCTGGAATCTCAAAATAAAAATACCAAGTTTTCAGGAAAATCGGTTCAAAATTGTGTTTCTTAGAATTAATTTTGTACCAGCCGAATATGAAATATTTCGGAATTTGATGTAGCCTGAAAAAATTGTGCATCATTTATCGCAACGAATCGCACCTTGAAATGATGATTTTATTAAAGTATACACATCAAAGTATTTTTGATTTTTTTTTTCTAACATCGACCACTAGCGATCAAAATTATTTCGGTCCATAACAATTTTACCATTAAAACAAAATGTAAGAATTTAAGAGTGTTCCAGAAATATGTTGATAGCTTTGTTCTTAGACCGAATTTTTCTTCTGTTCTTTTTTGAAAATGATTCTATTTACATTCTTCTTCTTTTTTCTCCATATTTGAGTTTTACCTTTACACTTTTACTTATTGCGATTTTTTAACCCACAAATTATCACAAAATACTGCGCACTCAACTCCATTAATAACAAATCTCTACTTTGACTCCTTCACGTCTAACGGTAAATGCAAATTTGGAATAAATAATTATTGTTTTTGTTGTTTTGGAGTGTTTACTTCAATATTGCGAAGAAAAAAACTCAAAAGAAGAATGTCAAAAAATTGACTTTTGGCCAAAGAATTCACATGTGCGACCAATGTGCGACGGTGAGCTTTGAACACACAACCCTATGTTTTGTAGTCGGACACACAAGATCTTTGCCACCGTAACAATGAATCTTGTGTGTAAAATAAGCAGTTATGTGTAAGCCATTATATATGTACTACCTGGTAATGCGGAGAGAAAGGAACTCTCATTACTCGGTAATGCAGGAAGTAATGATATGTGCTTACCAAATTTTTGCTGGGAATTTTTCTCGAAGTCTGGAAGTTGGACAGGGGGTCTGATTTAATTTCATTACTGATTTGAGACAAGGATGTTACAAAATCCCTTGAGATTTTACTCCTCCCCATCATCAGAGATAACTATCCAGTTTCCCATCCACGAATACAAGTACAACGCGATGGAAAAGTTTTCAGACATGACAGAACGCTACCCTGAGAACTCCGAAAGGTTGCCTCATCTCTTCAGTGGATCGTTGTTGCAGGAAGTAATGATATGTGCCTACCAAATTTTTGCTGGGAATTTTTCTCGAAGTCTGGAAGTTGGACGGGGGGGTCTGATTTCATTTCATTGCTGATTTGAGACAAGGATGTTACAAAAACCCTTGAGATTTTACTCCTCCCCATCATCAGAGATAGCTATCCAGTTTCCCATCCACGAATACAAGTACAACGCAATAGAAGAGTTTTCAGACATGACAGAACGCTACCCTGAGAACTCCGAAAGGGGGCCTCATCTCTTCAGTTGATCATTGTTGTACTGTTCTGCTTCAGAAGAAGAAGATTCTTCCCGTATGACAAACATAGTATTATTTGTCAGGTACCACCTTGGCTGTTACCGTGGGGGTCATCTTAATCACTACATGGCGGATAGGAAGGAGATATTCGACGGTACAAAAGAGAGGCTAACCCTTGATCAGCAAGCCCATCAGTCATGATTAGACAGCGGATTTTTATGCAACCCCTAGTTTTGGTCCGATTTATGTCAAATTTTGGGACTGGGCATATTTTTGGCTTCTGATTCCATTGCAATCGAAACATATGACATATGCAAAATTATGCAAAATGCATAAATTTTTGCATATGCAAAATATGCAAAATTTATGCATTTTACATATTTTCGTATGCAACAAATATTTCAATAATAGGTACAAAAATGTTTGTGTGAACAATTCAATAAAATAGAGAAATGTATAACCACAGTCACAACCTTCAAAATACCGAAAATCGGGAGGTACCGTTCTGTTGGGGCTATATGAGGCCTGAACCTAAACCAAAAAATTTTAGGTTGAAAGTTTTTTACCCACAAAGAAGACTTAATACCAACTTTCAGCCATTTCGGTGGGATATTGAGGCCACAACCTTCAAAATACCGGAAATCGGGAGGTACCCTTATATGGGGTCTATATGAAGACGTGGACCTATACCGAGAAATTTCAGGTGGAAAGTTTTATACCCCCAACGAGGACAAAATGCCAAATTTCAGTAATTTCCGTGGCATAGTGAAGCCACAACCTTCAAAATACCGAAAATAGGGAGGTACCGTTCTATGGGGGCTATATGAAGACGTGGGCCTATACCGACAAATTTCAGGTGGAAAGTTTTATACCCTCAACGAAGACTAAATATCAAATTTCAGTCATTTCGGTTGGATTTTGAGGCTACAACTTTCAAAATACCGAAAATCGGGAGGTACCGTTCTATGGGGGCTATATGAAGACGTGGACCTACACTGACAAATTTCAGGTGGAAAGTTTTATACCCCCAACGAAGACTTAATACCAAATTTCAGCTATTTCGGAGGGATATTGAGGGCACAACCTTCAAAATACCAGCAATCCGGAGGTACCGTTCTATGGGGGCTATATGAAGACGTGGACCTATACCGACAAATTTCAGGTGGAAAGTTACCCTCAACGAAGACTAAATATCAAATTTCAGTCATTTCGGTGGGATTTTGAGGCTACAACTTTCAAAATACCGAAAATCGGGAGGTACCGTTCTATGGGGGCTATATGAAGACGTAGACATATACTGACAAATTTCAGGTGGAAAGTTTTATACCCCCAACGAAGACTTAATACCAAATTTCAGCCATTTCGGAGGGATATTGAGGGCACAACCTTCAAAATACCACAAATCCGTAGGTACCGTTCTATGGGGGCTATATGAAGACGTGGACCTATGCGGACAGGTTTCAGCTGTAAAGTTGCATACCCCTAACGAAGACTTAATACGAAATTTCAGCCATTTCGGTGGGATATTTAGACCATAAATCCTTGAATATATTTTTGCATATGGTTTTGCATATGCTAATTTTATGCAGATATGTACAAATATGTCAAAATATGCACGATATGCAAAATATGCAAAAATTTCTGGGCCTAATTCGTTTTATTTTGTAATAAAACGAGTTTCTGTCTAATCAAATTTTCTCTACGACCGTCCTAACCATATATGCATTTGCATAGGATTCCGCTGTCTAGTCATGATGAAATAGTAATCACACAGATAATGATAAACAAGGTGTAAAAGCTTTTCTCAAAGTACATAAACCTACCTATAGCTAGCGCGGCTTGTTCCAACTACCTTCTGGATGGTGCATTCGCCTCAATTTCCATTGGACAAGAATATACGACAACGTTGTAATCAGAATCACAAGTACTATCATCGCTGCCAATTTCAAAATAATTCTCGAACAACCCTCAAAGTGAACATTTGAAATTCTGTGAGGGAGGTACCGTAAGCAGTTGTCCGATATATTCCATCTTCAAACTTAATAAAAGTTTGAGAGAAATATTACGATGTGCAAAGTTTGGACCAATGTCAATTACTTTTTTTCGATAGATATCGTGTTAGTTATTTTACTCGGTCAGCGTAGACATTTTTAAAGTTTTTGGGAAAGTGTGTCAGGAAACCTGGATTGGGCCACGAAGAATATTATATCGCTGTTAACAAGACCACAAGCAGTAGCTTCGGTAAACATTTCAAAACAATCTTCGAACAGCCGTTAAATAGCATTTAAGCGAAAATTTTATGAGAGAGGTACCGGAAGGTGCTGTCCAATATGGACCTTCTTGTAACTTGATGTACGATTGAAGACCTTTTTTAATGTGGAAACTTTCGGCCAATCGACTACTAAATTAGTATACTATTTAAATTGGTGTTGGCAGGTTTTTTGAATCTTTTGGACCATTACCTTAGAAAGCATTGTAATAGGGCCCGCTAGGACATCTTGTTGCAAATGGTTTCAAACCGATCTGAAACATGTCCTTAAACTTCACTTTGGCGAAGTGTTGTTTGGAAAGTACCTACATAGTCCATATTCGAGAACCCGATTTATGCCTCCCAGAAAGCATGGAATGGCCCCCGACAAAAAAAAAAAAAAAAAAAATACCGTCGTAATAGGGACCGCGAAAAATGCCTACTGAAAAAATGTCAAACCTATCCGAAGCATCTCCTTATTTTGCACGTTTGCAAAAACATTCTGAAATTTTGTGTGGAAGGTTACCAAAGTGTTGACCGATATAGTCCATATTCGGACCTGATTTATGTTTAAAGCAAATCGACTATGTACTCCATTCGAGAGTTCATCTTGTGCACCATATTAGTAAAAAAGTTTAGCTTGAACAGTTTCGAACTTAGTCTAAATTTGGACAAAATATTACGAGCTGCTATGTTTGAACCAGATCGGATGATCCGTTCGAGAGTTATAGTGCGCATCGACAGACAGACAGACAAGGCTAAATAGATTTGATTGTCTCAAACGGGTTTCATCCAAAAGTACTTGGGATGCAAAACTACGATTTCGATGAGTCAAATTTATGATCGTGTCATAGTGTATATATGTACCCCAGGTTATGAAAATTGTTCCTTAAAACAACAACTGAAATTTTCATCAAGGTCTTGTCGATGGTTGAACATATGGACTGTTGTGTTTAAGGTATTACTTATAGCATCTTTAGCATATGTTTTTTTTACATTTCATTGTAACAAAGCCTCAATAGGTCATAACAAGTTACGCGAAACGACAAAACTTTAAACTACTCTGTCCCTTCGTAGATGACAAGCTGTTTACTTTGTAGCCATTTTTTGCTGAAAGAGTATGCACACATGGAAACAAATTTGCTTATTGTTTTTGTTATATCAGCAGTAATCTTGAATCAGTACCTGTCCCAGAAGAACATACAAGACAGAAATAATGCATTCTTTTAAGATAATTAGAGGTCTCACGCTGTTTGTGACTAATATTGGTCTTCATAAGAAGCAGATAACAATACATGAACTTATCAATACCGTGAAAGTAGCTTCAATACACCGGATTGACCCGAAACCCAGAAAGGCTAACTCAACTCAAACATGTGTTGATACAACAGGAACTCAACGCGTTATATTCCTAAATGGTGGGAATTCTAACAGAATCAAGTATGAACACATGGAAACAAATTTGCTTATTGTTTTTGTTATATCAGCAGGAATCTTCAATCAATTCCTGTCTCAGAAGAACATACAAGACAGAAGTAATGCATTCTATTATAATAATTAGAGGTCCCACGCTGTTTGTGACTAATATTGGTTTTCATAGGAAGAAGCTAACAATATATGAACTTATCAAAACCGTGGCAGTAGCTTCAATGTACCGGATTGACCCCATACCCAGGAAGGCTAACTTAACTCAAACATGTGTTGTTACAACAGGAACTCAACGCGTTATATTCCTGAATGGTGGGAACTCTAACAGAATAAAGTCCAATTTAAAACTTTCTCCTATGGCAAGAACGAACTCCGACTATGCAAATAGAATCCTCTTCTTTTATTTTTTAAACTTAGTTTTGGTCACTTCTTATTTCTAAAATGAGATCTATCCATATTAAAATTTCAAAAACTGAACAATTGTTTGCAAATTATTTGGGCTTACCTATAGGTTAGGGTATCTTCAATTGGATCATTTTGTTACTTTTACTACAGGTAGGACTTGATTTTTGCCGCGGAGAAATCTAACTTTTAAAGATATTTTCAAAATTTCGAAAATACAAATTAATTTGGCGTGGTGACATATCTTGTTTTTGCAAAAAATATTTTAATCTCTCAATGCATTAAATCACACAGAAATCTGCATGAGGGTAGTAGTCTATTTCGAAAATGTTAATCACGGTTTCCACCAATTTAAGGGCTACATATAAAACAAATATTTGTGGACTGGCCTTTAGTTGTCATCAGCACAAGAAGCCCCTCTGGCCAAATATTGAAATTTGTGTATTGGGTTTTCCCAGTAGTCTGGAAAACTTGTGACAAAAGAGTAACATATATAAACGTTTTTAGAACAAATGTTTGCGGGGACTGTTTCTTGCTCTTTTTTGTGTATGTATGATGTTTTATTTTAACTGTTTTCCATAGCTAAGGGAAACATTTCTTTGCTTTTATGTTTCACTTATCACTCATTTGTTAACTGTTTCGCCAAATTTTCTTACTTCCATTATGATCGCTGCTTCTGCCTTCATTTGATATTTACAAATTTCAGATTGCCCATTCTTAACTTATAACTCAGTTCCACTAAATAAAGAAAAATCTCTTTCGACTTACCGTAACCTGATACCATCCAAATTGACTAATTCCCAATTTACGTCCTTTGCCAAATTTTCCTTTTGGTATTGGTGAACCTTTGCGGCGGGGACCTTGTGAACGATCTTCATACTGTAATACAGAAAGAGACTAAATGTTTACCTCAATCCTTGCATAGCTGTAAAGTCAATTAAAAAACATTTCCATACATTTAAGTTATTGACCAAACCATCCATATCTTCGTCGTCTTCCAAACGGGAACGCAAGGCCAGCTCATTAATGCGACCTTTTATGCCACCTTTACTCTGCAAGGCGGAGGGTTTAAAGCTAACTCTTCTGGTGGTGTTGCGTTCTTTTTTGCGGCCATCATTACTGCGATCATCGTGATCTAAAAAAAAAAACAAGAAAATCGAATAATTAAGTAATTTACAACATTAACAGGTATTTGTAGGTATTTCGCAATGTCAAAACAATATCCCACCATTTTGATAGTCATTCAATGCTGCAAATCGTGAACCACCACTTTGTCCACTGTTATAGTTGGGACGCTGTCCACCTCTGGGTTTAGGCATGCTGTTTGTCAATTAATTTGTAATAACTATTTTGGGAGAATTAATTTTAATTTTTTTTATTTCTATTCCTTCTTTTTGTGTTTTTCCACGCACGAGAATTTGTTTTAAAACAATGCAAAAAATCTTCTTCTATTCCGTCGTCTATCTTTTCTCTGTAAAGCGCGTGTGATTGTATGTGTTGTTGTTGTATATGTAAGCGAAGCTGTCAAAGTTGGTTTAAGGGTTGTATTTGAGGTGCAATCATAACACAGTGTTGTATTTCATGAACATAACCCAGCATAATTTTATGTGGGTTATATAAAAAGAAATATTATGCCATGTGAAACCACATAAAGACTTTTTAACAAGGAGACCTCAAAATATGAATGGGTATAAATGACGAAAATTAAATAAAAGATTTGTTCGATTATTTAGGGGATTATTTGAAAATAAAAGGAATAGAGATCAGAAATGTGTGTTTTTATGATAATTTAGATTAAATTTACACTAGCGCTTATTATTAGTAGAGTAAAATCATGATATTGCGATCTAAGAACGCCTAATTTCTTGAATTTTTTAATGAAATTCACTTAAGTATGGACGATGACTATGTTGTTGACTTGTTATTGTTGTAGTATTTACTTTTCCTTATTTGTTCCACCATGGGTTTATATTTACGAAATCCACTCGATTTCAACTGTCAATTCCATTGCTTAAACGTCATTTGAAGTATACGGAAAGGAATTGACAGTTGAAATTGAGTGGATTTCGTAAATGTAAACCAAGCATAAACGTCAAATGAAATCCAATGGATTTCAAATGAGTTTTCATTTGACGTATACGCAAAGGAATTGACAGTTGATATCGAATGGATTTTGTAAATGTAAACCCATGACAAATAAGGAAAAGTAAATACTACAACAAATACAAGTCAACAACATAGTCCTCGTCCATACTTAAGTGAATTTCATTAAAATTTTCAAGAAATTAGGCGTTCTTAGATCGAATTCATCACTACAGCAATATCATTCATGACGCACAGTGTCACGACCGTGGCCAAAAATGGTAAAAACTAAATACTTCGTTGAACAAACTTATTAATAGGGAGTGATAGAAAACATATTAATTAAGAAGAATCTGAATTTTGGTACTGATACGTGAAGTAGTTTTTGCTATATGAGGATTTAAATCCGACAATTTTAGTTAATACGTATTTTTGTGTTTTTTTTTCTAAAATTAGTAAATTATATTATGCGTTAATATTTAAAATTTAAAAGTAACGGTCGCTGCAAAAATTTTTCCTAAGTTCTCCTGGGATGTAATAAACTTGGCTATACTTTTGTTTGCATGTAAATATTAATCATATGGTGTTTACATTTACCCAAACATTTATTACTAAGTTTATTAATTTTCTGAAGCAAATTTTAAATTGAGTGGAGTGGGAAAAATATTGTATAAAAGTGTATATCGATATTTTTTGCTCTATGAGTAGTAATAAGTGAGTACTTCAAATATATAAAGGTCCCAGCTGCAGAGGTTTGCAGACGAATGTGTCATTTCTCTTTTTCAGCGACCACCTCACTGAGAGGATACCCCCTTTTTTAACAAATCGTTTTGCGGTGTTGGCTATAGCCAACGAATGAAACGAACATCATATATTTTTGTGGGCTTATTAGGTAACTAATAATCCCGCTTTCAAACGACAGAATTTTAAAAAAACCAATTTTTAAAAAAATTGTGAGCAGCGAATATCAAAATTCGAATTTTTACAAAAAATTGACCATTTTTAACCACTAATCGGTCAAAATTTTTTTTTAAAGGAAATTTCTCATATATAAAGACAAGAGTTTGATATATTCAATATGCTCACAAACAATATGAAGACTAAACACCAAATTTCAGTCATATCGGGTGGATATTGAGGCCAAAACACTCAAAATACCGAAAATGAGGAGGCACGGTTCTATGGGGGCTATAGGAAGACGAGGACCTATACCGACATATTTCTGGTGGAAGGTTATAAGTCACCCAACGGAGACTTAATACCAATTTTCATCCATTTCGGTGTGATAATCAGGCTAAAACCTCCAAAATACCGAAAATCGGGAGATACCGTCCTATGGGGGCTATATGAAGGCGTGGACCTATGCAGACAAATTTCAAGGTGAAGGTATAATGCCCACTACGGAGACTAAATACCAAATTTCAGCAATTTCGCTGTAATAATGAGGCTAAAATCTTCAAAATACCGATAAGCGGGAGGTACCGTTGTATGGGGGCTATATCAAAACGTGGACCTAAGCCCACAATTCTCTGTTGGAATGTTTGATACCTCTGCCGAAGGTTAACCACAAAATACAAATACTTTCGGTTGGTCATTGTGTCTAAAAAATTAAAAATACCGAAAATCGGGAGGTACGGTTCTATGGGGGGCTATATCAAAACGTGGACCGACCAACCCAATTTTTTGTCCTGAAGATTGCAAGTCAATAATAGGTACGTGTACCAAAATTGATGCACCTACGACAACTCCTTCTATTTTTGGCCACAGTTAATATGAACTCGCGACTTTGTGCGACGCGACACGCAACGACAAGATTGTGCCGAGGCCTTGGTTGGTTTGAAAAATTTTCCGTCGCCTTGCACGCATATTCGCGGACTACACTGGCGCCGCATAGCTTACCACAGACCGACCTATTGCGTTATATATGTGCTCTGTTCCAGAACCTGCAAGAATCTACAATTTTTTACTACGATAATAATTTTTCCTTTACCCTGCGTTTACTAGGTGTTTACACCAAACAGTTTGTCTTCAAATACAACTCTGATTTACTAACACATACATACATTTGTCGTTTGTCTCCCAGCTGTCCACCATTTTTTCACAGACAGTAGGGAAGACAAATTGTTGACATTTTTGTAAAAATAAGTGAGATAATAATTGAAATGTGTTGAAAACAAAAGAACATGAACAAAAACAAAATATGTGAACGGAAAACAAAAAGAAATCGAAGATTTTCATTCAAAATTTTACAACTGTTTTAGCAGTTGTCGGGATGCCTACGTCACACAGGCAAGTTGTGGGATTTTGACAATCAACACATGAAGTCAACTGTCCTGTCATTTGTAAACGCAGGGTTACACATGACAGGAAAGTTGATTTCACGTATTGATTGTCAAAACCCAAAACTTGCCTGTGTGTTGTCGGCGTCCAGACATCTGCAAAAACGGTTGTAAAATTATGAATGAAAATCATCAATTCTTTTTCGTTTTCAGTTCACATATGTATTTTGTTTTTGTACATATTCTTTTGGTTTTAGCACATTTGAATTATCATCTTACTTCTTTTTCACAAAAATGTCAAAAATTTGTTAACCCGACTGTCTGTGAAAAAATGATGGACTGCTGTATGTATGTGTTAGTAAATCAGAGTTGTATTTGAAGACAAACTGTCAGGTGTAAACGCCTAGTTATGTTATCGAAAATATAGAAAAAATTAGTAGATTCTTGCAGTTCTGGAACAGACCAATGATCAACATGGTTTCTTTGTCTGGACCCTAAAGCCGAAAACACATCCAACGATTCAGTAAAGTTTGACGTCATTTCTGATAAAAGAATAAAAGACAAAGGGTAACGTAGATCGAATTTTTCTTTATTCTTTTATCAGAAATGACACCCAACTACACTGAAACTTTGGATGTGTATTCGGCTAACTAGGCGTTTACACCAGACAGTTTGTCTTCAATTACAACTCTGATTTATGGGTACTTTACACGATATGTTTTTTACATATGAGTTGTCACTTTGCATATACATTTTGTATGGCAGAAGTGACAACTCATATGTAAAAAACATACCGTGTAAAGTACCCCTTACTAACACCTACATACATTTGTCGGCTGTCTTCCAGCCGTCCATAATTTTCCATAGACAGTCGGGTTAACAAATTTTTGAAATTTTTGTAAAAATAAGCGAGTTAATAATTGAAATGGGTTGAAAACAAAGGAAGATGAACAAAAACAAAATGTGTGTTCGTTTACTCAAAATTTGTACAAATTGTTACTGGATGTTGTTCGTTTACTCTCCAGTACAATGCAAAAGAACTTAAGGCCTGCGTACATAAGCTGCTCTGCCTGATTGCCTTGCTTTCCTGCTTCATTTTTGACATAACAAAAATAAAAGAATAAAGAAGGCCGAGGAAATTTCGAACTGGGTTGCCCTTTTCTTTTTTATTCTTTTATCAGAAGGAAGCAAGGTAAGCAGGCAAGGCAGCTTATGTACGCAGGCCTTTAGTCATTTACAAGAAGTTACTGGACTTGTACAAATTTGTACAAATTATTGAGTAAACGAACACACCTAAAATTGTATGTGATTGATAAAAGTGCGGCGTTCAGAGGTGATGAAACCGGAGGATTTGCTGATGGAGACATGTATGGGAAGATGGTCTGAGCCAAGAGAAACGACGGGTTGTCAGTTGACGTAATTTGTCAGACTATGTGACACTATGGTAATATCTGGCGAACTGTGACATTATCCGTTAAGTGTTGGACAGATATCTGAAGGTGACGTCATTTGTAAGGCCTTGTGAGACTATGGCTATATCTGGCGAACTGTGTTACTCTCCGCTAATTCTGGTAGAGCTATCAATCTGATGAGCCAGCACTATACACCTCTAGTCATTGCCGAGGACCGAATGTCGCAACTCATGATGAGCATTGAAGTTCCAATAAGACCAGTCGATTCTGACCTTGCTAAGGCAATCTAATGCTGGGCCTATAACCTGGGGCTCAATTCTGTTTCTATAAAAATGTGAAATGAAAACTTTTATAAAGGAAAATTCTGTAAAATGAAAAAAAATATATAAAGGAAATATTTTTCATCTTTGTGTTTACTTTCAGCTTTAGTCCATATTTTGTTGTATTCAAGTATTTGAATAACAACAAAATGTTTTACAGTGGATATGAAATTGATTAGTTGCGGGCGGAGGGTCGGGAATACTATAGTTTCAGTTGTCACCAAACAACTTCATCAGTTCCCTTTTCCGCCGACTCTGTATCGATAAACAGGTCAATAAGCCCATCCAGCAAATTAAACAAAATGAGAAATTTGCTATATGGCCCTAAAACTGATTACCCTACAATTTGAGTCGAACTAAAGAATTTTATATCCACCACTGTTTTTATGTCGTCTTTGCATTGCAAAGAATACGAACATAGTGTGTTGCTTCAATAAGCGGGGGTAAAACAACGAGAAAGTTGTTGTTTTTGCATTACGCATTGATCAACAAGGCCGTGCTGATGCCTATTATTGTTGTTGGCGTTTTTTATTGTTGGACTGCAGAATTTTACATCTTTGTGTTTACTTTCAGCTTTAGTCCATATTTTGTTGTATTCAAGTATTTGAATAACAACAAAATGTTTTACAGTGGATATGAAATTGATTAGTTGCGGGCGGAGGGTCGGGAATACTATAGTTTCAGTTGTCACCAAACAACTTCATCAGTTCCCTTTTCCGCCGACTCTGTATCGATAAACAGGTCAATAAGCCCATCCAGCAAATTAAACAAAATGAGAAATTTGCTATATGGCCCTAAAACTGATTACCCTACAATTTGAGTCGAACTAAAGAATTTTATATCCACCACTGTTTTTATGTCGTCTTTGCATTGCAAAGAATACGAACATAAGGTGTGTACGATAACTTTCCCAGCAATAATTACTCAGTCAGTTCCAGCAACCTCTCTCAGTGAATTTTACTCTCTCAAGCAAGAAAAATTGCAGAAAGTTATCGAACAGCATTTTGCAAAAACTTGCAAGAAAGTCAGCTGTTTCCGAAAATGTATGAAATTTGTTTTTGTTTCTTTTGATATTTTAAACCAAACGGAACAAAAACATAAATTTTAAAATTGCACTTTACTTATTTAATGCTTTAATCCTATCCACAACGCTTTAGAATCTAAAAAAAATGTGCAATCGTGAAATTTTCTTGGTCGAAAATGTTAACATTTCGATTTGTTTACATTGAACATGTGATTAAAAGTCAACTGATCAGACTTGCAAATTTTTGCGGGACAAATTTTCCCAGCAAAAATTTGCAAGTTCTCAGTCACAAAACTCTCCAAAAATCTCTCCAAACTCGCTCTCTTTTGCTGGATAATTTTGTTATCGAACAGCATTCAGCAAAAATTTGTACGAATTTGTACAAATTATTGGGTTATCGTACACACCTATAGTGTGTTGCTTCAATAAGCGGGGGTAAAACAACGAGAAAGTTGTTGTTTTTGCATTACGCATTGATCAACAAGGCCGTGCTGATGCCTATTATTGTTGTTGGCGTTTTTTATTGTTGGACTGCAGAATTTTACATCTTTGTGTTTACTTTCAGCTTTAGTCCATATTTTGTTGTATTCAAGTATTTGAATAACAACAAAATGTTTTACAGTGGATATGAAATTGATTAGTTGCGGGCGGAGGGTCGGGAATACTATAGTTTCAGTTGTCACCAAACAACTTCATCATAACATAACGACATAAAAACAGTGGTGGATATAAAATTCTTTAGTTCGACTCAAATTGTAGGGTAATCAGTTTTAGGGCCATATAGCAAATTTCTCATTTTGTTTAATTTGCTGGATGGGCTTATTGACCTGTTTATCGATACAGAGTCGGCGGAAAAGGGAACTGATGAAGTTGTTTGGTGACAACTGAAACTATAGTATTCCCGACCCTCCGCCCGCAACTAATCAATTTCATATCCACTGTAAAACATTTTGTTGTTATTCAAATACTTGAATACAACAAAATATGGACTAAAGCTGAAAGTAAACACAAAGATGTAAAATTCTGCAGTCCAACAATAAAAAACGCCAACAACAATAATAGGCATCAGCACGGCCTTGTTGATCAATGCGTAATGCAAAAACAACAACTTTCTCGTTGTTTTACCCCCGCTTATTGAAGCAACACACTATGTTCGTATTCTTTGCAATGCAAAGACGACATAAAAACAGTGGTGGATATAAAATTCTTTAGTTCGACTCAAATTGTAGGGTAATCAGTTTTAGGGCCATATAGCAAATTTCTCATTTTGTTTAATTTGCTGGATGGGCTTATTGACCTGTTTATCGATACAGAGTCGGCGGAAAAGGGAACTGATGAAGTTGTTTGGTGACAACTGAAACTATAGTATTCCCGACCCTCCGCCCGCAACTAATCAATTTCATATCCACTGTAAAACATTTTGTTGTTATTCAAATACTTGAATACAACAAAATATGGACTAAAGCTGAAAGTAAACACAAAGATGTAAAATTCTGCAGTCCAACAATAAAAAACGCCAACAACGGAAATATTTTTCAGTATTAATTTTTAATGAATTTCTCATTGGAATCGAGCTTGATGATCAATGAACAATGCAAGTGAAAAAGGAAGCCGACGACGATTCGAACCCACACACCCACCACTATGTGACATGCATGTTTCGACTTTGGTAAAGTCTCCTCAGACATATCGGATGTGGAGCGGCTTCGATGTCCTCTAAATTTTCTTCTTTCAAATGCATTTTGTTTTGTTTTTACAACAACAATGGGGATTTTCCAATTAGTTGTGCTTTCATGACAAACGCTTAGCGCTGCATTTGAAAGTAATGAGTTAGGCTCTGAACGCTAACACGCCGTGACAACACTTTTTTCTTGTGTGTTTTCAAGGACGTGGGTCCAAACCCCTAGTCTGGCTCAGCTGATTTTATTTTTTATTTGAAAATTTTGCTTTTTTTTAGGCGAAGATCATTTTTTTAGTATTAATTTTTAATGAATTTCTCATTGGAATCGAGCTTGATGATCAATGAACAACGATTCGAACCCACACACCCACCACTATGTGACATGCATGTTTCGACTTTTGGTATTTTTCATTTCAAATTTTTATAGAACAAGAATCCATGATTTTCAAATTTATGTAACCAAAACGAAAAATATTTATTTTTGAAATTAAAATAATTTATTGACACTTTTTATGTTCTGTTTACAAATACCAGTGACACTAGTATTACTTGCAAAAACAAATTTATATGTGGTTGTTGTTACCATGGTGCCGACAGTTCTCAGTTTCTACTTTTGAAAAAATTTGATAGGTTTATGAGGTATTGCCTAAAACTTTTTTTTATATCTCTATCTGAGGAAATAATGCTGCAGTCATTGGCGTAAGAAATGAGGTCTACATTGGAGGCCGGTTTGTTACCTTCTATTCGTAGAATTTGCCAACAAGGGAGGTTTCACTAATGTCATTTAGATGTGTTGTATGGCAGACCATGTCAAAAGCCTGCGACAGATCTAAAGCCACGAGGATAAAGCGTTTGTGTGGGCATTTGCTATTTAATCCTTTTGCGATCTCGCAGAGGGCTGTTGTGGTACTTTTCCCTGGGCGGAAGGCGTGTTGGTGTTCAGCGAAAGGAGTAATATTTTATGACGGGGGATAAGAGATTAATGGGGTTGTAGAATGATCCTAAATGGGCAGGTGTCCCAGGTTTTGGGAGGGGTATAATTTTCCTTGTTTTCCATATGTCAGGGATCGCTAAGGTCTTTATGTAGATGTTGAAGCCTCAAAAAGAAAACAGAATCGCCATAAACTTCGGAAATACTACTACTTATTCAGATGATGACGGCTTAGTCCCGGTCCACACTAGAGTGATTTCATTGAAAAAATTGCATGATATTATGCGTCTCTAGATCGACTTCCATTGAGTAAAATCATAAAATTGCTGTAGTGGGGAATTAGATTTAAGAACGCCTAATTTCATGAAATTTTTTAATGAAATTCACGCTAGTTTGGACCAGGACTTACCGGAGCAGGCATTCCGGGATATGTTGTCAGAATGCCAGCCGCTGATGTGTCCCCGTCTTTAGGCCTCTTGTTGTTGTGTCTATGCTTTTTATTTCTTTGTAAGATTTGCAACACGTTGCATTGTTTCCCCCTTCGTGGTCCATCCTATCGTTGATTAAATGATTTATATAGTATTGTTTTGTTTAATTAATTGGTCATTTATTATATCGGCCATTATTGCATGTTGTCGATCGCGTATGTCATTCACACGTCATTTGTTAACACTTCAGCAATTAGTACGTGCATTTAATTGGTAACAGAAAATTAGAAAGCAACAGCAATTAATTGTTTTGTATGGGTCTTGAACCAAGCCTTTCAAATTGATTAATTAGCGCCACAGTTAGGCGATAGAATATATTGAAAAAATGACAATAAACAATAACATTCCAGCAAGTTTCAGTTTTGACATGGGGGGAGATGATGCGAGTGAAAGAATGCAAATAACGTGTGGAAGAGGTACAGAGCTAAATAATGCGCAATGATCAATGTTCTTGTCCTCTCTGCTTCTTTTAGATGACATTTCTCTTCATCAATGAAAACAAATTCCAAGAAACCCGATGGCTGAGGCAAATGACAGTCGCTCGCGGTGACTGTATGTGAGCCGGTCTAGTAAATAGGTGTGTTCGTTTACTCAACAATTTGTACAAGTTCAGTAACTTCTTGTACTGTAGAGTAAACGAACAACATCCAGTAACAATTTGTACAAATTTTGAGTAAACGAACACACATAATAATGTTATGTTTCCAGCTGCTTAGCTGCTTCTTGTTGTTTGTTTACATTTTGAAAAGGTGTGAAAAAATTCCCATAAATGGAAATATCCTCTCTCTTTCTGGTCCCACAATCAACAAACACAGTAGGCAAACAGAGCAACAACTTGTTATTATTTAATTTTTATGAATGAACATAATTTCCCTTCTAATAAAGCTACACACACTGTACTGTGATAGGCAAACGTAATGGGTGTTTGGGCATGTATGGAGAGAGAATGAACCCACCAATTGCATTTATTCTACTCTGCTGCTCTTTGTGTATGCATGTTTTTGAGATAGCATTGCAGCTTGAAATACGAATACGACGAACATTGAATACAAAACAGAAAACTGGCTGTTCGTCTCGTAGCCCCAAATGCAAAAGGGAATACAAAGTCAATGGACGTTAAAGTACATGACCGAGAATGTTGTGTGTGAAACAAGAAAATAAAGAGCTTGTTGTAGTTGATGTTTTTGTTGTTGTTTGATTATAAAAATACACTGAAAAAAGATGAAAAATATTCGTTTTTTTTAAAGGCAAATTAAATGGGGATGTGTGATATGGAGCTTGAAGAAAGGAAAGGCCTAATGATGTTTTTTTGTTGGGTAAGTAATCAAATCTTAACTTCTAATCGGTAAAATATATATACCTCTGACTTCTCTTTAAAAATAGTTAGGACGTCGGTGAATAAGCAGCATGGCATTCTTGCTTAAAAGCCTTGGGTACATAGGAATCATGCTCATTTCTGATAAATGAATAAAGAACGTCCGAGCCAAATTCGAACCAGGTGTGGAAAACAATTTTGCAGTTAGCCCATGATAAAATCAACAAGCGTAAAGATCAACTATATGAGATTTTTCACAGATGCTTCGGAGTGTTGTGATATGTCGGGAGCTGAGTTTCATCATCTCAATTCAAGCACGATGAAATCCATTTTTTCAATGAGAAACTATCATCCATGATGTCTGAAAGCCTGGCATTTCTTAAGGTTGTTGCTGAGAACAACATCACGAAATTAGCGTTCTTCATCGCCTATACATGAGTGGTATAAAGTCCATAAACAAAAACATTTTGTGCTGGTTTTTCGGGGAAGCTGAAATTCCTCACATTGAGCCTCAGCAAACAGCGTCTGTACTTCAAGAGGAGCGGATGACAAAAAAAAAAATGCGTTAATCCTGGGGAACCTTATGTGAGATCAGCCCTCACAACCAGGTAAGTAGACAGTGGTCCAATCACTCACATCTCTGAATACATACTGATTAAACAAAATACGCAAAGGAAAATATGAAAATCTATCCGAAAAACAGATCACCGAACTGGCGACAAAGTAGGACTATCGAGTACGGAACATGGAACATAAGAAGCTTAAATGGGAAAGAGAACGAACTAGTTGACGAAATATTGGGAATAAATGTTAAATACCTAGCCATAACCGAAACAAAGAAAACATCTCAATGCGACCAAATGGCGGAACGACACTATTATTACGAAGTCACAGAAAAAACAAGATGGAAGTCGCACCTTAACAACAGAACGCCTTCAAACTACCACCATTGTGGCCTAGGTACATAAGAAGCCTTGCATGCTTTCTTTGCTTGCTTCTGATAAAAGAATAAACAAGAAAAGGGCAACTTAGTTTGAAAATTGACTCGGCCTTTTCTATTCTTATGCGCCTAAGCCTTAAAATTCAAAGAAATTTTTCGAATCGTGGGAGTAAATTGGAAAATATATGGATGAAAACTACAATCGGAACCAAAAACATTTTTATAGAACTTTAAAAAGCCTTAGAAGACCAAATGAGTATCCTATTTAGTTCATCCGTAGTAATAAAGGAGAGCTACTGAGGGAAGAAAACTGCAATCGGAAACCAAAAAAATTTTTATAGAACTTTAAAAAGCCTCAGAAGACCAAAAGAGTGCCCCATTATATTCATACGTAGTAAAGAATGACACGATGGAGAGAGTATTTCAATAAGCTACAGAATTGTGATAGTACGCCCGTCTCGGAACAAATACCAATATCCCAAGAAGATGAAGGTGGAATAAATATAATATCAAAGCAAGAACGTGGCCAAGCTCTACAAAAAATGAAATTGGGGAAAGCAGGAGGCCCCAGTGGTATAGCACCAGTACTGCTGAAATACATTGGCGAGACAGGAGAAGAAATACTCCTCGAAGGGATAAATATAGCATGGGCCATGGCCACGATACTCAGAAGCTGGCAGGTAGCTTTCATCAACCCCATATTTAAAAAGAGCGATAACCAATTGTACCAGAACCAACGAGGAATATCACTTCTATCAGTCGCAGGAAAAATATACACTAGAATCCTAACAAACAGACTTATAGTACGGTTATATTAGAGTTTTTTTGCCGGGTTAACCCACTTCATGATGATTTACTTGACGTTTGCGCTACGGAATTAACATTTGAAACTCAAACCCGGTTAAGTGTAACCGGGGTATTAGAAGTGAAATCGAAGACCAACTCGAAGAATAACAGTGTGGCTGCAGACCCAACCGAGGCAGAAAAGACTTGATATTCACAATAAGACAAATATGAGAAAAAACCATCGATGAACATTTTTGCTACCTTGGTACGGTACTGAGCGAAGATAGGAAAGCCGAAAGGAATCTTAATCAGCAAATGTACGTCTCTACTAAAACACTAGAGTTGTGTAGTTCCGGAACGAACTAGTTCCAAAGAACTATTCCGGACAAGGAACTATTGGAACTATATCCAGCTCTTGCGTTTATATAGTTCCTTTAGTTCATATAGTTCCTTTCGTTTTTCTGGTTCCTTCAATTTAACGCCTACGTCGATCTTGCGTTGTTGCTGTTTGTTCGCTTCAATTTATTTATTTTTATGTAATTCATCCACCAACCCATGAACTATTTGGAATGAAGGAAACAAAAAGAGCGACGAAAGAGAAAGATTCGTAAAGAACGATGAAAGATAAAAATTCGTTGCACCATTTCGGGAACTATTTGGAGCGAAAAGAACGATGAAAGATAAAAATTCGTTGAACTATATCGGCCTCGGAACTATTTGGAACTACGGAACTGTATTAAGGAACTAGTTCCTTTTGGGAAAAGGAACTAGAAAGATCGATCCGTTTTGCAATATAATTGCAATGAGCTCCGAGGTACAATTGAGGAAATAGTAGATTTTATGAGTCGGAATGTCAGAGTTCGCCATATCTGGTATTTCCTAGGGATCCGTCATTTCTCTTTGGTCAGACCCTATCATCATCATTGTAGACCGCCAGATTTTATCAACTTTGAACGCCGCACATGAGGTCCGAGGTACAATTGAGGAAATACTGGATTTTATGAGTCGTAAGAATAACCTAGACGTAGCGGTGTAGGAAGGGTCCTACCAGAAGTGGAGAATCAGCTTTCCTATTGCACCAATCTGTTCAATATAGACCTATCTCGCTTGAGCCGGGCTCTAGTTACCCGTACATGGAATGTATGAGGGTAGCAATCAGGTGTGGAACTGCCTAGGTAGAGTTGTTTAACAACATTAGGCCGCTTTTGTACAGTCATAACTGACGGGTCTTAGGGGACTTTAATGCTCATCATGAATTGCGACAATCATGAATAATGGGGTATATTAATGACTGAACAGAGTAATAGCTCTACGAGTGCCACAGTTCGCCATATCTGGTATTTCCTAGGGATCCGTCATTTCTCTTGGGTCAGACCCTATCAACATAATTGTTTCCATCAGTAGACCGCCAGATCTATCAACTTTGAACGTCGCAGATTGATAGCTCTAAATTCTGCACGATCAATGAGGAGAACAGATAGTGTCACACTTCGCCAGATATAACCATCGTGTCACTCGGCCTTACAAATGGCGCCAACTGGAAACCTGTCGTTTCTCTTGGGTCAGACCCTATCCCCATAATTGTTCCCATCAGCAGACCGCCCGATTTGGTCTAGTTTGATATGGTTTTCAAATCGCCGCTTTAGAGATCGGCCCAATCCTTCTGATGTTTGGGTAGTAGAGGAGACGTTCCGAGACATCATCACTTCTGCAGCCACTCGCCATATACCTGCTGGTTGAAGTGAAACCAATTTTCCCAGAAGAGACGACAATATTAACAAATGCGCATGATGAGCTTCGTCGTGCCAAGCCCAGTGACCCCAGGGAACTGACACTGGAAGTTAAAAGGTTGCTCGATGAGCATTAGCGGGATAAGTGGCTCAATAATTTGAAGAGTTGCAACATTGGAGCCGGTATAAGTGAATTGTAGTGGGTTAAGTCACTCTCGTACCCAAAAAAAGGAAGATAGGACCTCAGTCACGTTAGGCGATGTTACGCTGACTGATCTGAAGAGGTGCGTAAGTTATTTTAATCGACAGTTTGATGAGCACGTCGGGGTAATGGAGCGAAGAATACTACGTTGCCTACCGTGGAGGAACCACCAAAGTCTACAACGGATAAAGTGTTGGGCCTCGATGGAATCTCCAAGGTAATGGACGAAACACCTGGATGAGCCGGGAGTAGAGTACCTCAACAAAGTTCTCAAACTGTC
Source organism: Musca autumnalis (assembly GCF_047663935.1). Lineage (NCBI taxonomy): Eukaryota > Metazoa > Arthropoda > Insecta > Diptera > Muscidae > Musca > Musca autumnalis. The sequence goes on along the minus strand of NW_027411866.1, from coordinate 18,608,543 downwards.
GCTATCCACTCACATCGTTTTCGAAGCCTAGAAACATGTTTTCCGTAGCAAAGTCTCTTTATGCTTTCATCCTCCTCAGCGTCAGAAATAGCTATTCAGCTGCCGATCATCAGCATGGGATTCGTAAGCAGCACAGCACGACAAAAGCGCTGCACGCCATCTCCACACATATTAGTTGAGGACTCAACCAGAGCAGGTCGTGTGACAGGACAGTGATGATGGCGCTCAACCATCGAGCGGACAACCCTCCGGTCAAGTTTGAAACGATGGATAATCAATTATATGTGTGGACGCCGGTCGTACGTGGAATTCAGGAACAAAAAGTCCAAGCCTCGTAGAGTGAAACAAGGAGCTCCCTAAAGTGGGGTGATACCTCCGGAACTGCTCAACCTCTACCTCTCCAGTATTCAACCCCCTCCAGACGGCATTGAGATAGCAACGTATGCGGATGATTGTACGATCGTATGGGGATCATCTTCCCTGATGTCATTTGTGAAAGTCTGAACACCTATTTGACCGACAAATATCCACCACTAAATCTACGGCCACTCTGTTCACCACACTGAGCACTGAGTTCAATGTCATAGTCGGTGACAGCAGAAGTCCGACCACCAACTACCCTAAGATTCTAGGGTAGTTGATTCCATTAGGAATCATCCAAAACTTTATGATGTAGGAAAAAGGTCTCCCTAGCCGGCAGCACTTGGGATGCAGCGTCAGCTGCCACGACAAACCAGAGTAGTTTGGGGTCAACTACTTTTCTATACACCGCTTTCTGAAAGAAAGGATGCTTCTATAGACCCTTTCCTGAAAGAAAGGTTGCTTGTATATACCTTTTTTTAAAGAATGAGTGCTTCTATAGACCTTTTTCTGAAAGAAAGGTTGCTTCTATAGACCCTTTTCTGAAAAAAGGTTGCTTCTATAAACCCTTTTCAGAAAGAAAGGTTGATTCTATAGACCCTTCCTGAACGACAGGGTGCTTCTGTAGACCCTTTCTAATAGATGGGGTGCTTCTATAGAACCTTCCTGAAAGAAAGGCTGCTTCTATAGACCCTGTTCTGAAAGAAAGGGTGCTTCATATAGACCCTTCTTGAAAGACAGGGTGCTTCCATAGACCCTTTCTAATAGGTATGGCGCTTCTATAGACCCTTTCTGAATGACAGGGTGCTTCTATAGACCCTTTCTGAAAGCAAGGGTGTTTCTATAGACCTTTTCTGAAAGAAAGGGTGCTTCTATAGACCCTTTCTGAAAGAAAGGCTGCTTCTCTAGACCGTTTCTGAAAGAAAGGCCGTTTCTATAGACCCTTTCTGAAAGAAAGGCTGCTTCTATAGACCCTTTCTGAAAGAGAGGGTGCTTCTATAGACCCTTTCTGAAAGATAGGCAGCATCCCTTTCTGAACGACAGGGTGCTTCTATAGACCCTTCCTGAACGACATGGTGCTTCTATAGACCCTTCCTGAACGACAGGGCGCTTCTACAGACCCTTTCTAATAGATATGGTGCTTCTATAGACCCTTTCTGAAAGACAGGGTGCTTCTAAAGACCATTTCTGAAAGAAATGCTGCTTCTATAGACCCTTTCTAAAAGAATGGCTGCTTCTATGGACCCTTTCTCAAAGAAAGGGTGATTCTATAGACCCTTTCTAAAAGAAGGGCTGTTTCTATGGACCCTTTCTCAAAGAAAGGGTGATTCTATAGATCCTTTCTAAGAGAAAGGCTGGTTCTATATACCCTTTCTGAAAGATAGGCTGCTTCTATACAACCTTTCTGAAAGAAAGACTACTTCTATAGACCCTTTCTGAAAGAAAGGCTGCTTCTATAGACCCTTTCTGAAAGAAAGACTGCTTCTATAGACCCTTTCTGAATGAAAGGCTGCTTCTATAGACTCTTTCTGAAAGAATGTCTGATTCTATAGACCCTTTCTGAAAGAGAGGGTGCTTCTATAGACCCTTTCTGAAAGATAGACAGCATCCCTTCCTGAACGTCAGGGTGCTTCTATAGACCCTTCCTGAACGACAGGGTGCTTCTATAGACCCTTCCTGAACGACAGGGTGCTTCTGTAGACCCCTTTTAATAGATATGGTGCTTCTATAGACCCTTTCTGAAAGACAGGGTGCTTCTATAGACCCTTTTCTGAAAGAAAGGGTGATTCTTAGACCTTTCCTGCCCGACAGAGTGTTTCTATAGACCTTTTCTGAAAGAAAGGGTGATTCTATAGACCATTCCTGAACGACAGGGTGTTTCCATAGATCCTTCCTGAACGACAGGGTGCTTCTATAGACCCTTCCTGAACGACAGGGTGCTTCTGTAGACCCTTTTTTAATAGATATGGTGCTTCTATAGACCCTTTCTGAAAGACAGGGTGCTTCTATAGACCCTTTTCTGAAAGAAAGGGTGATTCTTAGACCTTTCCTGAACGACAGAGTGTTTCTATAGACCTTTTCTAAAAGAAAGGGTGATTCTATAGACCATTCCTGAACGACAGAGTGCTTCTATAGACGTTTTTAATAGATAGTATGCTTCTATACACCCTTTCTGAAAGCAAGCTTGCTTCTATAGACGCTTTCTGAAACAAAGGGTGCTTCTATAGACACATTCTGAAAGAAAGGGAGCTTCTATAGACCCTTTCCGAAAGAAAGGCTGGTTCTATAGACCCTTTCTAAAAGAAAGGCTGCTTCTATAGACCTTTTCCGAAAGAATGGCTGCTTCTGTAGACCCTTTCTAAAAGAAGGGCTGCTTCTATAGACCCTTTTTAAAAGAAGGGCTGCTTCTATGGACCCTTTCTGAAAGAAAGGGTGATTCTATAGTCCCTTTCTAAAAGAAAGGCTGGTTCTATAGACCCTTTCTGAAAAATAGGCTGCTTCTATACAACCTTTTCGATAGAAAGGCTACTTCTATAGGCCGTTTCAGAAAAATGGGTGCTTATATAGAACCTTTCTGAAAGGTCTTCTAAAGAATCGCACTCACTCACACACACTCAAATTTCCCTCGGTGTAATAAATGAGATCGGATTAGCGTAGCTTAAAACACTCTTAAATATTTTTGTTTAACGAATTCGTAAGTAGTTGTGATCGTGTACTGAGCGGCGAAACATTAACACCACACATCAAACACAACACACACAGTAAAGAAGAACGAAAACAGAACTGAAAAAAACGCGCGCGGTAGCAGGCTGACTTTTCGGAAAGAATCGAAAAAAGTTAATAACAACAAAAACAAATTAAAAAAATAAAACGAAACGAAAATTAAGCTTTAAAAACAAGACCGAAATCTATAAACAAAACGAATTTAATTCGTAACGTGTAAAGAAGGCGCGGCGTTATCGGCGGTTTACGGTTTATTGAAGTGTGTGCGTACGTACGAAAAGCAAAAAAAAAGTGATTAGTGAAATAAATTAACAACAAAATTTGAAAGAAAAAATTAAAATTATAAGGTAATTTGAAAATGAGTATTGAAATGAAAGTGTTATTCGAAATCTTTTCAAAAAGTGTGAAAAAAGGGTTAAAAATTAACAACTGACAACCAAACCAAAATTCAGTTGTATAATTAATTGCTGCCAAGAAAAAATAACAACAACAATTGTATGGTAATTGATGAATCAAGCGCCTTCGCAATTCATCTCGCGATGCATTTCTTTCGTTCGTTTCAAAAAAATACGTCATTTGCATTTGAGATCTTTGCCTTTTTCTTAACTTTGGCCAAAATCAGCAACAAATTGAAATTTGTATTCTAAATTGCTGCTGGCTTTGTTGTCCAGATTTGCGTCAAATAAATGAAAACCAAAACTAGTTTTGGCCTGGCTTATGTTTTTTTTTTTTGTTCGGTTCGTGTTCGCTGTGTTACATTTGATTCTTGGCCTAGAGAACAAGTTTTGAGTTGACAAAAAAAAAAAAAAAAAAAAAATTAAAAAAGAATAAAAAATCCACAAAAAATCTATGTCAGCATTCTAAAGACTTGGATTAAAATTGAAAAAATAGAGAAGGTAGGTATTTATTTTATTGTCTTATTTGTTTATTTATCACTTCTTTTTTGAGTGAAACGAAAGCCATTGTTTATTGCTTATTCCTCCAATTGCCTTTCAACGAAACCATCATGAATTTGATATCATTCGGTATCCAATTCTTTAGAATAAGTCAAAAACAAAGTTACCATTTGCAAAACCCACATTTTATATTCACTTCGTTAGTCATTGCCCGCTTCCAATTAATCATTCCCGTTTCTTGGCATATCTGCAATCATGCCAGGTCATAAAGCTGAACTCATAGAAAGTTACGTAATTAGAACCCGTACGAAAGTCTTGTGATGTTTCAATAAGTCTTTTGATATCTAAAGAAGTCCTCAAGAGGGCTCCTGACTTCAGGGGTGTTCTGATGTATATATGATATGTATTCTGATGTCTCAAGAGATCTTCAGATGTCCATAGAACACCTCAAGAGGGCTTCTCAAGATGTATTTTGATGTCTGTCGAAATCCTAATGAAGAGTTCTGATATTTTAGAAGAGATCATGAATTCTTCTGATGTCTCAACAGATCTTCTGATGCCTAAAGAAGAGCTCAATAGGTCTCCAAGAAATATACAGATGTCCTATGAGGTTTTCTGATGCCTATAGAAGACCTCAAGAGGTCTTTTGAAGTCGATACCACACCTCAAGAGGTCTTCTGACGTCTATAAAATATCGCAGAGGACTTCTGGTGTCTATAGAAGACCTCAAGATTTATTCTGATATTTGTCGAAATTGTCAAGAAGAATTCCGATGTTTATAGAAGACCTCTTGAGGTCTTCTGATATTTGAAGAGGTATTCGAATGTCTGTAGAAGACCTCAAGAAGTCTCTAAGAAATCTTCTGATGATGAAGAGATCTTCAGGTGCCAATAACAAACCTCAAGTGGGCTTCTGATGACTCAAGAGGTATTCTAATGTCTGTAAAATACCTCTAAACGTCTCTAGAAAATCTTCTGATGTCTCAAGAGGTATTCTAAGCGAGGTATTCTAAGAGAAGTATTCTAAGAGGTGTTTTGATGTTTATTGAAGACCTCAATAGGTATTATGAAGTCTATAGCATACTTAATGTGGCCTCCTGATGTTCATAGAAGACTTCAAGAGATCTCCGGATATCTATAGAAGACCTCAAGATGCATTTTGATGTCTGTCGAAATCCTAATGAAGAGTTCTGATGTTTTTAGAAAAGATCATGAATTCTTCTGATGTCTCAAGAGATCTTCTGATGTCTATAGAAGACCTCAAGAGGTCTCCAAGAAATATACAGATGTCCCAAGAGGTTTTCTGATGTCTATAGAATACCTCAAGATGTCATTTGCAGTCGATACCATACCTCAAGAGGTCTTCTGACGTCTATAAAATATCTCAGAGGACTTCTGGTGTCTGTAAAAGACCTCAAGAGGTCTCTAAGAAATCTTCTGATGTCTGAAGATATCTTCAGGTGCCAATAAAAACCTCAAGAGGGCTTCTGATGTCTCAACAGGTCTTCTGATGTCTATAAAAGACCTGTCTTTTGATGTCAATAGAAGACCTATCTTCTAATGTCTATAGAAGACTACAAGAGGTCTTTTTATGTCTATAGAAGGCCTCAAGGGCGCTCCAAGAAATCTACAGATGTCCCAAGAGGTTTTCTGATGTCCATAGAAAACTCTCAAGAACTCTTCTGATGTCCCAATAAGTCTTCTGATGTCTATAGAAGACCCCAAAAAGTGTTTTGAGGTTTATTGAAGACCTCAATAGGTCTTTTAAAGCCTATAGCAGACTTCAAGAAGACCTCAAGATGCATTCAGATGTCTGTCGGAGTCCTAATGAAGAATTCTGATGTTTTTAGAAGGCACTATGAGGACTTTTGATGTCTAAAAATGACTATAGAGGACTTCAAGAGGGCATCTGGTGTCACAAGAGGTCTTGTGATGTCTACAGAAGACCTCAAGTAGTCTCCAAGACATCTTCTGATGTCTATAGAAGACCTCAAGAGGTCCTTTGATGTCTCTAGCATACCGGGTGTCTATTGAAGACCTCAAGATGTACACTTGTATCTGTGGAAACCTCAAGAGGGTCTTCTGAAGTCTCAAGAGGCCTTTTTTGTCTATAAAAGACCTAAAGAGGTCTCCAAGAAATCTTCTGATGCCTATAGAAGACCTCAAGAGGACTTATGATGTATCTAGAGGTCTCCTGATGTCTATAAAAAACTTCAGAGAGTCTAAAGAAGACCACAGATGCCCTTTTATATCTATGTCTTGAGAGCTCTTCTGATGTCCATAGAAGACCTCAAGAAGTCTTCTGATGTCTCTAGAGGTCTTGACATGGCTGCAGGAGACTTCAAGAGGTCTCCAAGAAATCTTCTGATGTCCCAAGAAGTCTTCTAATCCCTATAGAAGACCTCAAAAGGGCTTTCTATGTCTCAACTTCAGAAAGTCTAAAGAAGACCCCTGATACCCCATGAGGTCTTCTGATGTCTATAGCATACCTCAAGACGTCTTCTTATGTCTATAAAATATATCTTCGGGTGTCTCAAGTGGTGTTCTGATGTCTGCAGATCGCCACAAGATGTCTTCGGATGTCTATAGAAGATGCTTAAAGAAGAACTCAAAACGTATTCTGATGTCTTCAGAAGTACTTCTAGAGTCTATAGAGGAACACAAGAGGCCTTTTTATGTCTATACAACTCCTTAGGAGGTCTTGTGATGTCTGCAGAAGACCTCTCTTGATTCGGAAGAGATCGTCGGATGTCTGTAGAAAATCTCAAGTTTCCAACAAATCTTCTCGTACCCCAAGAGGTCTTCAGATGCCTATAGATGACCTCAAGAGGGCTTCCGATGACTCAAAATGTCTTTTTATGTATATAGGACACATGAAGAGGTCTTCTGATGTCTATAGAAAACCTCAACTGGTCTTGCGATGTCTCAAGAGGTTTTTGGATATCTGTAGAAACCCCCAAGAAGTCTGCATAAGACCTTAGGCAGGTTTTAGATGTCCAAGAAGGTCTTTTGATATCTATAGAAGACCTAAAGAGATGTTCTGATGTCTACATAAATCTTGAATAGGTCTTCTTATGTCTATATAGGACGTCAAGAAGTCTTCTGATGTCTCAAGCGGTCTTCGGATGGCTGTAGAAGATCTAAAGAGCTCTCTAAAAAATCTTCTGATGTCCCTGGTGATCTTCCGATGCCTATAGAACTCTTCAAGAGGGCTTCCCATATATGAGGAAAAGTCAAAATTTTTTAGTTTCCATGAAGCCAAGGTTTGCACTATTATAATACGCGAACTATTGTAGTTTACCAGTAACTATGACTATTGCTGGATTAATTTAGATGTTTTTGTACAAAGCTCAAAAATTTAGCAAAAAAAAATTAATTTACGTGGTAGTTACGACCGCGTAAAGGAAAAAACATAGGTAAAAACACGTTGAAGCTAAACAGGTTTTTTACATTGCTATTCGATTTCTGATTAAACCATTCAAATGACGGACATCTGTCCAAAGTAAAAGTAGGAGAATACAAAATGAAGATTACACTTCTAATGTATCACTTTCCAAAATTTCCACTGCATCCACCTTTTATGGATGCTGACATTTTGAAGCCGGATTTCAGGTGTTTTTTTGTATTTTTTATGTAACTGGGACGCGCATTCGGATATTTCGAAAAACCAATTATAGGATTAAAGAACTCGCGATTTCGCATAATCTGATATGTATATTGAGTATGTAGCCCACACAGCAGCAGAGTAATCTACTGCCAAAGGCCAAAATTTAGTGCGATATTTTTTCTAAAAAACCTATTTTTTGGGTACAGTATTTACAATATCGTTTTGAGTGTGCTGGTACCCCGCGATATTTTAGTTTTTCGACGATCCGGATCATATGAATCACAGATCGTAAAAATCCATCTACTAGAACGGCGGAAATGGCTACTGCAAAAATTGAAAAATTTGCGAAAAATGTTTTTCAAAATATCGCTGACTAATTCGCGTTTTATGTCGATCGTTTCCATTTCAATGATGAAAGTGAATTATCACTCGTGTTTGTGCGAAAACAGCGGTTTGAAAAATTTAGTGACATGGGAGCTGTATCCGATTTATCCAAAAAATACTGTGTGATGCTACATCCACGGTTCTTGATGGATTTTATTGAAATATGTTTAGATCGATGTATTTTTTCACGGTTGATAGTGAAATCGGATGCGCATAAAAAGTGTATGCACTTTGTGCAAAATATTAGCGTTATACAGTTTGATGCACACTAAACTGCAGACGATGCTACATCTTAGCGGCCAAAGTAAATCCGGGCAAATGTGTACAAATTAAAAGAGAAGAATTCGCTGTATTGGTAAACCGCATGCGCATCAAGTGATTTTGAGGATTTCGTGATTTACACGCATTTCAAAATGAACATTACCCGATACAATTTTATTTCAAGAATATACCCCATTTAAAGGAACCCAACATTTATTTGAAAGATATCCATATCTTCTGCTAGATGTTAGCGTGTTTTCGAGAACTGATTAGAATAAAAAATGTGATTTATTGCGTGAAATTTAACTAAAATAGAAGAAAAACTCCGACCTATTTTTCTTACATTTTGTTCAACTAACTTACAAAATAAATTTTAATAAATATTTTCTCTTACAAAAATTTTATAAATTTCCTCAATATATTTTTTGTTTTTTGCTCTAATATGCAAACCGCTAAACGGATTTGTATAGTTTTGGTTTCATTTGAATCTTCGCGATGTTTAGATTACGTACATATTTTTTATATATTTTTCAGATGCATAAACAGCTTGAATTTTATTAGAACAAGTTGTAAACTACCAAATGTTTTGAATGCTTTCCTAATTTCCGCGAAAATTTACAACTTTTTCACTAAAGTTATGGGACCTCAGTAAACATATAGTATGTAGGGAGCCCCTAATTAAGAGAGTTTCTCAATATAATGATTAGAGTCTTTTAAAGATTTTTTTCTTTTTATCAGAATTGAAACCGCCATAACTTTTGCGCGCAACAACCAAAATTAGTATCTCGAACAGATTTAAGAATGGGATTTTTTTCCAAATCTATGTACCAAAAATCTTTCATGTAGCTTAAAAAAAAATTTTTTAATTTTTTTTTATGGAAAACTAAAAAATTTTGTCTTTTCTTCATATATAGAAGACCAAATGAGTTATACGGATGTCTACAGAAGACTTTAGGAAGTCTTTTAATGTCTATAGAAGACCTAAAGACGTCTACTGGTGTATATAGACGCCCTTAAGAGGTCTTCTGATGTCTATAGAGGATCTAAGGAAGTCTTCTAATGTGTTAAGAGGTCTTCGGATGTCTGTAGAAGACCTCAAGAGGTCTCCAAGAAAACTTCTGATGTCCAAGTGGTTTTCTGTTATCTATAGAACCCCTCAAAAGGATTTCTGATGTCCATAAAAGACCAAATGAGTTCTTCGGATGTCTACAGAAGATCTTAGGAAGCCTTTTGATGTCTATAGAAAACCTCAGGAGGTCTTTTGATGTCTATAGAAGACATAAAGATGTCTTCTGGTGTCTATATATGCCCTCTTCTGATGTCTATAAAGGACCTCAGTTGATCTTCTGATGTCTATAGAGCAGGCCTGCTCAAGGTGCGCACCTGAGCTGTCGGTGTGTGTCAATTTTCTCACACACACAATTTAAAAAGAGAGCTTTTGTTTTTGTTTTGAATATTTTCAAAATTAAAAATCAGTCTATATTGAACATTCAATGAGGAAGGTTCTGTTTTCGAATTTGTCTATGAATTTATATGCGTACACTGAAAAAATGAATGAAGATACTGAATACGAATTTTTATTTGCCTAAAATTTTTACGGCAAATTAGAGTGTTTGGTTTGTCAACGCACTTTGGTTTGTCACGAACTTGATTTGCAACAAATTATAACATCAACAGTCACATTTGGTCAAAATAAAATAATTATTCTACTCTATATTTTGAAATATAAAATAAAAAAAAAAACTGTTACGATATTTCTCACAGTATACAGAGAGACAAAGGAAAATTGAAATTTGTGTATTTCAAAACCAACACAATTACAAAATGTGTTTGTATGTGTCTGAGCAGGCCTGCTATAGAGGACCTCAGGTGATCTTCTGATGTCTATAGAATATCTCAGGAATTCTTTTGACGTCTATAGAAGACCTAAAGACGTCTTCTGATACCCTCAACAGGTCGTTCGATGCATCGTTCAAGAGATCTTCTAATGCCTATAGAAGACTTAATAAGGTCTTTAGATGTCTAAAAAAACTTCCAGAGTTGTTCTGACGTCTATAGAAGACCATTTCTACAGAAGACCCCAAAAGAAAATCTCAAGAGGACTTCTAATGCCTAAAGATTAGAAGATCAGTAGATTTTCTGATGACTAGAGGAGGCCTTAGGGGGTCTTCTGATGTTTGTAGAAGACGTCAGGAGATCTTCTGATATGTTCAGAAGTCCTCAGGAGGTCTTCTGATATGTACAGAAGTCCTCAGGAGGTCTTCTGATATGTACAAAAGTCCTCTGGAGGTTATCTGATATCTAAACATGTCTTCTTATGTCTATAGGCCAGTACCAATTAGAGATCTCCGGAGGTTTTCTGTTGTCTATACTAAACTTCCATATGTCCTCCGTTATCTTAGAAGAGCTAAAGAACACTATTTTGTTTAAATAAGAACAGAACTTGAACAGAACTTGGGTTGCAGGTAAGGCAACTTTAGCTGTGTTCCTTTACTTACCTGAGGTTACCATTTTTACCATTTGTTACCATTTTTAACCTGGAAAGCGTTCCTTAACCCCAAAAAGTGGTAAAACTGTAAGCAATTTTTAAGAGAGTGAGAGGTAGGTCCACGTTTTGATATAGCCCCCATGGAAAGGTACCTCCCGATTTTCGGTATTTTGAAATTGAAAATTTAGTCTTCTTTGGAAGTTTACTTTCAATTCAAAAAATTGGTATTCCGAAGTACTTGCTTTTGTCCATTTTTAGCCACGGTCGTGACACTGTTCGGCACCAGTGTATTCTTCTTTTCCGCTTAACACCTTGAGAAGCATATGGCGCTAGTGTGGTCGGCGAATATAAGTGCAACGCGTTGGAATAACTTTCAAACATGTCAGAACATCACCATATGAACTGCTACAGGGTAACTCCTCATGCTATCAGAGGGCCATTTGCATAAAGAGACACGCAGATTCTTTTAGTTCTTGTTGTTGTAGCAGTGTTTTTATTACGTTTGTATTTTCGTTCCTCCGTTCAATCTGGCTCTGGGTCTATCTCCAGTTCCAGAAAAATGTCTGCTTCGATGGGATGTAGCCACAGATCCACTGGAGTTAGATGGGTAGGTTTGGCGGGGCAGTTGAAAAGGTGTTCTGTGTCGTGCGGGCCCATGCCGCATACTGGGCAGATGTCTTGCACGGCGCGATCGATTTCCGCCCAATAAGAATTTAGGCGACTGCAATATCCCGAGCGTAGTTGAGCCAAAACTACTCTGGTTTGTCGTGGCAGCTGACGCTCCTCAGCTGCGATAGATGGGGGATGTACTCCGAGTACTTTATTCACACTATAATTGCTTAAGGCCTTGGCAACTGCGTCCGTGTGTATGCTATTCAAACTTGCTTGATATGCTTGTTGATCAAGGGGTTCTCTCCTGTATCGTTGGACCTCTCCCTCTAGAGCATGGATATCCTTCCTGATCTGCCTGAATGCGTCGGGCCCACCCACAAGATGGTGATTGAGATGGCTCACACAGTAACATCCAAGCAGGTACTGCAACGAAAGCATCTCATTGTGTTGCTATACTGGAAGAATCTTTGCCTCCTCATGTAGATGGTCCACTGAAGATTTGAGGAGGCAACCTGTTGCTGTTCTCGGGGCGTTATTCGGGCAAGTTTGAATCTTTTTCCAATTCGTATCACATAATCTCGGCGACCAGACTGGAGCCGCATAGCTTACCACAGACCGACCTATCGGCAAAGGTTTCTTTATCTGCACCCCAAGTGCTGCCGGCTATGGACTTAAGGACCTTATTCCTACTTTTCAGCTTGTCGCAGATAGCTGTGGGGTGTGCGCACGACGTGAATGTAGTGTCGAATTTGACGCCTAAAATTTTAGGGCAGTTTGTGGTCGGAATTCTGCTACCGTCGACCACGACATTCTACTCACGTCCAAACTGCGCTGTCCATGTGCTGAACAAAGGTGGTAAGATCGGTTAAATAGTTGTTCAGTCTCTCACAGATGTCATCAGGATAGTTACCCGACGCCAGGATCGTGCAATCATCCGCATACGTTACGATCTCGATGCCGTCTGGAGGGGGGCGGAATACAGGAGAGGTAGAGGTTAAACAGTTCCAGAGATATCACCGCACCTTGGGGGACTCCCTGTTTCACTCTACGGGGTTTGGACTTCTTATTCCTGAATTCCACGTACGACTGGCGTCCACACATATAGTTGACTATCCAACGTTGTCTGCTCAATATCCTCAAATAGCGTGGAGTGCCTGAGTGGCTTTTGATAAGTCAAGCGCCACCATCACTGTTCTATCGCACGACCGTTTCTGGTTGAGTCCTTGACAAATATGTGTGGTAATGGCGTGCAGAGCAGTTGTCGTGCTGTGCTGCTTACGAAATCCATGCCGATGATCGACAACTTGATAGCTATTTCTGATACTGGGGAGGACTAAGGCCTCAAGGGTCTTTGCTACGGGCGACAAAAGCGAAATCGGTCTGTACAATTCACTTTTGCCGGCATCCTTGCCTGGTTTCCGTAGTGGGATCAACCTGCCCATTTTCCAGACTTCGGGAACAACGAGGGTGGCTAGCGACAAGTTGAGAACTTTAGTGAGATACTCCAATCCCGGCTCATCCAGCTGCTTCAGCATTACCATGGAGATTCCATCAGGGCCCAACGCTTTGGATGATTTAGCGTTTCTGATGGCACTGGCAACATCATCCATTTTAAATTGTGGTGGTTCATCCTCGGCAGGAAGAGATCTGATGCGTCGTAATACTCTTCTCTTCGCCCTGTCACTATCGGGATGCTCGACAAACTGTCGATTGAAATTACTTGCGCACCTCTTCGGGTCAGTCAACTTAACGTCGCCAAACGTGACCGAGGTCCTATCTTCTTTTCTTCCAGGGTTCAAGAGTGACTTAACCGTTGAACACAATTCACTTATAGCGGCTCCAATGTTGATTTCAGATGATTTAACCATTTTTTCCGCTTATGCTCGCCGACCAGCCTGTTAGCTCCATGACTCTGGGGTCATTTGGGTTGGCACGACGATGCTCATCACGCTCATTTGCTAATCCCGTCACCTCTGCTGGAAAATTTGGTCTTACTTCGGGTATTCGACCATCAGCGATATGGCGAGCGGCTGCAGCAGTGATGATGTCTCGGAACATCCTTTCCGCTACCCGAACATCAGAAGGATTGGGCAATTCTCTGAAGCGGTGATTGGTGAACTCTCTGAAACCCGGCCAACCGGCTTTCTTATGATTGACAAATGTGCGGCGTTCAGAGGTGATGAAGTCGGTTGGTCTGATAATGGAGACAATTATGGGGAGATGGTCTGATCCAAGGGAAATGACGGGTTGCCTGGCGAACTGTGACACTCTCCTCTAATTCTGGTGGGGGCGTCCTCATTGACCGTGTAAAACGTAGAGCTATCAATCTGCTCAGCCAGCGCTGTACCTCTCTGGTCGTTTCCGAGGGCCGAATGCCATATCTCATTATGCGCATTAAAGTCCCACAGGACCAGACGATTATGATCTTCCAAAAGCGGGCTAATGTCAGGCCTATAATCTGAGATACATCTATTTCTCGGCGGGGTGTATACGTTCAGCAACTCTATTTCGGCAGTTCCACACTTGACTGCTACCCCCATACATTCCATGTACGGGTCATTAGAGACAGGCTTAAGCGAGATAGGTCTGTATTGTACAGACTGGTGCAAAGGAAAGCTAATCCCCCACCAAGTCCAGATCAACCCCTTAGATGCACCCACTTCTTACATCTATTGCATCTAACCGAAGGTTGGATGTGGGTGAAGATGCGGATGTGACAAACTGAGCCCAGATATATTGGTCCTGGGTTTTCCTCCGTCCCGACACGGACCAAAAGAATTCGGAGTAGGCATTCCGGGATATGCTGCTCCCAACACAGAAAAACGAAACAAATACAAACATATGTACACTGAGGTGGCAGCCGCTGGCCGGAACGATGATTTTGTGTTGTTCCGGGTCAATCCGGTACGAAAGAACCCGCTACCGTGGGATTGAAGATTCTTTTAGTAGGGCAGCACAATGGCTCTTGCATTACATGTTTGGGTATTACAATAGGACCCTCTCAGGCATGTCAGGTGGGATATTCATGATCTAGGAGAGATCCAACGTCACAAGAGAGAACCGTAAGAGGTAGGTTTGAATGACATTCAAACAGATGTCATAAACAACTATTGTGAGAATGCGATCATGTACATTCCCCATCTATTACAACAACACAAACAGAAGTATTTTGGCTCCACTACGTTCGGGATGGTGCAGCCACCTCAATTCCTATAAGGCAGATTACAAATACTCAAGCAGAAATATCGAAATCAGTGAACAATGATCGTAAACTGATTATGCTTCAAACATTTTCAATTTGCGTGGGTAATTAAAAATCCGGTTTCTCCCTCAATATTGCTAAGAAAACACCTAAACTTAAAAAAAAAACAATTACTTTTAAATGTTATTTTTTTATTACATGTTTCATGTTCACCTCCTTCATGTTATTGCTCTGACAACAACAACAAAAACAGCAGCAACAACAACCACAACAATTTTTATTAGATTAATTAGAGCTTAACAAATTTTACAGTATTTTTTTTTTAATTACTTTACTACGCTACGTAAAATGGTATTCAGCGAAAAAGCGCCACTAGGTCTGTCTACCACACCAATTTGTGTTGAAACTTGGAATCCATTCACTACTAATACGAGTATGTGCGACGAATAGCATGATTATATGATTATTTTCTGTTTTTGTAGTCGAGGCTCCATGCTTGTGTCTGCCTTTTAGCACTGGATGAGTATGCGCGGCAGGTTTTTTTTGTTTAATTTTTATTGTTTAGAATTTTTGTTGCGAACAACAGCAATGTTGGGTGCTGACTGGCTGGTTGGTTGTTTGCTGTTGCTGCTGCTGCTGATTGTTTGTTAACGACCCAGTGACACAATTTAACATGTGTAATTTTTTCAGCTCTGCGTTTCTTCCTCCCCCTTTGTTAGTTCTGTCGGATTTTTTTGTTTGCATGAATATAATTTGTTACTTTTTTTATACAAGTTTTTCTCCAATATTTGTTGTTAGTGTTAATTCTGATTTCAGTTCTATTCTGATGTATGTGTTTCGAATTTTTATAACATGCATTCGCTTACACAGTTTTCTATAAAATTTCGGAAATTTCGCTTTCAAATTGGAGGTTTTGCTTTATTTGGGGCGTACGGATGTGTATTGAATTGCAATACCACAGAAATCCGAAGACATCTTAACACATTAGAAGACTTCTTGAGGTCCTCTATAGACATCAGAAGACCTCTTAAGGGCGTCTATATACACCAGTAGACGTCTTTAGGTTTTCTATAGACATCAAAAGACCTCCTAAGGTCTTCTATAGACATTAAAAGACTTCCTAAAGTCTTCTGTAGACATCCGTAGAACTCATTTGGTCTTCTGTATATATGGGAAGCCATCTTGAAGGGTTCTATAGGCATCAGAAGATCACTAGGAACATCAGAAGATTTTTTGGAGACCTCTGGAGATCTTCTACAGACATCCGAAGACCGCTTGAGACATCAGAAGACTTCTTGACATCCTATATAGACATAAGAAGACCTCTTCAAGTTTTATGTAGACATCAGAACATCTCTTTAGGTCTTCTATAGATATCAGAAGACCTCTTTGGGCATCTAAAACCTTCCAAAGGTCTTTTGCAGACTTCTTGGGGGCTTCTACAAATATCCATAGACCTCTTGAGACATCGCAAGACTAGTTGAGGTCTTCTATAGACATCAAAAGATCTCTTCATGTGTCCTATATACATAAAAAGACATTTTGATGCATCGGAAGCCCTCTTGAGGTCATCTATAGGCATCTGAAGACCTCTTGGGGTACGAGAAGATTTCTTGGAAACTTGAGATCTTCTACAGACTTCCGACGACCTCTTGCGATCACAAGACCTCCTAAGGAGTTGTATAGACATAAAAAGGCCTCTTGTGTTCTTCTATAGACTCCAGAAGTACTTCTGAAGACATCAGTAGTGCTATTCTCTAACTCATTTTTGGAATTAAAGTGCTTATAATTTCGGTAATTAACAATATTATTCGGTAAGTTAGCGACCAATAAAAGGTAGTCGTAAAGTTCTACCGATAGCAACAGTGTTGTCAACTTTTATTTGAACTTTTCAGTTAATTGAACTTTTACCGATTTTTGTCGGTAACTCAAAAAAAAGATACCTCCTGAGTTCTTCTACAGACATCCAAAGACCTCTTGAGGCAACCGAAGACTTATTGAGTTTTTCTCTTTATATCTTCCATACACACGAAAAGTCCTCAGATATCAGATGAACTCCTGAAATTTTCTACAGACATTAGAAGACCTCTTTAGGTCTTCTATAAACATAGGAAGACCACTTGAGACATCGGAAGTCCACTTAATGGTCTTCTGTAAGCATCTAAAAATTTCATAGTACATCAGAAAATTTCGTAGAAACTTTTTGTGGTCTTATACAGACATCAAAATACTTATTGAGTCATCGGAAAACTTCTTGAGGTCTTCTCCAGACATAAGAATACTTCTTGAGACGTCAAAAGACCTAAAGAAATCTTCAATAAACATCAGAGAATATGTTTTGAGGTGTTCCATATGGTCATCTGAAGACCTTTTGGGATGTTGTAAAGACATCAGAAGACCTCTTTAGGTGTTCTATATACACCTAGAGATACGTTAAGATATCAGAAGACCTCTTGATGCCTTCTATAAAACTTAATACATCAGAAGACCTCTTGAAGTCTTCTCTAGACTTCAAAAGACTTCTTGATGTCTTCTATAGACATCAGAAGACGACTTGAGGTCTTCCGTAGGTCTTATATATACATCAAATACATTTAAAGAGAACAGAAGACCTCTTGATATTTTCTACAGACGTCACAAGACCTCTTTAGGATTTCTACAGACATCAGATGATCTCTTTTGGACTTCTATAGACATCACAAGACCTCTTGAAGTGTTATATATACATCGGGAGACATCTTAAGATATCAGAAGACTTCTTGACGCCTTCTATAAAACTTCAGATATCAGAAGACTCCTTGAAGTCTTCCATAAACACCAATTTTTTTAGGGGTGCTATGGACGTCAATGGACCTTTGAGACATCAGAAGGCTCTTCTTTAGTCATAAAAATAACTCTTGTGGTATTTTATAGACATCAGAATACCTCATGAAGTTTTCTATAAACATAGAACTCTTGAGACATCGGATGCGCTCTTGAGGTCTTCTATACGCATCTGAAGACCTCTTGGGCATGATTAGATTTCGGGCACAATTTTTGAGGGCTTCTAGACATCCGAAGACCTCTAAAGGTCTTCTACAGACATCAAAAGGACTCTTTTTAAGACTTCGGAAGACCTCTTAAGTTCTTCTATTGACACCTGAAGACCTCTTTGGACATCAGAAGCTTTCATGGAGGTCTTTACAGACATCTGAGGACCTCTAGAGACATCAGAAGACTTCATGACGTCTTCTATCAGAAGAGCTCTTAATGTCTTCTATAGACATAAAAAGACCTCAGTGGTCTTCTTTAGACTCTCTGAAGTTTTTTTATAGACATCAGAAGACCTCTTGCGACATCGGAAGCCCTTTTGAGGTCTCCTATAGCGATTAGAAGACCTCTTGGGACATCAGAAGATTTCTTCGAGACATCTTGAAGTCTCCTGCAGCCATGAAGACCTCTTGAAGTGTTATATATACATCGGGAGACATCTTAAGATATCAGAAGACTTCTTGACGCCTTCTATAAAACTTAAGACATCAGAAGACTCCTTGAAGTCTTCCATAAACACCAAATTTTTTTAGGGGTGCTATGGACGTCAATAGACCTTTGAGACATCAGAAGGCTCTTCTTTAGTCATAAAAATAACTCTTGTGGTATTTTATAGACATCAGAATACCTCATGAAGTTTTCTATAAACATAGAACTCTTGAGACATCGGATGCGCTCTTGAGGTCTTCTATACGCATCAGAAGACCTCTTGGGCATGATTAGATTTCGGGTATACTTTTTGAGGCCTTCTAGACATCCGAAGACCTCTAAATGTCTTCTACAGACATCAAAAGGACTCTTTTCAAGACTTCGGAAGACCTCTTAAGTTCTTCTACTGACAACTGAAGCCCTCTTTGGACATTAGAAGCTTTCATGGAGGTCTTTACAGACATCCGAAGATCTCTAGAGACATCAGAAGACTTCATGACGTCTTCTATCAGAAGAGCTCTCAATGTCTTCTATAGACATAAAAAGACCTCAGTGGTCTTCTTTAGACTCTCTGAAGTTTTTTTATAGATATCAGAAGATCTCCGGAGACATCGGAAGTCCTCTTAAGGTTTTCCATAGGCATCAAAAGACCTTCTGAGACCTCAGAAGATTTCTTGAAGTTCTTTTTAGGTCTTCTGTAGACATAAAAAATGTCTTTTGAGATATCAGAAGACTCTCTTGAGGTTTCGACAGATATCAGAGTACATCTTGAGGTCTTCTATAGACACCCGAAGACATATTTTAAAGACATATGAGGCCGTCTTGAGGTATGCTATAGACATTAGAAGACCTCTTGGAATATCAGTGGTCTTCTTTAGACTATCTGAAGTTTTTTATAGACA
Source organism: Musca autumnalis (assembly GCF_047663935.1). NCBI lineage: Eukaryota > Metazoa > Arthropoda > Insecta > Diptera > Muscidae > Musca > Musca autumnalis. The sequence goes on along the minus strand of NW_027411866.1, from coordinate 18,589,649 downwards.
TTAGGAGACCTCTTGAGACATCATAAGTCCTCTTGAGGTCTTCTATAGGCATCAGAAGATTTCTTGGAGACCTCTTTAGGTCTTTTATAGACATAAAAAGGCCTCTTGAGACATCAGAAGACCCTCTTGAGGTTTCCAAAGATACAAGTGTACATCTTGAGGTCTTCAATAGACACCCGAAGACATATTTTATAAACATAAGAAGACGTCTTGAGGTATGCTATAGACACCAGGAGATGTCTTGGAGACTACTTGAGGTCTTCTGTAGACATGAGAAGACCTCTTGTGACACCAGATGCCCCCTTGAAGACCTCTATAGACATTTTCGACATCAAATGTCCTCATAGTGCCTTCTAAAAACATCAGAATTCTTCATTAGGACTCCGACAGACATCAGAATGCATCTTGAGGTCTTCAATAGATGTCGGGAGATCTCTTGAATTCTGCTATAGACTTTAAAAGACTTATTGAGGTCTTCAATAAACCTCAAAACACCTCTTGAAGTCTTCTTTAGACATCGGGGGACCTCTTTAAGGCTTCTCTAGACATCAAAAGACCTCTTAAAGTCTTCACTAGATACCAGACGGCCTTTTGGGGTCTTCTATTGACATCAGAAGACTTATTGGGACATCAGAAGAGTTCTTGAGGGTTTTCTGTGGACATCAGAAAACCTCTTGGGACATCTGTAGATTTCTTGGAGCCCCCTTGAGGTCTTTTATAGACATAAAAAGACCTCTTGTAGTCTTCTATAGACATCAGAAGACAGGTCTTCTATGGACATCAGAAGACAGGTCTTTTATGGACAGCAGAAGACAGGTGTTCTATCGACATCAGAAGACCTGTTGAGACATCAGAAGCCCTCTTGATGTTTTTTATTGGCATCTGAAGACCTCTTGAGGCATCAGAAGATTTCTTAGAGACTTCTTGAGGTCTTGTACCGACATTCGAATACCTCTTGAGATATCAGAAGACACCAAGAGGTCTTCTATAAACATCTGAATTCTTCTTGACGATTTCGACAAATATCAGAATAAATCTTGAGGTCTTCTATAGACACCAGAAGGCCTCTGAGATATTTTATAGACGTCAGAAGACCTTTTGAGGTCTTCTATAGACATCAGAAAACCTCTTGGGACATCTGTATATTTCTTGGAGACCTCTTGAGGTCTTCTGTAGACATCAGAAGATCTCTTGAGACATCAGAAGAATTCATGATCTCTTCTAAAAACATCATAACTCTTCATTAGGATTTCGGCAAACATCAGAATGCGTCGTGGGGTTTTCTATAGATATCCGGAGATCTCTTGAAGTCTTCTATAAACATCAGGAGACCACTTCAAAAGACCTATTGAGGTCTTCAATAAACATCAAAACACTTCTTGAAGTCTAGAGGTCTTTTACAGACATTAGAACTCCTCTTGAGACATCAGAAGATTTTTTAGAGACGTCTAGAGGTATTTTACAGACATTAGAATATCTCTTCAGTCATCAGAAGCCCTCTTGAGGTTTTCTGTTGGCACCTGAAGATCACTTGAGGCATCAGAACATTTCTTAGAATCTTTTACAGACATTAGAATACCTCTTGAGATATCAGGAGACCTCAAGAGGTCTTCTATAAACATCAGAATTCTTCTTGACGATTTCGACAAATATCAGAATAAATCTTGAGGTCTTCTATAGACACCAGAAGTCCTCTGAGATATTTTATAGACGTCAGAAGACCTCTTGAGGTATTCTATAGACCATTCGACAGACATCAAAATGCATCTTGAGGTTTTCTATAGATGTCGGGAGACCTCTTGAAGTCTTCTATAAACATCAGGAGGCCTCTTAAAGTATGCAATAGGCTTCAAAAGACCTACTGATGTCTTCAATAAACCTCTTGAAGTCTTTTATAGATATTAAACAACCTCTTGAGGACATCTATAGGCATCCGAAGACCTCGTTATTTCTTCAAGTTGTCTTCTGATGTCTTTAGAAAACGTCAAAAGACTTCTGGTGCCCAAAGAAGACCTCGAGGTTTTCTTCAGATATCGGAATACCTCTTCAAGTCTTCCCTGACGCCTCCTACAGACATCAGAAGACAACTTGATGAGATCTTGAGATCTTCTACATTCATCAGGAGAAACATTGAGACACCAGAAAACCTCTTGAGGTTTTTTTTGACATCAGAAGACCTTTTAGGAAATAAAAAAAACTTTACATGCATCAGGAGACATCAGAACACCACTGGGGGTCTTCTATGGACATCAGAAAACTTCCTTTTGAGGTTTTCTATAGACATCCAAAGATCACTTGAGGCATCAAAAGACTTTTTGATGTCTTCTATAGACATCAGAGGACCTTATAGGGTCTTCTATAGACATCATAAGAGTAATGTGGTCTTCTGTAGATATCAGATGATCTCTTTATGTTTTCTATGGACATCGGAAGACCTATTGAAACATCGGAAGCCTTCTTCTATTGACAACTGACGATCTCTTTATAAAAGTTGTTAATAATATTTCCTTGAGATATAACATATCCATGAGTTTCGTTTGTTCCACAACCTATGGTGAAATTTGATGAGGAATATTTCTCCATTAACATCATCCACCTAAAATGCAGTACAGTGGGACAAATCGAGCTAATTTCGGAAAAATACAAAGAAATAAAATTTCAAGACATTTTTCTATACCCAAGATAGATGTAATATTTGACAGATACTTTTTATATTTACCGGATTCAGTTGCTTGGTGGATTATAGTCAAATTTGATTTAGAATATTTCGTGCTTTGACATCAATCGCAAAATGGGTATAAGAATTTAGTTAAATAATGTGTTAAATCAGGTCAAATAAATGGATAAATATTAAAATATTTTTATAAAAGTTGTTGGTAATATTTCCTTAAGATATTTCATATCCACGAATTTCATTTGTTCGACAACCTATGGTGACATTTGATGAGGAATATTTTTTCCATTAACATCATCCACCTAAAATGCAGTACAGTGGGACAAATCGAGCTAATTGTAGAAAAAGTACAAACAAATAAATTTTCAAGATATTTTTTTATACCCAAATAGAATTGATATTTGACTGACCCTTTCTGTATTTACCGGATTCAGTTTCTTGGTGAGTTATAGTAAAATTTGAGGTAGAATATTTCCTCCCTTGACATCAAGCACCTATACTAAAGTATTGTGGGACAAAATGGGTATAAGAATTTAGTCAAATAATGTGTTAAATCGGGTGCCACCGTGGTGCAATGGTCAGCACACCCGCCTTGCACGCAGAAGGTCGTGGGTTCGATTCCCCGACTAGGCAACATCAAATTTTCAACGAAATACCCCTCAGTAATGTTGGCGACATTTCCTGAGTATTTCAGCCATGTAAAACTTCTCTACAAGTGGTGTCGTAGGACACGCCGTTTAGACTCGGCGATAAACTGTAGGTCCCATATCATTAAGCAAATATGAATCGGGGCTAATATGAATCGGGGTGGGTGACGTAGGGGATGGAAGATACCAAGGAACGGTCCTGACCGGTTTTAACATGACAAAGCCCAGCGTTTATCTTGGTCCCTCTTTCATCTCAAGCGGACACTGACCTCCCCGTGGTGTCACCTGGGGAACTGCCTTTAACATCCGTTAAAGGTAGTGAGCTAACATGTGCCGCGCGTTCACCCATAAGATCGTTAAAAACTTGGGCTTGGGCGTCGGGCTAGTAACCCTCCCCTAGAAAAAACAGTCTACTATGAAAACACGAAAGAAAGGAAAAACAAACCCCCCTAAAGTTGACGAACCCGGCAAACGTTTCAAGGACCATGATCTGCGAATCTGTACCTGGAATGTTCGCACTCTTTATAGAGAAGACGCACTTAAAAAGTACAAGGCCGATATTACTGCCATACAGGAAATACGATGGATTGGGAAAGGCGTCACAACAACACCTAAAGGTGACGTACTGTATTATAGCTGCCATGACATAAAGCATGAGTTTGGTTGCGGATTCGTAGTTAGTCGGAGACTAGAACATCTGGTAACCAGCTTCACCCCAGTGAATGAAAGACTTGCTGCAATTTGAATAAAAGCTAAATTCTTCAACATCAGCTTTATTTGTGCTCATGCTCCCACTGAAGAAAAGGACGAACAGACCAAAGATATATTTTACGAGCGCTTAGAAGAAACATATGACCGTTGCCCTGCCCATGACATTAAAATCATTCTAGGCGATTTTAATGCCAAAATTGGAAAGGAGAATATCTTTGGCCCAACAGTCGGGAAATTCAGTCTCCACCGTGAAACATCTGACAATGGTATGAGGCTGATAGACTTTGCAGCTGCAAAAAACATGGTAGTTAGCAGTACCAGATTTAATCATCTCGATATTCATAAGGGCACCTGGCTATCTCCAGATCAAAGAACAAGTAATCAAATTTATCATGTTGTAATAGATGGAAGACATTCATCCAGCGTGTTGGATGTTCGATCGTTCCGAGGCGCAAACATTGATTCGGACCACTGCCTTCTTGCAGCAAAGGTACGTACCCATCTAAACGTTGCAAATAAAGCACGAACATACACAACGCGGAAGTTGGACATCGATAGGCTGCAAACACAACAGATAGCCACAGCATATTCCACTCAACTAGCCCAATTGCTTAACGCGAGCACTCCTTGTCCCGATAACATAACAACACAATGGCAAAATATTGCCCACTCCATGCAAACAGCCGCAAAATCCATACTTGGATTCCAGAGACCTCCACAAAGGAATTCATGGTATGACCAGGAATGTCGTGCTACTACCGAAGAGAAAAATGCGGCATATAGAGCTACTTTACAATCAGTAGCAACACGTAGCGCACGAGAGAGATGTCGGGAGAAAAGGAGGGAAGAGAAACGTCTTTCCGCAAGAAAAAGAGAGAAATGGAAAAGCGGGAGTGTGAAAAAATCGAGATGTACAGGAGCCAGAATGAAGTCCGAAAATTCTACCAATGAGTGAAACATCAAACAGATGGCTTTGGTACAGGCACATCCTCCTGTAGACACCAGCAAGGTAATCTGGTAACAGATACTGATTGCGTGCTCAGAATATGGAAGGAACATTTCTCCAAACTGCTGGTATCCAATAGTAGCAAATACGATGATACCACAGATCCAATCCCAGAAGATGGTATAGAATGTATACCGCCCGGCCAAGATGAGGTAAAAACAGCAATCAACCGACTGAAGAATAATAAAGCAGCCGAAGCCGATAGCTTACCAGCCGAGCTGTTTAAAACCGGAGGCGACGCGCTGATGAGGTGTATGCATCAGCTAGTTAGCACCATCTGGCAGGAATAACGCGTACCCGACGATTGGAACCTGAGCATCTTATGTCCCGTCCACAAGAAAGGAGATAAGACTGTATGTTCCAACTATAGGGGCATAAGTCGTCTCCCTATTGCCTATAAGATAGTGTCAGGGATATTGTGCGAACGACTAAAGCCAATGGTCAACGAAATAATTGAACCATACCAATGTGGCTCTAGACCTGGCAGGTCCACCATTGACCAGATATTTACCCTGCGGCAAATCCTAGAGAAGACCCAAGAGATGCAGATCGACATATTTCACCTTTTTGTCGATTATAAAGCAGCATTCCACGCAATGTCTGAATTTGGTATCCCCGCAAAGCTCATCCGGCTTTGTAAGATGACTTTAACTGATACTAGGTCCTCAGTTAAAATTGGAAAGAACTTCTCCGAAGAATTTTGTACCAGAAGAGGTTTCAGACAAGGAGACAGCCTTTCGTGTGACCTATTCAACATTTTGCTGGAAAAGGTAATACGAGATGCAAATGTCAAAAGAAATGACACAATTTACACCAATAGCCACATGTTACTTGCTTATACTGATGACATAGACATCATGGGACGATCAGTAAAGGAAGTAATTGATACCTTTAGGAAGGTCGAAGCAGAATCTGCGAAAGTGGCTCTGATGGTAAACGGCGAAAAGACAAAATTGATGGTGTCGACGCGCAAAGCGTCCATAGAGGTCGGACCAACTGTGGAAGTTGGTACCTACAATTTTGAGGTAGTTAAAGACTTCGTCTACCTCGGCACTGCCATAAACACAACAAACAACATCAATTGTGAAATAAGAAGAAGAATTGTATTGGCCAACAGATGCTACTATGGTCTAAGTAAGCAATTTAAAAACAAAGCCACATCTCGTCAAAAAAAAAAAAAAAAAAAAATAACACTATACAAAACGCTGATACTACCCGTGCTAATGTATGGCTCCGAAGCATGGGTACTTGCGCAAGCAGATAAGGCAGTGTTTGGTGTGTTTGAGAGGAAAATTCTTCGAAAGATCTACGGGCCGATTTGCGTTGACGGTGAACATCGACGTATTCCAAAAAGTCAAGCGAAAAAACAGAGAGGAATGGAGATCTTTTCTTAGTTCGGTCTATGGAACAAATGTTCTGTAATGGGCCAACTAAGTAAGTAAGTAATAAGCATCTGAAGACGTCTTGAAGTTTTCTATAGACATCACAAGACCTCTTTAGGTATTCTAGAGATATAAGATGTGCCTTCAATAGATATCAGAAGACCTCCTTAGGTCTCTTAAGGCCATCAGAAAATTTCTTGTAGACCCCTTAAGGTCTTCTACAGACATCGGAATATAGAAAACGTCTGGAGGTTCTTTTGTAGATAATATGAGGCCTTTTGAGATCTTTCATAGGTAAAAGAATACCTTTTGACGTCTTCTAAAGCCGACAGAAAACCTCTTCGTGTCTTCTGTATACATCAGAAGACTTCTTTAAGTTTCCATAGACATCAGGATACTTTTGAGATCTTCTATAGACATCAAAAGAATTTTTCGGATTATCTCTAGACATCAGAAGTCCTCTTGAGGTTCTCTATTGAAATCACAAGACCTCTTTAGGTCTTCTAAAGACATCAGAAGACCTCCTAAGGTCTTCCATAGACATCAGAAAACCTTCTGAGGCCTTCCAAAGACATCAGAAACCCTCTTAAGGTCTTCGACAGAGATAAAAATACCTCTTGTGGTCTTCTATAGCCATCTAAAGAGCCATTGAAGTCTTCTTTAAACGTCAAAAGACCACTTGAGGTCTTCTACTGACATCAGAGGACCTCCTGAGGTCTTTTTTAGACATCAGAAGACTTCCTGAGGTCTTCTGTACACATTAGAAGATACCTTGAGACATCAAAAGACCACTTGAAGTCTTCTGTAGACATCAAAGGACCTCCCTCCTGTGGACTTCCATAGAAATCAGCAAACCTCTTGAAGTTTTCTATGGACATTAGAAGATATCTTGAAGTTTTATACACCAGAAGATCTCTTTAAGTCTTCTATGGATTTTAGAAGTTCTCTTGAGACATCGGAAACCATTTTAATGTCTTCTATAGGCATCTGAAGACCTCTTGAAGTTTTCTATAGGCATCACAAGACCTCTTTAGGTATTCTAGAGTTCTCTAGGTCTTCTATGAACAACAAAAGATCTCTTAAAACATAGAAAGCCCTCTTAAGGTCTTCTATTGGCAATTGAAGACCTCTTGGGACATCAGAAAATTTCTTTGAGACCCTTTGAGGTCTTTTACAGACATCCGAATACCTCTTGAGACTTCAGAAGACTTCTTGAAGGTCTTCTATAGACATAACAAGACCTCATGTGGTCTCCTATAGACAGCAAATAACCTCATGTGATCTTCTATTGGCAGAAGAAGACCTCTTTATGTTTTCTATGAACATCAGAACACCTCTCGAGACATTGGAAGCATTTTTAAGGCCTTCTGCAGGCTTCTAAAGACTTCGAGGGATATTAGAAAATTTCTTGGAGACCACTTGTGATCTTCAGTACACATCAGAAGACGTCAATGCAATCTGGGATGGAATACAGGAAAGTTAAAGGTATTACAACAGCTGAGGTATTACAACAGCTTGGGAACTCTCGACATGGATTCGACTTCTTGTTTCTAAATTCCACGTATAACTGGCGTGCACATACTTATACAATTGATTTTAAACATGACAGGAGGGTAGTCTGTTCGATGTCCCCAAACAGTGTGGAGTCGAGCGCCACTATCATTGTCCTTTCGCATGGAGTGTTCTGCTTGAATATTCGACTATTATGTGTGGAGATGGCGTGCAGCGTCGTACAGTGCGATTGTAATGTTGAGCTTTTTACGAGATCTATGCTGTTGGTCGGCCACACTGGTTCGCTATTTCTGACGCTGGAGAGGAGGAGTGAAGCCTCCAGTGAGCGAAATCTCTCTGGAAAATTACCCTGCCCATTTTCCAGACTTCGGACAGTTGGTGGCGATAAGTTGTGAGCTTTGATAAGATACTCAACCACCATACTCACCATTACAATGGATATTCCACGAGGGCCCAACGCTTTGAATGATTTATCATTCCTGATGGCTCATCTTTGGCGGGAAGGGATCCAATGCGAGGTAGTACTTTTCTCTTCGCTCTGTCAATACCGGGATGCTCGACAAAATGTCGATTAAAAAAAAATAAAATAAAAAATAATAAAAATATTTTTTGTTATAAAAGTTCACCAACAACTTTAGATACGAGTATTTCATATCCACGGATTTCTTTTGTTAGCTGACCTATAGTGAAATTTGACGGAGAATACTTTTTCATTAACTTCAATTACCTGAAAAATAGTACTGTGAAACAAATTGATCTAAACAAAAAACAAATAAATAAAAAAAAAAAATTGAAATATTTTTATAAAAGTTGTTGGTGATATTTCCTTGAGATATAACATATCCATGAATTTCATTTGTTCGACAACCTATGGTGGAATTTGATGAGGAATATTTTTTCCATTAACATCATCCACCTAAAATGCAGTACAGTGGGACAAATTGAGCCAATTTTTAAAAAAAAGTACAAACAAATAAATTTCCAAGATATTTTTCTATACCCAAGATAGACGTGATATTTGACTGATATTTATTATATCTACCAGATTCAGTTGCTTGATGACCTATAGTGAAATTTGATGTAGAATATTTCGTCCTTTGACATCAACCGCAAATAATGTTAGTCAAATAATGTGTTAAATCAGGTCAAATAAATGGATAAATATCAACATATTTTTATAAAAGTTGTTGGTAATATTTCCTTGGGATATTACATATCCACGAATTTCTTTTGTTTGACAACCTATCGTGAAATTTGATGAGGAATATTTGTTCCACTAACATGAACCACCTAAATGCAATACAGTGGGACAAATCGAGCTAATTTTGGAAAAAAAAAATACAAAGAAATAAAGTTTCAAGATATTTTTCTATACCCTAGATAGATGTGATATTCAGTTGCTTGGTGAGTAGTAGTGAAATTTGATGTAGAATATTTCCTCCTTTTACATCAAGCACCTATAATAAAGTATTGTGGGACAATGGGCAGGGTCATTTTCCAGAGAGATTTCGGTCACTTGAGACTTCACTCCTCCTCTCCAGCGTCAGAAATAGCTAACCAGTTGCTTCCGACCAACAGCATAGATCTCGTAAAAAGCTCAACATTACAATCGCACTGTACGGCGCTGCACGCCATCTCCACACATAATAGTCGAATATTCAAGCAGAACACTCCATGGTGGCGTTCGACTCCACACTGTTTGGGGACATCGAGCAGACTACCCTCCTGTCATGTTTAAAATCAATTATATATGTGCACGCCAGTTATACGTGGAATTTATAAACAAGAAGTCGAACACATGTCGAGAGTTCCATAGCTGTTGTGATACCTCTGCAACTGTTTAATCTTTAACATTCCTGTATTCCATCCCACATTGCATTGACGTCTTCTGATGTGTACTGAAGATCACAAGTGGTCTCCAAGAAATCTTCTAATATCCCTCGAGGTCTTCAGAAGCCTGTAGGAGGCCTTAAAATTGCTTCCGATGTCTCAAGAGGTGTTCTGATGTTCATAGAAAACCTAAAGAGGTCTTCTGCTGTCAATAGAAGATCATAAGAGGTTATTTGCTGTCTATAGGAGACCACACGAGGTCTTTTTATGTCTATAGAAGACCTTCAAGAAGTCTTCTGAAGTCTCAAGAGGTATTCGGACGTCTAAAGAAGACATCATAGGCTCTTTAGATTTCTATAGAACACCACAAGAGGTATTTTTATCTCTGTAGAAGAACTTAAGAGGGTTTCTGATGTGTATGGAAGGCCTCAGGAGGATTTCTGATGTCTATGGTAGACCTTAGGAGGTCTTCTGATGCCTTTAGAAGACCTAAAGAGGTCTTGTGATTTCTATAGAGAACCTCAAGAGGACTTCTGATGTCTAGAGATAATCCGAAAAAGTCTTTTAATGTCTATGGAAGATCTCAAAAGTATCCTGATGTATATGGAAAATTTAAAAAAGTCTTCTGATGTATACAGAAGACACCAAGAGGTTTTCTGTCACCTTTAGAAGACGTCAAAAGGTATTCTTTTACCTAAAAAGATCTCAAAAGGCCTTATGTTATCTATAAAAGAACCTCAAGACGTTTTTTATATTCCGAAGTCTGTAGAAGACCTCAAGGGGGGGTCTACAAGAAATTTTCTGATGGCCTTAAGAGACCTTAAGAGGTCTTCTGATATCTATTGAAGGCCTCAAGAGAACATCTTATATCTCTAGAATACCTAAAGAGGTCTTGTGATAATGCATTAAAATATTCTTTTAAAATAATTTTGGGGAAGTAAGGAACAAAAACATCACTAAATTTTATGGCTACAGGTATAATATGTTCTACAAAAATGTCCACCTTAGTGTTGTTGTTAATATTGCTAACCACATTCCTGTGTTGAATCATTATAAAATTTATAATACTTAATAAAAGTACAAAAATAGCTATTTCCTGCGAGCTTACGAGAAGGGGCAGGGGAACTTCTATTTAAGCACCATCAACCTGTACAACTTTTTTGCAAGCCGTGTCCAATTATATTGCCTAAATATTGCAATTTCTTGGTGTAACTTTATTCCTCTAGCATTTTTTTGTTCATCTCTACCTACTATATTTTTATTTTGTTTGCATTATATTTAAATTATTGTGGACTTTATTTATAAAACAAATATGTTTTTTCAAAATAGTCTGGCTTAATCCCATTGTTGTTGTTTTAATATTTTAAAACAACTATTTTATTAGTGGAAAAGATTTGGCATTGTTCGCCAAGGGGTAAGGCAGGGAATACTATAGTTTCGATCCACGCCACTGGATCTCATCAGTTCCCTTGTTTCTTGTTTGTGGATATTCTCCACCGAAGTTATTTTTTAATAACTTCTTCAACAAGAAACTTTTTATACCCAAACATCAATCGTCAGCTCGAAGTATAAAGGTAAGCAAAGAAAAAAGTTCAATGAGAAGTTTTTCCTTGGCAACCTCACACAACTCCGACGAAAGTGTCTGCGAAAACAATTCAAACCTCTTCCACTAGTATGTGTCGTCGAATTTCGACAAATGCACACACCAAAATTTGGTTGGTCTGCTTTACAGCAAAAACAACACACGTCGTGCCTGTGTCTTCAATTTGAAGCATTGTGGCGTTTTTTTATTGGGATAGCGTTTGCAATTTTCGACGACACATACAAGTGGAAGAGGTTTGAATTGTTTTCGCAGACACTTTCGTCGGAGTTGTATGAGGTTGCCAAGGAAAAACTTCTCATTGAACTTTTTTCTTTGCTTACCTTTATACTTCGAGCTGACGATTGATGTTTGGGTATAAAAAGTTTCTTGTTGAAGAAGTTATTGAAAAATAACTTCGGTGGAGAATATCCACAAACAAGAAACAAGGGAACTGATGAGATCCAGTGGTGTGGATCGAAACTATAGTATTCCCTGCCTATCCCCTTGGCGAACAATGCCAAATCTTTTCCACTAATAAAATAGTTGTTTTAAAATATTTAAACAACAACAATGGGATTAAGCCAGACTATTTTGAAAAAACAAAATTGCAAACGCTATCCCAATAAAAAAACGCCACAATGCTTCAAAATAAAACAAATATTAATTTTTGTTTGTTTGAAATTTCCAAACAATTTTATAATTGTGTTTAACCACATAACATAATAAAAGTAAACAATGCATATCCAAACAAATTAACCGAAAATGAAAATAAAATTAAACAACACCTTTTATAAAATAACAACAACAATTTCTTGATGGTTAATTAAATATCATTATTTTATATTAATTGTTTAACAAAAAACATTGTTATTTTTCGCACTTTATTTAAATTTAATATGCAATTATTTTTGAAAAAGGCGGGGCTATAACATTTTTATTTAATTTGGTTTTAAAAGAAAAAAAAGCAAAAAAAAAAAAAATAAATAATAAAAATGAAAATAAATTAATTATTAAATTCAACTTCATTATTTACTTTGCTTTGGTGATAATACTATACATACTACTATGGAGCTATAAATAAATCTCGTGTTTAAAACATATTGCTTGGCATGTCCCATATAATAATAACAACAACAACAGCAACACACCGTACAGCTGACTGAGTACAATTGCAGATTAATGAAATAACTAATGACAATATTAATGACGTCAATTGAATAATTAATAGTGAAAAACAAGAAAGCAAAAAAAAAAAAATGAATTGAAAAAAAAAAAAACTTTGAACAATGCATATTAATTCATACTCTAACATTTGTGTGCTATGTTTGAAATCTATAGACACATCCATAACAAACACTTAGTCCCGGTCCACACTAGCCTGAATTTCATTAAAAAATGTCATGAAATTAGTCATTCTTAGTTCGAATTCCCCACTACAGCAATTTTATGATTTTACTCTACTATGGAACTCGATCCAGAAACTCAAAATTTCATGATATTTTTTTATGAAATTCGCGCTAGTGTAGACCGGGACTTATGACCAGGGGTATAACAATAACAACAACAACAGCGACAGCAACATCGTCATGATCACCTGCAAACAAAAAAAGCGCAATAATTTTGATTACAGCAGCCGCCAACGAGCCAGCGATCGAATAGTCAAAGACGCAAAATTTCATAATATTGCAATTTATTACAAAAAAGTATGACAGCATTTTAGATTAGGTTAGATTTTTATTTCATATCACCTTAAGGGGGCTTACATTAATTGATTTATGACAAATCATTATTACCACATCATTTTAGGGTAGCTCCGACAATGAGGAAAATACTCTCCATCACATTTCATTACAAGTCACCGAACAAAATAAATTCGTAGATATATAATTTCTCAGAAAAATATCACCATGTATTTTATATAAAAAAATATTTATGTGCATTCTTTAAATTTTTCTGGTTCAGTCCAACTTGCCCCACTATAATACATTTTAGGTGGATAACGTTAATGGACGAAATGTTCTACATTAAATTTCACTATGGGCCCCGAACGAAAGAAATTCGTAGATATAATATTTGTCAAGAAAATATCGGCACGAATTTATATGTATAAAAATAAATCATTTTTTTCCATTTTTGAATTTTTCTGCTTCGGGCCAATGTGCCTTACTATAATACATTTTAGGTGAATGATGTTAATGGAAGATATGTTCTACATTAAATTTCACTATAGGTCACCGAACAGAAAAAATCCGTAAATATAATATTTTCCAGCAAAATATCACCATGAATTTATATATCAAAATATAATATTATTATATATAATAATATAATATTTTACAATTTTCTGGTTAGGTTTAATTTTCCCCACTATAGTACATTTTAGACGGACGATGTTAATGGAAGAAATATTCTATAGTAAATTTCGCTACAAGTCCCCGAACAAATAAAAATTCGTAGGTAAGGGAAATATCACCACTAATTTATATATATAAATATATATGCATATATTTTTAAACTTTTTGCATTTTTCTAGTTCGGGCCAATTTGACCAACCCTAATACATTTTAGGTGGATGAAGTCAATGGAAGATATCGAGCCCTTCCCGCGAAAAAGGTGTAAGCGACAAAAAGCTAATTTTACAGGAGACGGTTTTTATTGAATAACTTTTGACATAACCAAAATTGTTTATTCAAATTTGGTATAGTTCTGTTATTAAATCCTACTTACTGAAAAAATAAAAAAATTGTGGAACATCTATACTTATAAAAGAGTTCAGTAATGATGACTCACTGATTCACTGACTCACTGACTGACTGACTGACTGACTGATAATCAACGCCCAGACTAAACGGCTAAAGCTAGAATCTTGAAATTTTGGGTGAGGGTCACTCTTGGTCCGAAGGTGTCAGATAAGGCTGGATTTTTGGAAATTCGAACTAGAACTGTATAAAAGTACTAAAAGGTACTAAATATGGTACCCTTTGTATTAGGCAAACGCGAGGAGCTAGAATTCTGAAATTTGGAATGAGGTTCACTGATGGTGAGTTAGAAAGGTGTACCAAATGGTTTTTGGAAATTCGAACTATAAGTGTACGAAAAATACTAAAAGTTACTAAATATAGTACTATTTGGTATTGCGTGAACGGATAGAGCTAAAATCTTGAAATTTGGAATGCAAATCAAGGTTAGAAAGATGAGTTAATACAAGGAGGTGGTTTTGAAAATGTGCACTCATGTGTACGAATAGTAGTAAATGGTACTAAATTTGGTACAATTTGAATTAGGGCGAACCGATAAAGTTGGAATTCTGAAATTTGTGAATTACTATTACAGTTGGAGTGTAGGTTAGAGATATGGAGGTAGTTTTCGAAGTTCGTACATATGGGTACGAAAGGTACTAAATAGTACCAAATAAGGTGCAATTTGGATTTGGGGGAACGGATGGAGCTGGAATCCTGAAATTTAGAATTAGGATTACTGTCGGGGTGTAGGATAGAAGTATTTTGGAAATTCGTACTTTTGGGTACGAAAAGTACTAAATGGTACCAAATTTGGTACAATATGAATTTAAGTGATCGGATAGAGCTGGAATAGTGAAATTTGGAATTAAGATTACTATTGGAGTGTGGGATTGGGATACTTTTGGAAATTCGTACTTATGGCAACGAAAAATACTAAATGGTACCAAATTTTGTACAGTTTGGATTTGGGTGATCAGATACATTTGGAATCCTGAAATTCGAAAGTAAGATTACTTTTGGAGTGTTGGATAGAAGTAGGTTTGAAATTCGGACCTATGGGAACAAAAATAACTAAATGGTACTAAATTTGGTACAATTTGGAATACGGTGATCTGATGCAGCTGTAATTCTTAAATTTGGAATTAAGATTACTGTTCGCGTGTAGGATTGAGGTAGTTGTGGATATTGGTACTCTTGGGTACGAATAGCACTAAATAGTACCAAATTTGGTACAATTTGGATTTGGGTGAACGGATATAGCTGAAATTCCGAGATTTGGAATAAGGAGTACGATTGGAGTGTGGATAGATAAAGTTTTGGAAATTTTTAGTTATGGGTAGGAAAAGTACTAAATAGTACTAAATTTGGTACAATTTAGATTTCAAGATGGGATACATTTGGAATCATGAAATTCGGAATTAAAATTGTTGTTGGAGTGTTGATAGAGGTAGGTTTGGAAATTCGTACTTTGGATACGAATAGTACTAAATGGTACCAAATTTGGATTTGAGTTATCGGATGTATCTGGGATTCTGAAATTCGGAATTAAGCTTATTGTTTGAACATAGCACTGAGGTAGTTTTGAAAATCTGTACTTATGTGTACGAAAAGTACTAAATGGTACCAAATCTGGTACAATTTGGATTTGTGTGAACGGTGAACTGGAATCCACAGATTCGGAATAAGGATTACTGTTGGTGTGTAGGATTGATGAAGTTTTTGAAATTTTTAGTTTTATGGGTACGAAAAGTACTAAATGGTACCAAATTTTAATTTATGTGATCGGATACATTTGGAATCCTGAAATTCGGAATTACGATTACTGATGGAGTGTTGAAAGAGGAAGGTTTGGAAGTACGTACTTTGGATACGAAAAGTACTAAATGGTATCAAATTTGGTACAATTTGGATTACTGTGATCGGATGCAGCTGTAATCCTGAAATTTGGAATTAAGATTACTGTTGGCGTGTATGATTGAGGTAGTTGTAGAAATTCGTACTAATGGGTACGAAAGTACTAAATGGTACCAAATTTGGTACAGTTTGCATTTGGGTGAACGGATATAGCTGGAAACCCGAGATTTGGAATAAGGAGTACTGTTTGAGTGTAGGATTGATAAAGTTTTGGAAATTTGTAGTTATGGGTAGGAAAAGTACTAAATAGTACTAAATTTGGTACAATTTGGATTCAGTGATAGGATACATTTGGAATCGTGAAATTCGGAATTAAAATTGATGTTGAAGTGTTGATAGAGGTAGGTTTAGAAATTCGTACTATGGATACGAATAGACCTAAATGGAACCAAATTTGGATTTGAGTTACCGTTTGAACATAGCACTGAGGTAGTTTTGAAAATTTGTACTTATGGGTACGAAAAGTACTAAATTTGGTACAATTTGGATTTTGGTGATCTGATGTAGCTGCCATCCCCAATTTTGAATTTAAAATACCTGTTGAATTGTAGGATTGATAAAATTTTGGAAATTTTTAGTTATGGGTAGGAAAAGTACTAAATAGTACTAAATTTGGTACAATTTGGATTTGAGCGAACGGATAGAGTTGGAATCAAGAAATTTGGAATTAAGATTATTGTTGGAGTGTAGGATTGAGATATAGAAGTAGTTTTTGAAATTCGTACTTATGAGTGCGAAAAGTACTAAATTTGGTACAATTTGGATTTGAGCAAACGGCTAGAGCTGGAATCTTGAAGTTTGGAATTAAGATTACTGTTGGGGTGTAGGATTGATGAAGTTTTGGAAATTCGTACTTATATGTACGAAAAGTACTAAACGGTACTAAATTTGGTACAACTTGGATTTGAGCGAACGGGTAGAGCTGGAATCAAGAAATTTGGAATTAATATTACTGTTGGAGTGTAGGATTGAGATATGCTACAACTTGGATTTGAGCGAACGGTTACAGCTGGAATCTTGAATTTTGGAGTTAATATTACTGTTGGGGTTAGTTTTGGAAATGCGTACTTAGTTTTAGAAATACGTACTTATGCTTACAAAAAGTACTACATTTTGTACAATTAGGATTTAGGTGAAATTATAGCGCTCGAATCCTAAAATGTGGAATTAGGTACGTTCATCCAATACAAAATTGTACCATACATGGAACCATATCGTACCCTTAAATGGTTCCATGTATGGTACAATTTTGTATTGGATGAACGGATAGATCTGGATTCGTGAGATTTGGAATTAAGATTATTGTTATCATTTGCTTATAACGTCCGATTTAAGAAATATGTGCCATAAATATACGTAAAAAGTTGTAAATGGCACAGGATTTGGTACAATTTGTTATTGTGTAATGGGAATTTTGAAATAATAGGAGGAGGTTCGTATGTATATATTTACATGTAAAGTACTAAATAGTTCTATAATTGGGGGAACAGATAGAGCTAGAAATGAGGATGGCGGTTGTTGGGTTAGGCCGTATTTGCGCTGAGAACCTCAATTAAAATATCTCAAAAAATGTGGATTGCTCTTGATGTGTAGGCGTGACAAAAATCGAACTAAAGTGGTACGTATTAGTACACAAAATTTGTTTTATATATTTAACGCATACGAAGTAGCGGGCACTTTGCTAGTCTTCAATATAACGGTAGTTTGTGTCGCTTACATCTTTTTCGCTGTCACGCAATCAGGCTTTTACATTGAGAAGTGGCGGTTACATCAAAAAAAATTATTTGAAACAAATAATTTTTAGAGTAATTCTTATCTACAATTTAAAAACAAAGTACACTAATTTTATAGCAAGTATTTATTCGAAGAATTATAAGATTAAGACGCATTTCTTGTAATATAGTTGAAAAACGACATGGTATGTAAATGTGCAATTTGATGTAAGCGACAATTCGCTGTCACAAACAAATGTACACAAAAAGCAAAAATGGCGCTTACATCAAAATTGTTTTTGCTCTGATTTCGTAACGGTACATGGCTGAGTTCTAAAAATTTGGGAGATGGTGTGTTGGAATATTCTTCATAGATTTCCGTAAAAAAACGAAAATCGAAAAAATGTCGCTTACATCATTTTCGCGGGAAGGGCTCGATATGTTCTACCATAAATTTCACATAATATTTCTCAGGAAAATATCACTAAGAATTTAGGGTAAGTGCTCCTATCTCCGGCATGTACCAGTAGTCGGCATCTTTCGTATTTGAGTTTAAATAACTCAAAATTTCTGTAACAAAATATGAAAATAATATCAAAAAGGCTTTAACAATACTCTCAGCTAACTATGTGTAAAATTTCACTGAGCTAAGACCATTTATTATATCGAAATTTAGCTTTTTGTTAGTGAGCGTTTTTCACCACAACCGAAAATGCATGTCTCTTAAGAAAAAATTAGTGGATACGTCAACATAATAATGTCTGTAATTATAATAAAATTTAAAAAACTTTTGCAAAATTGTTGTTGTTTTCGTAAAGAATAGTCAAAAGAACACTTTAGAAAAATAAATTATTAAAAAATTATTTTAATTCTGGCCTTTTTGCCGATGCCGACTTTAGGGACAACAAAATGTAAAGTTTGCCAGAAGTCGGCATGGGGTGAAAAACACCCGATTTGTCCGTTATTTTTAGCTCAAAATTGTACAAAAATGTTAAATAAGTACTTTAAAGTCTAATTAATAAAAATAGTTTGATTAAAATAATGATTTTTTAGTGATTTAGGCATGGTTTGAAGTGCGTACATTTGTGTCATGTCGGCAATTGGGTAATAGTTGCCGACTATAGCACCAAATAATTTATTTAAGCAATATATTTACAATTGTTTTACTTTTATGATGTAAAATTATTTGAAATATGAACTAATACTGTAGATACTACTGACCTTTCAAGTAATTTCGTTTATGTTAAAAACAAATATAAAACTAACAATTTTAAATGAATTCCAAATGTTAACAAAATCTTTATTTTATTTATTTTTTAAAAGCAATATCGGTTGAAATATGTATTATTTGTGTAAAAGTATGCTTTTTGTTATTTAAAATAATAAAAAAGAACATTTATATACAAAAATGCAAGGTGCCGACTATTGGAACATGTGATGCCGACTATTGGAAAATGGTGCCGACTACTAGCAAAAAAGCACTATTCTAATAAATTCGCAAATTTCACAAGTTTTAAAAGAAATAATTCAAAATTTCTTTATGTCATCGGAAAGTAAACTAAATTTCGAAGCAAATAAGCTTTATTTCATTGCAATTGGCCAAATTGTGTCGGAATGGCGAAGGATTGAAGTTAGGCAAACTCTTAAAGTGCCGACTATTGGTGCACTTACCCTATATATATAAAAATAGGTAAAAAAAACTTTTTAAGTTAAACGGTTTTATGTTAAACATACATTGCAATGTTTAAGATAAATGTACTAAAAACCAAAAAATAATAAAATAGATACAGTCGTGGGAATTATAAACATAGGCATAGACTAGACTAAAATAAAACCGTGGGCACGTCAATTGTCTAAAAATTATCGACTTAATGTGCGATAGAAGAATCGTTTAATTCGTCGTTAGGCAGTTGGCCCGCAGACGGTGAGGAAATTACTTACTATTTTCTTGCTCATGGAAATTCCAATAGTTATACAACAAAAAAAAAAAAACATTGTTCCACAACATCCCATACGGGACAAGGGAGACTTCTCTCATATCAATGAGTGCACCCCGATTCATATTTAGCTCAATGATATGGGACCTACTGTTTATCGCCGAGTCCGAACGGCGTGTCTTAAGACACCACTTGTGGAGAAGTTTTTCAAGGCTGAAATACTCAGGAAATGTCGCCAACATTACTGAGGGGTGTTTTGCCACCGTTGAAAAATGTTTGATGTTGCTTGGCCGGGGAATCGAACCCCCGACCTTCTGCGTGCAAGGCGGGCGTGCATACCATTGCACCACGGTGGCACCCAATAGTTATACACTCCATGTAAATAAGATGTTTCAACTAATTTATCGTTGGACATTCACACTGCTGGAATCGTTTCACTGCTCGTAGTTTGTCTTTAATCGACAAAGTACTATTCGCTCACCACTATGAAACCCTAAAACTCGCTTATAATCGAGCTTGCTAGCTTGTTTCCACATTCTAGCCCTACTTATCACACGTCCATCGTTGTCGGTTGAACAACTGCCTAATTATAGTGTAACATTACAAAACAAACATTTTAATCAACGATTGTAGACAATTGACGTGCCCCACGGTTTTATTTTAGTCTAGTCTATGCATATGTTTATAATTCCCACGACTGTATCTATTTTATTATTTTTTTGGTTTTTAGTACATTTATCTTAAACATTGCAATGTATGCTTAACATAAAACCGTTTAACTTAAAAAGTTTTTTTACCTATTTTTATTTTCTAGTTTTTAGTTTTCATTTCGCATTCTTTTTAATTCATTTAGTGCTTCATTATTGCAAGGTTTCTTGCCCGTTAGTTTATTGCAGTCCAACTGTACCGCTAACGACGTATCATTTTTAGACACCCTAACGCCACAGAGTCCTCAACACGATAAAAAATCTTGACTTGGGTGGTGGATTTAGGTTGGACTAATCTGATACCTAAATGATAGATTCAATTTCTAAATTTAAATGTTAATTATACGCCATTTAGTGGCTGTGCCCATCTTAAATATTGAGGTTTTATAGTGCACTGTATTCTTCTTGTCAAGCCCTTTTATTTGATACCCATATTGGTGGGATTGATAAAAAATTGTTATCAGCCATTTGCTAGCGGCGGTCATCTTAGATTTCAATTTTTCATAGTAAATTGTATTCTACTTGTAGAGACCTTTCATTTGATACCCATGTTGATGGGATTGATAAAACCTAAGTTATCTGCCATTTTGTAGAGGCCGCCATCGTGGATTTTAATTTTATATAGTACATTGTATTCTACTGATTGAGCACTTTCATTTGATACCCATATTGATGGGATTGATAAGACCTACGTTATCCGCCATTTTGTAGCGGCCGCCATCTTGGATTTCAATTTTTTATAGTATATTGTATTCTGCTTGTTGAGCCCTTTCATTTGATACCCATATTGATGGGATTGATAAAACCTTTCCGCCATTTTGTAGTGGCGGCCATCTTGAATGTATTATAGCTGCCATGAAACGAAACATGAGCTAGGTGTTGGATTAATGGTAAATCGGAGGCTTAAAACTCTCGTCTCCAGCTTCACTCCGATTGATGAGAGAATTTCCACAATCCGTATAAAAGCAAAATTTGTTAACATCAGTCTCATCTGCGCCCATGCCCCGACAGAAGAGAAAGATGAACAGACCAAGGATATATTCTACGATGCGCCTAGAGAGAGCGTATGACCGCTGCCCTGGCCATGACAATAAGATTGTTCTAGGAGATTTTAATGCTAAAATTGCGAGAGAAAATATCTTTGGTCCCACGATCGGAAAGTTCAGCCTTCATGAGGTAACTTCCGACAACGTAATGAGGCTGATCGATTTTGCAGCGGCAAAACACATGGTAGTGAGCAGTACCAGATTCCAACACCTCGACATACACAAGACCACATGGATATCCCCAGATGTGAAAACTAGAAACCACATTGATCATGTTGTGATAGACGGAAGACACTCGTCCAGTGTGTTAGATATCCGATGGATTCGAGGAGCGAACATCGATTCGGACCATTTCCTTGTAGCAGCAAAGGTATGCACTCGCCTTAAAGTGCGATGTAACACAGGACGGAAGCTGAATGTCGAGAAGCTGCAAATACAACAGATAGCACAAGCCTATTCTGCTCAACTGACTCACATGCTGAAAGACGTCACTTCTTGTCCCGATAATGTAGAAGCGCAGTGGCAAAGAATAGCTCACTCACTTCAAACTGCCGCAAAATCTGTGCTAGGGTACCAAAAACCACCACCTAAATATCTATGGTACGATCAGGAGTGTCGTAAGGCTACTGAAAGAAAAAACGCGGCATACAGAGCAACCCTGCATTCAGTAGAAACACGAAGCGCGAAAGAAAAATATCGGGAAAAGGGGAGAGAGGAGAAGCGTATTTTCAGAAGAAAAAAGAAAGAGCAAGAAAAACGTGAGCCAGAATGTTCAGGAGTCAGAATGAAGTTCGAAAATTTTACCAGAGTGTAAAACACCAGACTGGAGGGTATGGTGCAGGCACATTCTCTTGCAATGATCATGAAGGGAATCTGGTAACTGATACAGATAGCACACTGAGGATCTGGAAGGAGCATTTTATGAAGCTCTTAGTATCGAATATGGGCGGCGATGAAGATACACCAGAACCAATCGCAAACGACGACGTTGAATGTCTTCAACCTAGCCAAAGCGAGGTCATGACAGCAATTAATCGGCAGCAGGAGCTGATGGGCTGCCAGCCGAACTGTTCGAGACCGGTGACGAAATGCTGATGCATCAGTTAATTACCGAAATTTGGCAGGCAGAAAGCACACCCAACGATTGGAACCTCAGCCTCCTATGTCCCGTACACAAGAAAGGAGACAAGACGGTGTGTACAAACTACAGAGGAATAAGTCTGCTACCATTCGCATACAAAGTGCTGTCGAGCGTACTGTGTGAACGTTTAAAACCCATTGTCAATAACATAATCGGGTCATACCAATGCGGTTTAAGACCTGGTAAATCGACGATTGATCAAATCTTCACACTGAGCCAAATACTGGAGAAGACCCACGAAAGACAGATCGACACATACCACCTGTTCGTCGACTATAAGGTCGCCTTCGACAGCCCAATTCGATCAAAGGTGTTCCAAGCCATGTCTGAGTTTGGTATCCCTGCAAAATTTATACGATTATGCAGGATAACATTGGCTAATACAAGATCAGCTGTTAAAGTAGGAAATAACCTCTCGGAACCTTTTGAAACAAAACGAGGTTTCAGACAAGGTGACAGTCTATCGTGTGGCCTATTTAACATTCTATTGGAAAAGGTCATACTAAAAGCGAATGTATATACCGATAGAGATAAAAATAGCACTATATACAATAAGGATATAATGTTACTGGCCTACGCAGTAGGCAATATTGATATAATAGGTCGATCAAGTCGATCCGTAACAGCCACCTTTGCGAAAATTGAAAAAGAGTCTGCCAAAGTGGGTCTGGCAGTCAACGGCGACAAGACAAAATTTATGATATCAACACGCAAGATGTCCAGTAGACTCGGACCAACTGTTGATGTTCAGAATTACAATTTTGAGGAAGTAAATGATTTTATCTACCTCGGCACCGCCATAAATAAAACTAACAACATAAGTTTTGAAATAAAGCGAAGAATAATATTGGCCAACAGATGCTACTTTGGTAAACAGTTTATAGGCAAAACCACCTCTCGGCAAACAAAACTTACACTCTACCAGACACTGATATCACCCGTACTTATGTATGGATCTGAAGTATGGGTACTTGCGAAAGCAGATGAGGCAGAACTTGGTGTGTTTGAGAGAAAAATTCTTCGAAAGATTTATGGACCAATATGCGTTGACGGTGAATACCGACGAATTATATCAGCCGACCAACATCGATACAGTAAAACATATCGGTCATGCCAGCAGGATGTATAAAGATGCGAGCCACTCGACGATACACGACCCAAGGGAAGGCCAAAACTCTGATGGTAAGACCTATTGAAGAAGATATCATAAAACATGGCAACCAAAATTGGAGAAGTAAAGCAAAAGATCGGTGCGTTCGGAAATCTATTCTTAGTTCGGCTTATGGAACAAGACGTTCTGTTATATATAAAAGCCATCTAAGTAAGTAAGTAAGTAATATTTTGTTCAAACTTTGTTTAAGTTCGAAGATAAGCCATATTGATCTACTCCTACAGACACCTCCCAAAAAAATTGTGCGCACGATAACTCTTGAAGGGAGTGACTGATTTGGTCCATACTTTACATATCCTTATATATGTACCAGATATAGATCAGGTTTGAATATGGACTATACATTCCACACCTTCGGCTACCTCCCACACAACATTTGGGATAAGTTCACTTTAAAACCTTTGATTTCCGCTGAAGCAACTTGCATTCTCTGTATCAATTACTACGGTAACAGTTTTTCATGGCAAGTCCATACTTCTTGAGAAAACAGCCCGAAAGGTGTAAAAACCCCTATGGCACCATATGTAGTGGCTGGAGAGCACGATAACTCTCGAACTGATCAACCGATTTAGTTAAAAAGTTGGCCTTACTTCCCCCCCAATATTTAAATAATGCCACTAAAATGGTATGCAAGATATCTTTTGAACGGGGCAACCAATTTGGTCCAAACTTTGGATCTCCTAATATTTTGTCCAAATTTAGTTTAACTTTTAAAATGGTCCATATCGGCCCTCTACTTAGTGTACCTCCACCGCAAAAGTACAACATTTGTGTCTAAGTGCAGTTTAGGGTCTGTTCGAAGATCCTTTGGAAGTGTATACTGATACTGTTCGTTGTGGTCCTGTTTACAGCGATATTATGTTTTCCGTGGACAATTCCATGCTTCCTAGCATACTGGTCCAAAAGCTATACAATGACCTACTAAAATGACTAATGGGCGCGCTATCTATCTAAAAGATATGACTCCCAATATAAGATCCACTTCCATAATGGACTATGTCGGTCCATTCTTCAAGTACCTCGTCTGCAACACTTTTGAACTTTAATCCTAATCCACATTTCGGTAAGTTGAAGTCCGTAAGTCCGTAGATGAAAATTTCAATTCACATAGGCTGAAGGTTTATCTCTGCCGGCAAAGCGGTCTGATACTTTTTTACATGTTATGTCTGTAGAAGATCTTAAGAGGTTTTCTGATGTCTATGTAAGACCTCAAGAGGTTTTATGATGAGTATGGAAGACCTCAGGAAGTGTTCTGATGTCTTCAGAATACCTAAAGAGGTCTGGTGATATCTAATTGGACCAAAAGATGTCTTCTGATGGCTATAGAAAACTAAAAGAAGTCTTCTGATGTATATAGAAGACCACAAGAAGTTCTCTCATGTCTTTAGAAGACGTCAAGAGGTCTTTTTATACCCTACACCACTATGTGGTAAGGGGTATTATGTGTTAGTGCATTTTTATGTAACATACAAAAGGAAGCGAGATAGACCCATAGTTCCTTCTAGGGATATACATAGAATCACTTTCTGAGTCGATTTATGCATGTCCGTCCGTCCGTCCGTTCGCAACATACAGGTCGCATTTGTTGACCGATTTCGCTGAAAATTGGGGAATACCATTTTTTTAGCCGTCGGAAGATCAAGGTCGAAGGTGGGATATATCGGTCCACGTTTTGGTATAGCCCCCATATAACGGTACCCCCCGATTTACGGTATTTTGACGTTTTCAGCTACATTTTCAGACCGATTTGGCTATAATTTGACATTTAGGGTTCTTAAGTGTCAATAAACATATATAACAAAACTTGTGGACATAGGTCCCCGTTTTGGTATAGCCCCCATATAACAGTGCCCCCCTTTTTACGGTGTTTTGATGTTTTTAGCTACATTTTCAGACCGATTTAGCTATATTTTAATTTTAAGTATCAATAAACTTATATAACAAAAGTTGTGAACATAGGTCCACGTTTTGGTATAGCCCCCATATAACGGTACTCTTTGATTTGCGGTATTTTGACGTTTTTAGGGTATGAAAAGTTCGGCCCTGCCGAACTTAATGCTTTTTTACTTGTTTTACTTATAAAGGATATCAACAGGCCTTATGTTACATACAAAAGAAACTCCGGAGGTTTTCTGTATTCCGAAGTCTCAAGATGTCTGTAGAAGACCTCAAGAGTTCTACAAGAAATCTTTCAGATGCATATAGAAGACCTTAAGAGGTCTTCCAATGCCCAAGGGATCTTCTGATGTCCATAGAAGACCTAAGGAGATCTTCTGATGGCTATGGAAAACTGCAATAGGTCTTCTGATGTCTATAGAAGACCACAAGAGGTATTTTGATGTCTATAAAAGGCCACAAGAGTTCGTTTGATGTCCACAGAAGACATCAACAAGGCTTTGGATGCCTCCAGGGTTCTTTGGATATCTATAGAAGACCTCAATAGGTATTTTGATGTTCCCTTAGACTTCAATAAGTTTTCTGATGTCTATTGAAGACCTCCGTTCTGTTGTCTGTAGAAGATCTCAAGAGATTTTCTGATGTCTCAATGTGGCTCCTGATGATCTCCAGATCTTGTTTGGACAGTCAAAAGAAGACCTAAAGTGTTCTTCTGATGTCTGAAAAAGACCTCAAAAGGCCTTGTGATGTCTAAAGAAAACCTTAATAGGTCTTTTGATCTCTGGAGAAGATTAAGAGATTTTCTGATGAACTCTGAAGGTCGTCTGGTGTCTGTAGAAGACCTCAAGAGATCTTCTGATGTCTAAGAAGATATAATGATGTTATCGGATGCCTGTCTTCAAGATGTCTTTTGGTGCTAATAGAAGACCTTAAGAGGTCTTTTGATGTCCACAGAAGACCTCAAGAGGTCTCTGATGTCCACAGAAGACCTTCTGATGTCTATAGATGTCCTCAAGAGGTTGTTCGATGTCTATAGAAACCTTAAGAGATCTTATAATGTCTATAGAATACCAAGTGTGGTTTTTGAGGGGTTATTCTGAATGAAACTTTCCGTGAGTTTTGTCTCTCCGCCGTTTCAGAACTTGGATATAAATACATATATAAAAGTTTTTTGTTTTTAAATTGTTTTCTGTTTAAGGTCAATTTGCTTCACTGCACTAAGTAACTTTTTAACTCTAAGTTACCCCATTTGACACCAATAATAAAGGATATTCAATTGTCGTGGCAGATTTAGCAGATAGATATTGTAGACATAATCCTTATAGCAGTCATTCAAATTTGTAGTAGAAAAATGTACTCAACTTTTGCTTAGGCTCGTGTCTGAGATAGCAAACGAATCCTGCAGCCACATTCTGACAATATTTTTAGTTGGAAACTAAACACTACCAATAGAAAAGGATGTTCCAGGAGTTGTCGATAGATGGTGGTAAATGTACTAAATAAATATTGCAGACTTAGACCTTCTTATCTTCAATACTTGTCATTTTTATACAAAAAGTTTGCCAACTTTCGCATCGGCTCGTGTATGGAATGGCATTGGAATCACCCAGTAACAGGATAGTAAATTTTGTAAGTTGGTCCTTTTATCTAGGCTCGTGTCTGGGATAGAAACAGTTTTATCCTGTAACAGGGTACCAAATTTTATAGGTGGGTTGTATTGACCGCTCGCTCATGAACAACCTACTAAGGATGACCGACGTCTTAAAATTATAATGAAAGATCTTATGTTTCAAAATATAGTCGAAAGTAGGTATATGTAATTAAGTACAGGGTACTTTCCTATTAAAGAGATCCGTCAATACAAATCATTCATAATGGATAAGACATTTTTAATAGCAGTGCGATTCTCTAACTGATTTTTTTTTGAATTACCAACAAAATCGTTAACTTTACGACCACTTTTTATTGGTCGCTAACTTACGTAATAATATCGTTAATTACCGAAATTATCAACACTTTAATTTGAGCGATTTTTGTCGATAACTCCAAAAATGTGTTAGGCAATCGAACTACAGAACTTTAATTTATATTAAAGACGACCTAGAAAATAGTATCACAGGTGGCCTATATTGCAATTCGATAGCTAACACTTATGCATGTTGTTCTTTGTATTTTCTTTGAGGTTCATTGTCCTGTTTATTAATTTTTACTGTATCCATCAGCTTTCTATTGTTTATCTTTTGTTGTTTGTGTTTTCTTTATCAAGAATTTGGACGTTTTCAAAGTTTGTTTAGTGCCATGTTTTTGAAATATGTTGTGCCAGTGTCATTTTTTGTGTTACTTTTTCAATGTCAGTTTTGTGATCTTCCATTTTTGTTTGAAGTGTTCATTTAGATGTGCAAATAATGTATACAACATCGCATTTTTGTTTATTCTTCTCCATAAATTTTTTATATATATTTTTATACCCTCCACCATAGGATGGGGGTATATTAAGTTTGTCACTACGTTTGTAACTACTCGAAATAATAATTGTAGACCCCACAAACTATATATATTCTTGATCAGCGTGCAATTCTACATCGATATAGCCATGTCCGTCCGTCTGTCCGTCTGTCCGTCTGTGGAAATCACTCTAGCGTCCGAACGGATTGACGTAGGTGGATGAAATTTTGGGAAAATCTATTATTTGTACGTAGGACTTTTGGTATTGAAAGTGGGCTGTGTAGGTCCACGCTTTCGTATAGCCCCCATACAAAATGACGCGTGACGCGTCTTCGTTTTAAGGAATTTTTAAGATATTTGTCCCAATTTAACACCGAATTGGTTGTAATTTGGTATTTTGTGTCTCCAGAGGCCAAAAAATATTCCTACCATAGTTGGTTTATATAGGTCCACGTTTTGGTATAGCCCCCATATAACGCCCCATATAAAGTACGCGTCATTTTAATATATTTTGAATGTATTTGTCCCAATTGACAACAGAATAGGTTGCAACTTTGTATTTTGTGTTTCCAGAGGCTAACAAATATTTCTACCATAAAATGTTTATATAGGTCCACGTTTTGATATAGCCCCCATAGCACGATATCTCCCGATTTTCGGTATTTTGAAGGTTTTGGCCTCATTATCACACCGATATGGCTGAAATTGGGTATTTAGTCTTCGTTGGGGATATAAAACTCACCCCCCCCCCCAGAAATTTGTAGGTATAGGTCCGCGCCATCATATAGCCCCCATAGAACGGTAACTTCCGATTTTCGCTATTTTGAAGGTTGTATGCACATTAATCCACCGAAATGGCTGAAATTTGTGGTGGAGGGTATAAAAAGTTCGGCCCGACCGAACTTAACGCTTTTTCCACTTGTTTTAATTTTTCTGGTTCAGGCCACTTTTTTCCACTATTTTTTAGATATAACGTGTTAATGGAACAAATTTCCTACATTAAATTTCTCTAGAGGTCACAGAACAAAAGAAATTCGTAGATATATCTCAAGGTAATACTTACATAGTTGGCCCTCTACGAAAGATTTGTCCTATAAGCCGAACAAAGAAAGCATTTCCTTTCCATTCCTCTTTATTTCTTACTTTACTGGTCCAATTTGGAATGCCAAGTTTTTCGATCTCGTCTTTCACTTGTTTACTCCATTGAAGCCTTGGCATTCCAGTTCTGCGTGTAACACCATGCGGCTCGATCAAGGGAATATCACCACAAATTTGGGTATAAAAAATAAATTTTAATAATTTTTTTTTTTTTTGAAAATTTTGCCTGTTAGGGCGAAGATCAATTAATATTAATTTAAAATAATTTCTTTTTGGAGTTGAGCTGAATGATCGAAGATTTTTTGGCAAGTGAAAAGGAAAGCCGAATTTTAATTAATTTCTCATTGGAGTTGATTTGAATGATCGATGGTTTTGTGCAAGTGAAAAAGGAAAGCTTTTTTTATTTTTTTTTTCTGGTTTAGGCCAAATTTGACCCCTTGTATTAAATTTTAGGCGGATAGTGGAAAACATTCTACATCAAATTTCATTAGAGGTCACCAAAGAAAATAAATTTATAGGGAAATGCTGTCCCTAAAATAGACATAAATCTTGACGTTTTTAGGCTTCATTTCGTGCTATATGTATTCTAAAATATGCAAATTTGCTTCACTGTGCTGCATTTTATGTGGATGTTGCCGAAAGAAGAATTATTCTACATAAAATTTTATTAAAAGTCCCAGAAAAAAAGATATCTCTAGCTATAATATATCGTGAAAAATCCTTCCCAACTTGTATGTAAAATAACTGAAACAATTTCTAGATTTTAGACTTATTTGGAAATTAGACCTATTTGCCCCACTGTATTACATTTTAGGTGAATAATGCCAATGAAAGAAAAATTCTACTTTAAATTTTGTTGCAGGTTGCCGAAAAAATAAATCTGTGGGTAAATTAAACGCATCGATATTCTAGACTCGATAAAAAATTATGCCAGTAATTGTAAATCTGTAGGTAAATTAAACGCATCGATATCCTAGACTCGATAAAAAATTATGCCAGTAATTTCCAAATATGTTCAAATGGTTGGCAACTTGTGGGTAGGTTAGTGTCTAGGATAACAAAGGAATCATGCGATAACTGAGTGAAATCCTTTACAGTTGGCAACTCTTATCCTCATAACCATAAATGGCCTACTGATAATTACAAAACTATTTCCCACGAACTTCCATAAGAGGAGAAGAAGAGTCTTCTCTCACCTCATTGAGTGCAGCCCGCAGCAATAATATGGGGCCTCCGTTTCTAACGAGAATATCCACATGTAGATACAATTTGTCATATCAATTTGTCTCAGAAAATAACGCTGAAAAATGTTTAATGTTCTTTAGCTGGGATTCATATCCAGATATTCAGCATGCAAGGCGAGCATGCTAACCTTAAAATTGATGAGAATAAATTGCAAGTATAAGAAAAGTGCCGCCAATTAGCTGTCGTAATAAGCTCTTGGTCTCTTGAAGCGTAGAAAAAAAAAAAATGCTTACATAAAATTTTATTGTAGGTCGCCGCACCATATAAATCCGTAGACAGATTCAACACATCTAGGATCGTGTCTATGATGTAAAAGGAATCGCCCTCTAATCATAAATAGCCTAATGCCGTTGCCAACTTTTGCTTGGGTTCGTGTCTGGGATAAAAGCGGAATTACCCAGTAACTGGGTAGTCACTTTTTAGTTGGTTACTATTGCCGGCTTGTCCATAAATAACCTGTTGTATATAATAACTTTTAAAATAATGAGGAAAAATCTCAATTTTTACAAGAGATACGGCAGGAGATCCTTTAAGTTCGCTACTCGAGACTTTCCGTTTAATTCGGACCATCAATACAAGTATGTACTTCCTCAGACAAGTCCTTGCAAAAGTTGGTGACCCAATCCCACTAACAAATACTAATACTGGGCCATGGGTATTGATGACATCTACTTAGTTAACAACAAACAAACAAAACTTTTGTTCTTGAAATCGAACTCAGACAAGATATCTAAGAAGCTCGGTTTTTTGTGTAGCTAAATATGTTCCGGGAATTGTGGCTAGAAGGTGTCACATAGAGCAGATCGATATTCAATATCTTAACTTCAATATCTAACTGTTAAAGTTTGCGGTATATCAAAACTTGGCAACTTAAGCTCAGGATCTTGTCTGAAATAACAAGAGAATCACGCGGTGACATGGTATCAGTAGTGCGATTCTCTAACTCATTTTTGGGGTTACTGACAATTGTCGGTAAAATTAAAATGCTTATAATTTCGGTAATTACCGATGTTTTTCGGTAAGTTAGCAACGAATAAAAAACCCTCGTGAAGTTCTACCGAGAATCCCTTAGCGAAGGACAAATATGAAACGCTCAAGAAGACATTCCTGAACGAATTTGTGGAATCGGAAGAAAAGAGGCTACGACAATTATTGGAAAACGTATGTATTGGTGACAAAAAGCCCTCCGGATTGTTGAGAGAAATGCGAGAATTGGCAAGCGAAAAAGTGTCTGAAGAGCTTTTGAAGACATTGTGGATTCAACGCCTACCTCAAACTACAAGAGCTATATTGTTGGTGAACGAAGATAGAATTGATAAATAAGCAATGATGCCACATAAAATCCATGACCAATCGGATGCTGCTGGTGTAGTCAACGAGATTTCAACAAGCGACAACGATCGATTGCAATTTCTTGAAAGGCAAGTATCTGAACTTTTAAAAAGGTCGATAGTTTGACAGTAAAAGGAAATAGTAGAAACAAAACGACTTATTTCCGCTCAAGAAGCAATTCCCGGAAAAGATCATCCATATTCTGGTACTATTTCAAGTTTGGGAAGAAGGCTACAAAATGTCGGTCCCCTGCTCCTTCAAACCATAGGAAAAAAATTAGGCACCTCGTCTACGGTGACGTATGAGAGTGGTCTACAGATATGTCGCCTGTTCATTCAAGATACAAAATCGAAGTACAGGTACCTTATAGAAACTGGAGCCGACATTTCAGTTATACCACCGACGAGTGAAGATAAAAAGTGTGCACAGAAATCAGTTGTGTTGTGTTTGCAGCAAATAATACGAAAATACGAACGTATGTAAATTGCAACATTGGTCTTCGACGAAAATTTCTCTGGTTTTTTATTGTTGCTGATGTCGCGCAGCCAACAATTGGGTCAGGCTTTTTGAAACATTTTGGACTTCTTGTGGATGTTAAAAATAATCAGCTTATTGATTCAACGACGAACCTTAAAGTGCCCGGTTATTGTTCCAGGGAACAGAATTTAACGCTGAAGGCAATTTTGGATGTTCCAGGAAAGTATAATTCTATTGTTTCTGAATTTGTTGATGTCACGACACAGAGTATCAAGTTACCCCCGGTTAAACATCATATAACACATCATATTGATACGAAAGTATCAGTAGTTTCCTTTAAGGCACCGATATTATCTCCTGAAAAGCTCAAAATCGCTAAAGATGAATTCGAATACATGATGCAGTTGGGAATATGCAGACCATCAGAAAGTCCTTGGGCGAGTCCATTACATATGGTTCCCAAAGGAGACGGCATGCGGCGCCTCCCCATCGTTCTCTTAATCAAATAACTGTTCCTGATCGTTACCCGGTAGCGAATGGACATGGGATATATGCTAGCTGCTAAGAAAGTATTTTCCAAAATTGATTTGGTCAAAGCGTACTTTCAGATTCCTGTAGCTGAGGAAGGCGTCCCAAGAGACTGCGATAATTACGCCCTTTGGATTGTTTGAATTTACGCGTATGCCATTTGGTCTCTCACGAACGCTGCGCAAACATTCCAACGCTTTATTAATGAGGTTTTACGAGGACTTGACTTCTGTTTCGCTACGTCAATATGGCGTAACTATCAACGGTGAAAAAAAGCGAATTTGGCAAGAATTCTCTTGAATTTTTGGGATACTGTGTTACTCCATATGGCCTTATTCCAAGTCCAGAACGTGTATCTGCAATTCTCCAGTATAAGTTGCCCCAAACAGTTAATGAATTAAGTCGATTCTTGGGAATGATCAATTTTATAGACTTTTTATTCCGACAGCCGCGTAATCTCAAGCAACGTTAAATGCAGTAAAAAGTGGCTAAAAGAAAAACGATAACACGCCAATAAATTGGACACCGGAATTACGCAAATCATTTTAAGAATACAAGAACCAGCTTGCAAACTCTGCGCTTTTGGCATATCCTGTTGAATCTTTATGGGTAGACGCGTCTGATACTGGTATGGGAGCTGTTCTCCAATAACTAATAGATGGTGAATGGAAATCTCTCGGATTCTACTCCAAGAAATTATCTGAGAAGCAAACACGTTATAGTGCTTATGATCGCGAACTTTTGGCGGCATACTCAGGAGTTAAGTATTTCCAATATTTTCTTGAAGGACGTCAATTTTGTATATACACTGATCATAAACCCCTTACATTTGCTTTTAATCAACGTCAAGATAAAGCATCTCCTCGTCAACTACGTCACTTAGATTTTATTGGACAGCATACTGTAGATATTCGCCATGTTCCTGGAAAAGACAATATCACGGCAGATGCTCTATCCCGGTTCAACGCAATATCGTTTCCAGCTTCATTGAATTATTCAGATCTAGCGGAAGATCAAGCGAAAGACGAAGAACTCAAATGTTTGGTTACACGAGCAGTACCATCAAATCTAGAGCTGAAATCATTTGAAATCCCAACATCGAAGAAAGAAAAGTTTGTGATGTATCAACATCTAAAGCAAGACCGTACATCACACCTCGTTTCCGAAAACAAGTATTCGACATGATACATAACATATCACATCCCGGCTCAAAATCCTCAATTAAGATGATATCGGATAGGTTTGTATGGCCAAATATGAGGAAGGAAATTTAAGATTGGGCTAGGTCATGCTTAAAGTGCCAGCAAGTCAAGGTTGGACGCCATATAAAAAGCGCTGTTGGTCAATTTCCTATTCCAGACGAGCGATTTAAAGTAGTAAGCATAGATATAGTTAGACCTCTTCCACCGTCGGAATGGTATAGATACTGTCTAGTGGATGGATATCTAGGTTTGGAGTGCCTTCTCAAGTAGTGACAGATCAAGGACGACAGTTCGAATCTGCACTGTTCAGAGAATTTTCAAAATTGATTGGAGTTCGTGTCACTCATACTACGGGATTGGGTTAGGCAATTCAAAGCTGATATGAATAAGATGAAAGCAACGACTGTCCGCCGTCATGGCAATTATAAAGTTTATGAAACGGAAGCATTAAAACAAGCAACATCATCACCAATGATGCTGTACGAACTGCATTGCAACCTCCCTACACCGGACCATTCCCTGTTATATCCAAAGGGGGGAAAACTTTTATTGGTCGACGTAAATGGGAAGAAAAAAATGATATCGGTTGACAGCTTAAAACCAGCATCAATTTTAAATGACATTCCAGCAGACAAATCACCATCACTTGCTGTTCCACCTGACATTCAAACTCGAATACTACGATCTGGAAGAACTGTACGAATAAATACCTAACGTTGTCACTGGGGGAGGAGTATTGTGGTGGCACTTACTACAAGCAGTAACTGTACTATCAAAAATAAAAAATATTAAGTAGGCTAAGAATTATTCCTATGTGAAAAATGTAAACAAACATATTTTCATAAAATAAAGGTTAGTTTTGTATTTGAAATTGAAAAGAACACTCATATCTATACTACAGCTTCCTTTGACAAGTCTTCGAAAATTTGATGACCCAATTCCACTTACAAACACTGGTCAACTGCGTTGATCACGTCTACTTAGTTAATAAGGTGTTCATGACAGAACGCTGGATTTTAATGCCGAACTCAGAACTTGTCTGCACAAAACATTAGCTATAGATGCTTCTGGAATTGTCGCTAGAAGGTGTCAGACATTAACTTTGTAACGATTATTTCCAAATACAAAAGGTTGGCAACAATCGGTTAGGTCAGTGTCTGAGATAGCAACCGAATCATCCTGCAACGGGATAGCAACTTTTGTAGGTGGTAACTACCACCATGCGACACCAATTTAAATGGATGTTCCTAAAATTGTCGCTAGATGGAGGAAATTTAGTAGACAAATATTGTAAAAATGTTGTCAACTTTGGAATAGGTTCGTGTTCGGAATATCGTTAGAATCACCCAGTAACTAGGTAACTTTTGTAAGTGGGACCTGTTGTCGAGGTTCGTGTCTGGGATAAAAACAGAATTACCCACTAACAGGGTAGCAACTTTTATAAGTGGGTAGTAATGTCCGCTTGCTCATAAATAACCTACTAAGGATGACTGATTTCCTAAAATGAAGGGAAAAAAATCGGAAATTTAAAAACATATTCGACAGTAAGTATCTTTAATTAGCTTCATGGGACTTCCATATTATGAAGATCGGCTAATGTAATCAATTCACCACATGATTCAAGGTGTTACCCAAACAATTGCTCAAAATTTTAAAACCCCCACCTATTTCTCAAAAATGTCAACCCGCAATTTACTTTGTGAAAACGCACCTTTAATTAACTGCGCCACACAATTATGAACGCAATCTGATTGCGTAGACCCATGGTTGGTTGATGGATACAAAGTCAATATTTGAAAATAGATAAATTGTGTGTGATTCTACGAAAGAACGTACACTACGGCGGACAGACGGACGTCTTATTCAAATAAATATAAAATTATTTCAAAATATATTAAGTCATAAAAAGTCAACCCTATGACGTTCGTACAATAAGCGAATCAAAATAAATAATAAATAAACAAAAAATTTTTTTCTTATCAAAACTTTTTTATGTGGGGGTTGAACTATATTTACTTTGGACGATTCAAGTAAAGAAGATTACAAAGTAATAATCAAAAGAGAACAACGCAAAAAAAAACGCAAAAGAAAAACAATAACATAAAACTCCCACTACAACTTCCTCATTTACATACAAGGTGTTTTAGCACCTTATTGTGTCTTAAACAATGCATTTCGAGTTGGTTTGTTGTTATTGTCGTTGCCATTCATCCACTCATTCATTAAAAACCTGTGGACATTGAACAATTACGCTTAAGTGCGTGTTTTGACAGAAAATTGTCATATCTATGTGTGTAGCAATTGAATACCTGTTGTAGTGAGATTGTATAGTGACTCTAGTTGACAATACGTTGTGGGCTTCTGTGTTTCGCGTTGTGCGTTAATGCCTCGTTTTATGGGTCAGCCACAAAAAAAAAAAATTATTACCGCCACTCAAGGCAAGTGACTTTTACAAAACAATAATAATTATTATTAATAAATGTTTCAGTTTTTTTTACAAAACAATAATAATTATTATTAATAAATGTTTCAGTTTTTGTTTTAATTTTTTGTCGTATTGTTTTTAATGTGGCGATGATTCAAAGGCGACCCTGATACACCTGTGTTGTGTGGATTTTGGAAAATGTAGATTGTAGATGTAGATTTGTAAGAATATTTCAGCAAAATCCAGCAGTACAATGAAGTTGGATTTTGGAAGAATATTACTCGAAGGACCACGCGAAGAATTAAACTGGATGTTTTATGATTGTCCAGAAAAGTATCTCTTTCCCAAAATAGAGGCATACCTTAAGGAGGACAAATAATATTGAACAGTTAACAGAAGATGAATTTTGAAGAATATTTTTGAAGGACCGAAGAATTAATCTGGTGATTTTAAAATATTCTTAGAAGTACCAGACGAATAATTAAACAGGAAAAATAGATGAATGCACAGAATATAATTTCTTTCTGAATAAATATGCATACTTTTAGGAGGACAAATAATATCGAAGAGCTGAAAGAAGATAAGTTTTTATGAATAATAGGGTTTTCTACCCAGTCGAAGAATTTTTTAGAAAGTCCAGCCAAAGGATTTTTAAGAATATCCAAAACAGGACCTCATTTCTGTTGTTTTCTTTTATGAGGACAATTAATGTCAATGAGTCTGGTATAGCACAAAAGAATCACCCAGTAACAAGGTTGCAACTTTAGTAGGTGGGTTCTCTTTGCTAGGCTCTTGTCTGGGATAGCAACCGAATCACCCTGTGACATGATAGTAACATTTACATGTGGATAATATTGTTCGCTTGCTTATAAGTATCCTACTGGGGATGACTGTTTTTTAATGAAAAAATCTTGACATTAAAAAAAGGCAGGAGATATGTATATTGAAGTAGCTATTAGAGTCTTCCCTATTAATTCGATTCACCAATGTGATAAATTCAACACACCACCACAAATCAACCAGGATTTTTTAAAGAATATTTTTAGAGACCAATAATTGGCACAAACAGTAACGAGTGTTTCTGGAATTGTCACTAGAAGGAGGAGGATTTAGCGGATTGATATTCTAGATGCAAACCTTCTCCCAATAACTAGGCTCGTGTCTGAATCACCCAGTAACGGGGTAGCAACTTTAGTATGTTGGTTCTATTTGCTAGGATCGTGTCTGGGATAGCAACAGAACCTCATAGATATCCCACTGGCGATTACTGTTTTTTAATGATAAAAAATCTTGATATTAAAAAGGCAGGAGATATCTTCAATTAGCTAGGAGAGACTTCCCTATTAATTCGATTTATCAATGTGATAAATTCATATGCATACTTTTAGAAGGACAAATTATATTGAAGAGTTGAACGAAGATAGGTTTTTATGAATAATTGTAGAAAACCCAGTCGAAGAATTTTTTAGCAAGTCCAGTCGAAGGATTTTTAAGAATATCCATAACAGGACCTCATTTCTGCTGTTTCCTTTTATGAGGACAATTAATTTCAAAGAGTCTGGTATAGCACAAAAGAATCACCCAGTAACAAGGTTGCAACTTTAGTAGGTGGTAGTAGGTTATCTTTGCTAGGCTCTT
The DNA here is from genome assembly GCF_047663935.1 of Musca autumnalis. Taxonomy (NCBI): domain Eukaryota; kingdom Metazoa; phylum Arthropoda; class Insecta; order Diptera; family Muscidae; genus Musca; species Musca autumnalis. Next base: position 18,551,650 of record NW_027411866.1, on the reverse strand, counting down.
GTCTGGGATAGCAACCGAATCACCCTGTAACATGATAGTAAAATTTACATGTGGATAGTATAGTCCGCTTCCTCCTAAATATCCTACTGGGGATGACTGTTTTTTAATGAAAAAATCTTGACATTAAAAAAGGCTGGATATATGTTTATTTATTTATTTAAAATATTTATTATAACAAATTATAATAAAATTATAGTAATAAAGCACTAGCAACACAGGCTATCGGCTTCAATATAACTAATTTAGGTTGAAAAAATATAAAATGTAATTAATAGATAAACTTAATTATATTTTATGATGTATGTTGAGGTATTTTAAAAAGTTGTAGATATTGGTGATGTTTTCAGGAGAGGCAATTTTTAGCATATTCAATGGGCTCGTCGATGAGAAAAATTTCGCTCTTACATTTTGAAGTGCCGGGCAATCAAGAACTAAATGATGGGCGGATAAATTACAGCGCTTGCAGTAATCACATATTGGTTGGGATTCCTTTTTGAGAATATAAGAATGAGTTAGATAGCAGTGTGAAAGCCTTAGCCGGGTATAACATTTATTTTGATATATGTTTGTGATTGTAGGTAATATTAATGGCTTATTGTCTGGATTAATGTTTTTGTATGTATGATTGTATTCTGCCCAAATTCTTTCTGCTTCCTTATTTGTAAGATTATTTGCAGCTTTTATTACATTCTGTTTTGTGGATGGTATGAATGTATATGTTGGAAATTGTTGTTGGACAGATTTGGCGGCTATATCTGCTTTTTCGTTTCCACTTATTCCAACATGGCTCGGAATCCACATAAGTTTAACTTTTGATTTCAATTTTATCATATCCTGTTGTATTGACGTAACAATTTCGTTTTTGTTCCAGCCATTTTTGCATGAAGAAAATACCGATCTGCTATCTGTACAAATAAGCGTCTTAGTTTGGCGTGTCTTGCATATATCGATGGCTTTTAGAACAGCTATGGCTTCAGCATCGAATATTGAACTATATTGTGGAAGAAGCCCAGTGGATTTGATTGCACCATCTTCATTCACGACTGCAAAAGCGGTGCTAAACTCAGATTTAGATCCATCTGTATACAGTATTTCCCAGCCTGTTCCTTTGTATTTTTCAAAGATGTCTCTTGATAAGGTCACGTAAACCGTTGGATTAGTACAGTTTTTGGGGAAGTTTGTTAAGGAGTTTTCAAAGTTTTTCATGTCCAAAGCCCACGGTGGATGTGTTTGGCACGGATTTTTGTAAGGCGACAAGTTCAACTGTTTTGCGATTTTAAAAATCTGGCTCAGAGTTGAATTTTGTTTTAGCTCCATTTTCCTTTTTCTCAGTAGAGATAACTCATACGACAAAATGCCAGGTTGAGAACATATTACTTTGTGCGTAAGACGAGCTTTCAACTTGTACGCATGCAGGTGGAGTTTGTCAAATCCAGCTTCAGCCATCAAATTTGCGATGGGTGTTGTTCTGAAGGCACGAAGACTAGATCTTACTGCATTATGGAATATACTTTCAATGGGTGATGTAGCAGATTTAGGTGCTCTTATATAAAAAATTAGACCATAATCAATCTTTGATAGTATTATAGAGTTAACAACTTTCAATAGTGTGTTTGAATGTACATGGCTTTTTTTAGATGATAAGTATTTAACAATATTGAGCCTACTTTGTAGGCTTTTTTTATATATTCACAATGTGGCTTAAAATTATATTTATTATCTATATATAATCCTAATATCTTACAGACATTTGTGTTTGAAATGAAATGATTGTTATAAGATATATCGATGGGGTTACAATTTCTTTTATTGCAAATATGCAGATGAACTGTTTTTTCATATGATATTGTGGATCCTGATTTAATGGACCAGTTGTCAATTTCTTCTAAAGTTTTCGAAAGCTCGTGGCTGGTTTCAGTATTGTTTTGAGTTTTTGCTATAATATACAGATCATCTGCATAAATACAATGAACAATTTTTTTGTTTTGTGATAATATTTTACTGAGATCGTCAAAAGCAATTACAAACAGTGTGACTGATAAAGGAGATCCTTGAGGGATACCATTGTAAAGAGAAACTGTTTGAGATTGTACATTATTTACTGACACCGAAAATTTTCTATTTGTTAAAAAGGATTTTATAAAATTGAACATTTTTGGTCCTATTTGCCACTCTAAAAGTTTTTGAAGCACAATGTGTATTCCAATTTTATCGAATGCCTTTATAAAATCAATTGAAAGAATAGAGGTATGTCTTCTTGTTGATTGATTTTTACGTATAATATGGTCTATAAATAACAGGGCATCAACTGTGCTAAGACCAGGTTGAAATCCAACTTGATTGTTAGATATAAGATTGTGTTTCTTAATGAACCACTACAACCGTTTCGATATAATTTTTTCTAAAATTTTGGCCAAACATGGCAATAAAGATATAGGTCTGTATGAATCGATTTGGTTTTTTGGTTTATTCGGTTTAGGAATGGGTAACACAGAAGCAGATTTGAAGAATTGTGGAATTACTCCGGAGGAGTATATATCATTGTAGTGATCCAAGAGGCGAATGTGAAAGGAATGAGGAGTGTTCTTAATCATGGGATAAGATATTTTATCCAAACCAGGGGTTTTGCCTTTAGAAGTTTTTAGGCTGTAGTATAATTCTTGAAGTGTTAGATTGTCGTCTAGACACTTTGCTTTAGGAGAAGGATTTGTTGGAGTTATTGCGGAAAGTAGCAACTGGTCTTTATTGTTACAAAATTCTGTGGAAAAATTTGAGTCGCTCGAGTTAGATGACCAATGTTCGGCAAACGTAGAACATATGATATCCGAATTGGATGTTGTGTTACCATTTACCTCAATACTTTGAATTTGGTTGGGTTGCCAATTACCGGTAAGTAGCCTTATTTGGCGCCATAAAAGTGAAGACGTAGATGATGGACAAATAGAAGACGTAAAACGTTGAAATGCTTCTGCCTTAGCTATCTTTTTAGCTTTATTGAAAATGGCATTTTTCTTTTTGTAATCTAAAAGATTATCCCTAGTTATATTTCGGCGTAATAATTTCCACGCCGCTTGTTTTTCATTTCTCAATTTTTGTATTTCTTTGTTCCACCAGGGTACATTTTTTCTTCGTACTACATTTCTTGTTTGAGGAATGCTATTGTTTGCTGACTTTCGAATAATTTTCCTGATTTGGGCAGATTCCTTATTAATGTCTTTAGAAACAGGATAATTGGATTCTACTAATGATATATTGTTATGGAATTTATCCCAATCGGCTTTTTCGGTGATATATTTAGATCGAAAAGTGACTTTATTATTAACATTTATGTTTAACGTTGTTAAAGCGGGGAAATGATCGCTATTATACATGTTATCTACTGTGTGCCAGAAACATTTTGGAAATAACGATATAGATGCCATTGCAACATCTATGTGCGTTAACGTATTGTGGGTGCTAAGATGTGTTGGAGAACCGTCATTTAAAATTGACAAGTTTGAATTGTTGACAAATGTTTCGATTATATGACCTCTTTTATTAGACTTGGAGGAACCCCAAAGATTACTCCAGGCGTTTAAGTCTCCAAGGATTATGACAGAGGACGATATGTTGGTTAGGGTGTCAAGATGGGACACAGTTATGTTTTCGTTGGGGGGAATATAAAGGGATACAAGTGTGAAGCTAGTTGCTAAGTTGATTTTGACAGCAACTGAGCAAAGTGTTGTAGTGCATTGTACAATATCGTGTGGTATATTTTTTTTCAAAAGTATGGCAACTCCTTCTTTAGCAGAGTTATGTCTGTTAAAGAAGTATCCTGTATAACGTTTTGGTGTATGAGGAGTTTGAGTTTGCTTGCACTTTGTTTCTTGTAAACACACAATATCTGGATCAGTATCAGCAAGTAATAGCTGTAAATTAGAATAATTGTTTATGTATCCTCTGATATTCCATTGTAAAATTTTTAACACCATAATGGTATTAAAAGAAAAAAATGTGTGATTGATATGTTGGTTGGTATTATTTATCTGATAATTGCCTCCCTCCACGATTTGTCCCCCACATACCCGTCGCCGCCATCTGAATACAAAATGTATACGGATAGCGACAACAATATATGTGAGGCAACATACCATGGAGGGAGGCAAAGGATATATGTATATTGAGGTAGCTAGGAGAGTCTTCCCTATTAATTCGATCCACCAATGATTCAACACACCACCACAAATCAACCAGGATTTTTTAAAGAATATTTCTAGAGACCAATAATTGATATAAACAGTAAAGAGTGTTCCTGGAATTGTCACTAGAAAGAGCATGATTTAGCGGATTGATATTCTAGATGCAAACCTTCTCTCAATAGTTAGGCTCGTGTCTGGGATAGAGCAACAGAATCACCCAGTAACAGGGTAGCAACTTTAGTATGTGGGTTCTATTTACTAGGATCGTGTCTGGGATAGCAACAGAAACTCATAGATATACTATTGGCGATGACTGTTTTTTAATGATAAGAAAATCTCGAGATTAAAAAGGCAGGAGATATCTTCAATTAGCTAGGAGAGGCTTAACTATTAATTCGGTTTACCAATGTGATTAATTCATCAGACTACTTCAAATCAAGCAGGATTTTTAAAGAATATTTCTAGGGACCAATAACTGACACAAACAGTAAAGCGTGTTTCTGAAAATATCACTAGAAAGAGGATGATTTAGCGGATTGATATTATAGATACAAACATTAGACACAAACCTTCTCTCAATAATTAGGCTCGTGCCTGGGATAGCACAACAGAATCACCCAGTAACAGGGTAGCAACTTTAGTATGCGGGTTCTATTTGCTAGGCTCGTGTCTGGGATAGCAACAGAACCTCATAAATGACCTGCTGGCGATGACTGTTTTTTAATGATAAAAAAATCTCGAGATTAAAAAGGCAGGAGATATCTTCAATTGGCTAGGAGAGACTTAACTATTAATTCGGTTTACCAATGTGATTAATTCATCAGACTACTTCAAATCAAGCAGGATTTTTTAAAGAATATTTCTAGAGACCAATAACTGACAGAAACAGTAAAGCGTGTTTCTGGAAATATCACTAGAAGGACGATGATTTAGCGGATTGATATTCTCGAAATGGTTGCCAACATTCGCTTAGGCTTGTTTCTAGTACAGCGGAACAGAATCAGTAGGCCAGGTTCATGTCTTGGAAGAGTTAGGACATAGATATGCTAAACACAAACCTTATCTCAATTATTTTAAAGTTCTACAAAATTTTGCCAACTTTATATTAGGCTCGTGTCTGGGATAGAACCAAAAATTAATTGCTCATAAATAGCCTACAGGTGATGACTGATTTTTTAATGAAGGTGGTACTTTCATTTAGATAGGAGCAATGAACGCGAACAAACCAAACGTTTCCCGTACCAATCACACAAAGTTTTCAGATTTAATGAATCGTTTCGCTCTCAAAACAAAAACACAAACTTTTCAATGCAAAAAGACGAAAACCGTACGATTACTGAAATATACTTCGGTTATGCTTTGCTTTGCCGAGTTGTTTCATTCACCGCCGAAACTAAAAGAATTTTTGGCAAACATTTGCTGTGCGAAATGATTAATGTCAAACTTAGACACACGCACACATTTGATTGCTTAACAAGTGAGCTATAGTCGGGACGGGGCCGACAATGTGATACCCTACACCACTACCCCTGTGCATAAGCTTTTCACTGGTAAACATTTCTTTTAGTAGGGAATATAATCCGACTATCACCAAACATAATATGCCTCTTTCTCTCTGGGACCCCCAAAAGCAACCAAAATTTCGTGACCATCCAATCAAAATTGCGACATGTAGCGTGATTGCAAAAAAATGGAAGAATTGGATGTATTACCGACTATTGTGGTAGCTCCCTTTTTTGACCACCTTCGCCAACCTACTTTACACCAATGTAAAGGTAATATTTTCTTCTTCCATTGACAGGCTTTGCCAAAATCAATAGGCTTCTTCCTCTGCGGGGCCCCCATCAACCCCCTAAATTTCGTGACTATCTGATCAAAATTCCAACCTTAACGTGATTACAAAAAATGGAAAAATGTTATATATTACTGAATTTGGCGATATCTCGGTTGTTTGCCCACTTACGCCAACATTCTTTGCAGCAATATAAATGAGATCTTTTCTTCTTCCACTGGTGGGCTTTCCTTTTGGAATAATCCAACCAGAAGCGAAGATATTCGCATAAGAGAAAAACGCTGACTTTTCTCCACATAAGCTTTTTGCTTATTCCGACTCATGTATATTATCCGACCATCATGAAACTTAATAGGCTTCTTCCTCTGTGGGACCCGCATCAACTCCCAAAAAATTCGTGACGATCCGATGAAAATTGCGACCTGAAGCGTGATTACTATTGCGATATCTCTGTTGTTTGAACACCTACCCTACTTTACATCGTTGTAAAGGTGATATTTTCTACTTTGCTCTTGATATACCTCTTAAAGAAACAGAGATATTGGCTTTGAAATAAAACGTTGACCTTTTCTCCAACTAACTTTTAGCCCATTCCGACCCCTGCATATTATCCTACCATCATCAAAATCAATAGGGTTCTTCCTCTGTGGGACCCCAATAACAACCTAAGTGTTAACATCGTATAAGGGAAATAAATTCGTTAACTTGTTGTGTTTCAGTAAAGAAGAGTACTCCTATGCAGGATAAGGGTCGAAGGTTTGTGTCTAGGCTAACAAAAAGCGGATATGGTGACACCATTTGTAGTTGGCAACAATTACTGGTTTGGCTGTTCTCAAAATTTCCACTATTAGGCGTGAGATGTAGCAAATCAATATCTTAGACAATAATCTTAAGCCGATAGTGAACTTAGCTCAAAAGCAACGGTTTACTGATTAGGCCATGGAGTCAGAAAGTTTAAATTTTTTTAAATCGTTCCGCGGAAGTTTAACATTTTGCAACGGAAACATTGGGCAACGGATTTATTTGCACTTCGCTAAGCGAAGTACTCAGCGTAGTTAGTCGAAATCCACATTTGTTTCATGAAACCCCTCTCATGAAACAAATGCTTTGAAATTAGGCGTTCTTAGATCGAGTTCCCCACTACAGTAATGGCTTGATATTACTCTATTGTGGATCTCGATCTATGAACACAGGGTGGACTTCGACTTAACCATAGCTTTGTTCCTTTACCTTTTTAATAGTAAAACTAGCAAAAGAAATAACTGTGAAAATTGCTCTCAAGTAAAAAGTTTTTTTTCACAAAAGTAAGGGAACGGAAAAATAGTAGATCTGACAGCAATATGAAAAAAACAAACATGGCTGCTTAAAAAACAACAAACAAAATAAATTTCACTGGTTTAAATTTTTTATTATTTATATTTATTTTAGTTATTTTTATTTTGCCTTAATTGTCAAATAATTGTCATATCAGCAGGTTGGCAGATTTTGCACTTTGTACACCATGAAATTTGTCGAGCAGAAAGTAGTAAAAGAGAAAGCCATTTTGGCATGCTCTCTCATAAATCTTGCTTCAAATTTTACAACTTTTTGGGGTTAAGGAACGCTTTCCGAGTTGAAAATGGTAAAACTTGAAGAAACTTTAACGTAAAGGAACAAAGCTCATATGTCGATAATTGTTAAAATGTTGATTTTCTCAACCTTCAAAATGTTTGTGTCCAAGATAAGAAGAGAATCATCCAGTCTGGTTACATGTTCTTGAAATTGCCGCCAGAAGGCACCAGAGCGGTATTCAAGACATTAACCGTTGGTTGTGAAACACAAAAGGCAACTTTGACTAACAGATTTAACCAGTAACAGGGTGACAACTATTGTCTACTTTCCCATAAATGCCCTATTGAATATTTTCATGCTTCTTTATAGTGATAATTTTTTAAAGATTTCAGAAATTTCAGGAGTAGATTCTCAGATCAGAGCACCACAAATATTTATGGATGTTGTCATCAGCCTCGCCATAGAATACTCCGCAAGAAGGTTTAATATCTATAGAATATCACCTGGACAATCCCATTGTATACGAGGCGACTGTATGGGATATTTTATCTGAAGAAGATCCTGGTAGGAGTTCTTCTATCTATAGAAGATACCATTATGCGATATTTTGTTCATAAAGGACCCAGGTAAAGTGTATTCTATACTTCGTTAGGTGTCCTTTTGTAGTAAGAAACCTTCTTTAGGTGGTATTCTATCTATATGTTCCTGTTAGGAGGTATTTTATTCATAGAATATCCGTTAGGGACTCTTTTATCTAAATATTATACCTTCCGGGGGTCTTCTATGTATAGGTCCCGAATCTTAAGAAGATCTCGTCAAGAGGTTTTCTATCAATAGGAGTCTCCGTTTGGAGGCTTATTAACTATGGAAATTCCCGTTGGAAAGTATTTCATATACAAAAGACCCTCTTAAGAGCTCTTATTCGTTCAGAAGTCTTTATTTATAGAAGACCCCTCTGGAATGTATTTTTTAAATAATACAAGGTTAAGGGCTCCCCTGTACACCGAAGATCTTATTAAGAGGTCTTATATTAAATACAAACTCAAGTTTTTATATCTATAGAAGACTTAGGGGAGACCTTATGTCCAGAGTGAACCACATTAAGAGGTCTTCTATACATAAGAAGATCTAGTTGTAAATACCCGGTTAAAAGGTCTTCTAGATAAAATGAATTCCTAAGGACGTCTGTTATCTATAGAATACCCCTATAGGAAGTTGTTAGAAGGTCTTAGAACTATAGAATACACCACTAACAAGTTTTATAGCTATAGACAAAATCGCATGGATGTTTTTTTATCTATGGAAGAGTCTGGAGGAGCTCTTATATCGACTAAAGAGGTCTTCTATACACTGGAAGAAGAAGATCTCAGCAATAAGACCAGGTTAAAAGGTCTAATAAATAAAATGGTTTATACTCCCATAGGGGTATAGAAATCCCGTTAGCAAGCCTTCTATCTTAGGAAGATGAATTTACCACTTTTTCTAACTATAGAAGACTCCTTTAGATGGTCTTCTGTCTATCTACGGTCTCGTTCAGATGTCTCTTATCTATGGAAGGCCTTCAGGAAGTTGTGTTTCAATGGAAGACCTCATTTAGAGGACTTCTACCTATTGACGATACCATTTGAAAATCTTATATCTATAGAAGACTCCTTTATGAGGTCTGTTGTCCACAGAGGATCCCGTTAAAAGTCCATTATTATTTGGGCTACCGAAAATCCCAACTATTGTTTGCTTGGATGTTCATACATGAGAGACCTCTCTTATAAAGACACCACTTGTAGAGAAGGGGTGCCACCGTGGTGCAATGGTATGCACACCCGCCTTGCACACATAAGGTCGTGGGTTCGATTCCCCGGCCAGGCAACATGAAAACACTTTTCAACTGTGGCAAAATACCCCTCAGTAATTTTGGCGACATTTCCTGAGTATTTCAGGCATGTATAACTTCTCTACAAAAGTTGTGTCTTAGGCACGCCGTTCGGACTCGGCGATGAATTGTAGGTCCCATATCATTGAGCTAATATGAATCGGGGTGCACTCATTGATATGAGAGAAGTCTCCCTTGTTCCTTATGGGATGTTTGTGGAACAATTATTACTTGTAGAGAAGTTTTACATAGCTGTACTACTGAGGAAATATCGCTAACATTACACGGAAGGGTATTTTGCCACCGTTTAAAATTTTATATTGCCTGGCCTGGGAATCGAATCCGGACATTCAGCGTGCAAGGCGGGTGTACATATCATTGTACCACAACTACATACTTATGTAAATATTTGCTTAACATAAAAGTTTCTCGATTTCCGCAAGAGTTTGTGTCTGGGATAGAAAAGACTCACACTGTAACATGGTGACAACTTTTTTGGCTGAATGTTCCTTGAATTGCCAACAGGAGGCGCCAAATCGGTACTCTAGGCATTAACCGTATGTTGTTGGTTGTGAAACACAACCCCAGTAGCAGGGTGAACATAATTGTCCGCTTGTCAATAAATGCCCTACTTAGGCTGAATGTTCCTTGAATTGCCAACAGGAGGCGCCAAATCGGTACTCTAGACATTAACCGTATGTTGTTGGTTGTGAAACACAACCCCAGTAGCAGGGTGAACATTATTGTTTGCTTGTCCATAAATGCCCTACTTATGCCTTATAAATATAAAAAGAGTATATTGATAAAGATTTTGAACATTTCTGGTGCGGATTCTTAGATTATGGTGCTAAAAATGTTTGTTTGAATGTTTTCTATCTACCGAAAATCTTGCATATATAGAAGTGCTCGTTATTAAATATTTTGCCTTAAGAAGATTCTGCTGGGGGTCTTCTTACTATAGAAGACACCATTAGGAGATCTTATGTTCTTTGAAGACCCCGCTTAAAAAGAATTCTATCTTTAGAATGTTCTAGAAGGATATCTTCTATTTCCAGAAGAATCTGATAGGAGATCTTTTATCTTAAGAAGAACACTTAAGGAGATCTTGCTATGAGGTCTTATATGTATAGAAGCCAACTGCTGTATGTCTTCTTTCTTAGGAAGATGCCGTTATGTGGGTTTGTATCTTGAAGAGCTCGTTAGATGGCCTACTATCATTAGCAGATCATTGTACTAAACATATTTCAGGATGTTATCATTAGAGGGGTTGCTTAAAGCTCACTAACATTAAAAGATGAATGTTGAAGATAGCTTCCCACTTGAAGAGTTCTGGTCATTGTTATGCAAAAGATCACTGTAAAAAAGTCGACGTTCCTAAAAAATATATATTTTTTATACTTCACCAAAAACCTAATACTGTCCCATTGTCTTTGAAACCTGAACCATCAGCAGCCTACGTCATACATCAATATAAACAATTTCCTTTTTTTATTAAAGATAGTGTCCCACTTTAAGAGTTCTGGACATTGTTATGCAAAATACCAAAAGATCACTGTACAAAAGTCGAGGTTCCCAAAAATATATATTTTTTATACTTCACCACACAAACCTAATACTGTCCCACTGTCTTTGAAACCTGAACCATCAACAGCCTACGTCATACATCAATATAAACAATTTACTTTTTTTATTTGGCTCGTAACTTGAAATTCAATCGTGTGAGAATGATTTAATTAAAATATGATTTACACTAGCCATAACATGTGTTTTATTGATTTGTTGTTGTTGTTGCCTTTCGTACAAAGTCAGCTGATTGAGAACTTCCTTTCTTACTCACCCATTCGTTTGTTAATTGAAAACGTAATCACTGCGAGATCGTACCTTTCAACGCTTCACTTTCTATAGGCATGCAGTTAGAAAAAATCTATAAAAAAACCACACAACTGTCAATTTTAATAATTTGATTGACACAATGACTGACAATGGCTTTTTAAAAGTTGCAATTTGCAAACGCCATAACGTAGCAAATTTTTAATTATTAATTAATTTCTATTAAATTGAAACAGGTCTAAAAAATTCAATTTTTTGACGTCACAATTTTGAATTTGCATTTTATTTCCTCTGCTTTTGCTTGTTAAACAAAAACGAAAGCTAGAAATTGCCATGAGAAGCTTAGCAGCAGTAAGAGTGTCATACTAAAAATTCAATAAATTATTACGACATTTTTGTTATTGTTTTCTTAATCAAGAATACGTCTGGTTTTAATAAAATGCATAAAAATATTTAATCTCATATTAGAAGCATTCCATGAGACCAAGCAGCTGACAAGTGACTTAAAAAAATTAACTGGCATTTCAGAGGAGAGTAAATTAGCTTTACACACTTTCAAGACTGGTTGTCAACTATGCAATTTATTTAGTTTTTTTTAATGTTGACAGTTAATTAGATTTTTCAATTAGCCATTTGCTGTAGACAGTACCGGGCAAAATTGTGCCAACAAAGCATATGATGTGAAGAGAAACTATTCTCAATAAAAATTAAAGAAACAGCTGTAAAATATTTGGATGTTCCTAAAAGTATGCAGCAGATTCAAATAAGTTTCGTTATAAAACAAGGCGATGAGAGAGTATTTGGCATGTTGAAGTGCGGCATTTATATTGATCTCTCTTTTTATCTCAAGTGGACCTCACCATGTTGAAACCATGATTGAATTAGAACATTGGCTTGGTTAATATTTCCGTTAACGAAGTGTGATCAGGGAAAAAATTCGTTGATTTTTTTTCGTTCTTCACTAAACCATACTCAGTGTATAAGTTTGATACGTTCCAACTCAACTTCCCGAGCTCAGTCGATCGCGGATGCTGATTGACATCATCGTGCATCTCCTCTGCACGTTTCCTCTGCGGACACCGTAGAGCGCAGCTGCCAACGAGCGGTGGTTGTTTGGTTTTCTCTCATTGGAATATGTAAATGTAGTTGTATAAATCGACTCAGATCCTCTGCGATCGCTGCAATCTTCTGCCATTGCAATAACCTCTGCGTTCACTTGTCGACCAACCGTTGAATAGTTAACTTGTCGTTGCCAAACGTCTCGCGTTCATACTAACCGGCTTCTGTCGCCACCCCAGATTACAATTGGTAATCTTTGTTGCTACTAACCGGCCTCTGTCGCCACCCCCCGAGTACAAGGTAATCTTTGTTGTTGAATAGAAAAGAAATACACCAATAAACCAACATATTTATAATATTATAAACTGATACTGCTTGTGTTTTATTTTATTAATTTCACCCCCACTGCTCCTCAAGCGGTAACTGAGCTATTGAAGAAACCTATGGATTTCCCTCACTCACCTAAGCACTCAGCATAGTTAACCTTTTGTCGAAAATTGCTTAAAAATTAAATCTTTTCAACTATCGCAAATGTTTGTGTCTAGGATAATGACTGAATCACCTGGAAACACAGGCTGACAATATTTGTTGTGGACAACTATTGTCTGTATGGATGTTCCCCGAATTGCCACCAGAAGGGCGCTTGATCGGTATTTTAGACATCAACCGTATATAGTTGGTTGTAAAATACAATGACAACTTTGATAATAAGGACAAAAGCAGAATCACCCAGTAACATAGTGACAACTAGTGTCTGCTTACCCATAAATACCCTATAGTTGACTACTTTTAGTTTATATTGATCACATTGTAAAGATTTCGATACAGATTCCTCGATCATGGCTCTGTCCGTAGACTATTACGGAATTTCTACCTATGACTATTAGCGGAATTTCTTCTTTATCTATAGGGGAATCTACAAAAACGCCTCTGGAAGTTTTTTCTGTCGAAAGAACATCCCTCTGTAAGATCTTCTACACAAAGTATATCATATAGAGAACTCTTCCTTAGAAACGTTTTTGTCCATAGAAAATTTCGTAGGTAGGACTTCTATATTTAGAAGGCCCTTTATAGATCGTTTTTATCTACAAGAGATTCTGTTAAGAGGTCCATAGGGCATGTCGTTAGGAGTTCTTTTATGTATGTTGCTGCATACCATTGCACCACAATGGCACCCTTATGCAAATATTTGTTTGTGTCTGGGATAAAAAAGACTTACCCAGCAACCGGGTGACAACTATTTTGGTTGAATGTTCCATGAATTGCCGCCAGGAGGCGCCAAATTGGTACTCTGGACAATAACCGTATGTAGCAGGGTGAACATTATTGTCTGCTTGTCCATAAATGCCCTACTTATGCCTTATCAATATAAAAAGAATATATTGTTAAAGATTTTGAACATTCCTGGTGCTGAAAATTTTTGTTTAAATGTTATCTATCTACTGAAAATCCCATAGGGCATGTCGTTAGGAGTTCTTTTATGGAAGAGCTTCCTTTAGGGAAACTTCCATTTGTTAAAGTTCCCGTTTTTACGAAGACGTGTCCGTAAGTTAATCAATCGTTAGGTCCTATTTTTAGGGACTAATAAGGAATAGAGAATATCCCTTTGGAAGATCTCTATTCAAAAATTCCATATAGAGAGCAGTGTATGTGTCCATAGACAATGCCATATGTAGGTATTCTGTACTTAGAAGGTCCATTGGGCACCTTGTATTAAATAATTTTCTTATGGTGAACATGCATTTATTGAAGTCCCCGTTTTTGCAAAGATGTGTCCGTGAATTACTCAATTCATTCATTATTAGTAGGATATTTTTGACCAAGCAGACAATAGTTACCAATCCTTCGAGTTGCAAAGCTTAGGCAAGAACCTATAGCAAAGTTGTCAGCTATTTTATAATAATCATCATAAGTTCCATTAGCTGGAATTGTAGCGCACTGAGGTATCTTCTTGTCTAATTGGCTTTAAAAAAATAGGTTTATATCGTCAGCAATTTTACTGAGGCATTATCACCACCTTACCAGTTTAAGAAGGCATATAACCGGCAATTTGTGCCAACCTTTATTGTTGCTTTATAGCACTATGTTACAGTGCGGTTATGTTGCTAGTCTAGACACAAACCCTCAGCGGTTGTAGCGTTCACAAGTATTACAGGGTCATTCGCTTATTGGCCTGGATTCGTATCCAACACGAAAGTAGCCAATATAATCGAACTGTTGACTTTTGTGCCCTCTACCGGAAATTCCAGGGAGTTTCAAATTTTCGTTAGAAGATCACGACTGATTTTTTAAAAAAAGTATTCTTTAGAGGACTTACGAATGAGGCTCACACACTATTATTAAGAAGTCCACGATTGATCCTCAAAAAAGTCTTTAGAAGACTAGAAAATATCCTTTAGAGGACTACGGTTTTCCTCGAAAATTTCTTATAAAAATAAGACCACGATTGATAATCAAATATAGTCTTTAGAAACCCACGAGTGATCCTAAAAACGTTCCACAGACCACTATTTGTCTTCTAAAAATATATTGTTTAGAAGACCCCGAGTAATGCTAAGAAATATAGTTGGGAAGACCACGAATGATTCTCAAAGAGTTATTAAAAAAACAAAACCACGAATGATTCTCAAAGAGTTATTAAAAAAACAAAACCACGATTGATTCTCAAAAATATTTAGAACACCACGATTGATCCGCAAAAATATTATTTAGAAAACCACGATTGATCCTCAAACCATTCTTAAAAACTTGACCACGATTGATCCTCTAAAATGTTCTCAAGAAAACCACGATTGATCCTCTAAAATGTTCTCATGAAAACCACGATTGATCCTCTAAAATGTTCTCAAGAAAACCACGATTGATCCTCTAAAATGTTCTCAAGAAAACCACGATTGATCCTCTAAAATGTTCTCAAGAAAACCACGATTGATCCTCTAAAATGGTCTCAAGAAAACCACGATTGATCCTCTAAAATGTTCTCAAGAAAACCACGATTGATCCTCTAAAATGGTCTCAAGAAAACCACGATTGATCCTCTAAAATGTTCTCAAGAAAACCACGATTGATCCTCTAAAATGTTCTCAAGAAAACCACGATTGATCCTTAAAAATATTCTCAGGAAAACCACGATTGATCCTCAAAAATGTTCTCAAGAAATCCACGATTGATCCTCAAAAGTATTCTCAAGAAAACCACGATTGATCCTTAAAAATATTCTCAAGAAAACCACGATTGATCCTCAAAAATATTCTCATGAAAGCCACGATTGATCCTCAAAAATATTGTCAAGAAGACTACGATTGAACCTCAAAAATATTCTTTAGAAGATCCCGAGTAATCCTAAAAAAATATTCCACAGAAAACCACTATTTGTCCTCAAAAATATTCCTTAGAATACCACGATTGATCCTCAAAAAAATTTAAAAAAACAAGACCATGATTGATCCTCAAAAATATTCTTTAGAAGACCACAAATGATCCTCAAAACATATTCTTAAGAAAACCTCAATTGATCCTCAAAAAATAAATTTTAGAAGACTACGATTGGTCCTCAAAAATATTAAAAAAAAATAAATAAAAATCTTAAAAAACAAGATCACGATTGATCCTCAAAAATATTCTTTAGAAGACTCACAAATGATCCTCAAAAACTATTCTTTAGAAAACTACGATTGGTCCTCAAAAATGTTTTTAAAGAGCCACGATTGGTCTTTAAAAAATCTTCGTTAAAAGACCATGATTAAGCCACAAAAATATTCCTTAGAATATCACGAGTGATTCTAAAACATATTCTTTAGAAGACCCCAATAGACCACGATTGATCCTCAAAAATATTCTTTAGAAGACGACTATTGATTCTCAAAAATATTCTATAGAAAACTATGATTGATCTATTGATCTTTAAAAAATATTCTCTAGAAGACTACGACTGATCCTCAAAATTTATTCTTTACAAGACCATGGTTGATCCTCAGAAAATATTGCTTAAAATGTACGGTCCTCAAAAAATATTCCCTAGAATATCACGATTGATCCTCAAAAATATTCTATGGGAGAAAAAGATTGGTCCTCAAAATTATTCGTTAGAAGACTATGAGTGATCCTCAAAAACTATTCATTAGAAGACTACAATTGATGCTCTAAAATATTTTCTATACTATATTTTCTATTCTATACCACGATCGGTCCTCAAAAAATACCTCGAATTATCTTCAAAAAATATTCTCTAGAAGACCACGGTTGATCCTCAAAAAATATTCTTTAGAAAACCACGATCGGTCCTCAAAAACTATTCATCAGAAGACCACGATTGATCTTCAAAAATATATTCTGTAGAAGACCACGATCGGTCCTCAAAAACTATTCTTTAGAAGACCAAGATTGATCTTAAAAAATATATTCTTTAGAAAACCACGATCGCGGAAATTAGTTGCCAACCTATAGGATTGCCACACTGACACAGGGCGATTCTGTTGTTATTCTAGACACAAACCCGCAAAAAAAAAAATGTATCAACCGTAGTGTGTCACAATTTTCTTGTTGTTGTTGTTGTTGTAGCAACGCATATATGTTCGTTCGTGTATTATTTCAGTTATCAAGTTCCTCTGTATCCAGACACAAGAATTCTGCAAGCTGGTTGCGTCCATAAAGAATGAGGAGACAGGTGAGTGGGGTTAGCTGGGCAGTTGAATAAATGCAGAGTATCGTCTGGTCCCAATCCACATGCTGGGCATTTGTTGGGTATCGTGGCGTCAATTCTGGCCCAATACGAATTGAGGCGGCTGCATCGTCCGGATCTAAAACCACTCGTGTTTGCCTTGGCAGCTGTCGTTCTTCTGTTGCGATGGATGGGGGATGGTTTCCAAGTACGGCATTCACACTATATCTTCGTACTGCTTGCGCAACCATGTTGGTGTGAATACGATTCAAGCCTGCCTGATAGGCTCGTTGATCTAGCGGTTCTCTTTTATACCTTTGGACGTCTATCTCTAGATCATGAAGGTCTCTCCTGACGTGCCTGGGTGAGGGGAGCCTGTCCATTAAATCGTGACAGGGATGCTCACTGCGGTAACACCCAAGCAGGTACTGCATCGACAACATCTTATTGTGCTGACGCACCGGTAAAACCTTCGCCTCCTCATGAAGATGGTCCAGTGGTGTCATGAGGAGGCACCCTGTTGCAGTCCTCAGGCCGGCATTCTGGCAGGTTTGAAACTTCTTCCACTGCGATGCGCTAACCTTTGCGGACCACGCTGGTGCCGCATAGCTTACCACAGACCGGCCTATTGCATTGTAGGTGGTCAACAAGGTTTCTTTATCAGCACCCCAAGTGCTGCCGGCCAGCGACTTGAGAACCTACTTCTGATCTTATTGCAAATAGCTGTGGCATGCGCGGACGACTTGAACATGCTATCGAACGTTACACCCAGTATTTTAGGGTAGTTAGTGGTCGGAATCAGTGCACCAGTCCATGTGGTGAACAGCGTGGCTGTGGATTTAGCGGCGGATATTTTCATATTCCTCAGATGGAAGAACTGCACTAGGTCAGCTATGTAGACATTTAACCTATCCCATATGTCACCGACGATAGGACCCGACGCCAAGATCGTACAATCATCCGCATACATCACGATCTCTATGCCGTCTGGAGGGTGTGGAATTTCAGAAAGGTAGAGGTTAAACAGTTCCGGAGATATCACCCCTCCTTGGGGAACTCCCTGTTTCACTCTACGGGTTTTGGACTTCTTGTTTCTGAATTCTACAAACGACTGGCGTCCACACATATAGTTGATTACCCAACGTTTCAAACATGGCTGGAGATTAGTTTTCTCTATATCCTCGAACAGCCTGGCATAGTTGACGGTATCGAAGGCCTTCGATAGGTCAAGAGCCACCATGACTGTTCGGTCGCACGGCCTTTTCTGGTTCAGTCCTCTACTGATATGTGTGGATATGCCGTCTAATGCTGGTGTAGTACTATGCATTTTCCGAAATCCATGTTGATGTTGGGCAACTGGAAAACACCTTCTCATCGTGGGGAGGAGTTGCGCCTCTAGGATCTTTGCTACTGGCGACAGGAGTGAAATCGGCCTGTACGATTCACCTCTGCTGGCATCCTTGCCAGGCTTCAGTAGCGGGACCACCCTGCCAACTTTCCAGGCATCCGGTACAACATGGGTGGCTAACGATAGGTTGAGAACACTTGTTAAATACTCAACTCCAGGTTCATTCAGCTGCTTAAGCATTACCATCGATATCACTATGCAACACTGAAAATGCAAACAACTTCTAGTATGGATTTTTGAAAGTACATATTAAGTCTACAAAAACCCTAGTTGGGTTTTGTCCTGTCAGATCCAGTTCGGATTTTATGGCCTCATCTAAACCGGGGTAAATCTACACTTTTTTGCATTTATCAGGCCTTTATCTCAGGAACGAATAGGAATTTGGCCTTGCTGTCTTTAGCACTATTGTAGCCCTAAACCAGTAGAATTTATCTTTTGAAGAAACCACATAAGAAAAACTCCATTTAGGGCATCAAAATCTATAAAATATAGAAAATTTTACATAATTGCTGAAATTCTGGTCAGTATCGCCTAAACTGTTGGGAGTTGAACCAAGTAACCTTTTGCAAAAATCTTCCAAATAAAGTTCTCAACAATTCTTTAGAACATTCTGAAACTCTAAAATGCTTACTTCATGTTGTTTCAGCGGTATTTTGCATTATATATTTTACAACACGTATTTCAAACACAGTTCACACCAAGAGTTTATTCTCGCATTTCGGATTTCACTACATTATTGACATTTTTATTAAATCGTCGTTGGAAAATGTACTGAAAACAACGGCATAGAGGCATTTTACAACAATGACATGTTCTAAAGAGTTGTGTATTGTTATAATTGAATTCGTTTATTGAACTGAAAAAACTGAGAATACATATTTGACAACAAACATATTGATATCAAAGCCTACTAAGATTATGTTAATAATATTGAACAAAGTGTTTTATGCTAAAGTACAATATTTGATTCAATTCTCAACACTCTACCTGAATTAAATATTTCTTACATTATAATTACAAAACAATACAAGTTGGAAACTAAGCAATGCCAAAAACTCTTTTAAAATATTCCAACTTCTGTGGAGTTACTGCCTTGGTAAAAACGTCAGCAGCCATTTCTTTTGTTGAAAGATACTTTAAAGATATTTCATTGTTGTCAATTTTCTGTTTGATAAATTTGGCTTTAATATCCACATGCTTTGTCCTTGACGAATACTTATTATTTGTAGCCACTTGTATAGCTCCTTTGTTATCACAATACAAAACCATGTTGACATTGTTGTTGGGATTGAGTTCTTTTTCTAGTCGTTTCAACCAAACAGACTCCTGTATAGCTGCTGTTATTGCCATGAACTTAGCTTCCGTTGAAGATAGTGCCACCGTTTTTTGTCTTTTTGTGGACCATGATATTGCTGCTGATTGAAAAATAAAGACATAGCCAGTTGTCGAATGACGGTCGTCCAAACTTCCAGCCCAATCTGCATCACAATAGCCGGTAATATCTTCTTCTAAATTTTTCTTATAGATAAGCCCTTGTTCTATAGTTCCTTTGAGATAACGCATTATTCTTTTTACAGCTTCCCAATGCGCTCTACCAGGATTTATTCCGAATCGGCTCAGGATATTCACAGCGTAGTATATATCAGGGCGCGAAACCTGGGCAGCGTACAACAAGCACCCAATAGCTTCCATATACGGTGTTTTCGACATTTTTTCCTTTTCAACTTCGGTTTTAGGGGACATACTTTCGGATAACTTCTTATTATAGTCCATTGGAGTTGAGGAAGGGTTACAGTCATTCATTCCGAAACGTGTCAATACATCTGATATGTACTTAGACTGATCAATTTTGATTCCATCTTCAGTTCGGGATATTGTCATACCAAGAACATTAGACACTTCCCCCATGTCTTTCATTTTAAATGTTCTTGAAAGTGTATTCTTGACAGAATTTATTTCGTTTTCGTCATTGGAGAATATAATTACATCATCTACGTATATTGCAATATAAATCTTCTTTTCATCTGTCACCTTTGAATATACGCATTGATCCACTTCTCCTTGTACAAAACCCATATCGATAAGTTCCTTGTTTATGGTTTCATTCCATACTCTCCCAGATTGTTTCAAGCCGTATATGGATCTGTTAAGCTTACAGACTTTATTAGAAGCATCACGGAAACCTTCGGGTTGTTCCATATATATAGTTTCTTTTAAAATCCCGTTTAAATAAGCGCTAACGGCATCCATCTGATGAATCTTCATGTCATATTTTGCTGCCAATGCTGCTAAATACCTTATTGATTCATACCGAACAACTGGAGAGAATGTTTCCATATAATCGATACCTTCAGTCTGTGTAAATCCCTTTGCGACTAGTCTTGCTTTCCATCGCAACGTGTTTCCATTGGAATCTTGCTTGGTCTTGAACACCCATTTTGACTTCAGAGCTTTGCATCCTTCAGGAAGTTGAACCAAAGTCCAAGTATTATTGACTTTCAAAGAATTCATTTCATCTTGCATGGCTTTTTTCCAATGTTCAGAATCTTCAGACGACATTGCCTGTTTTATAGTCTGGGGGTCTGAAGAAACATATTCTATTGCAGAAAATGCCGTTGATCGTTGATTACGGTTTGCTATCCTTTCTGATCTTCTAATATTTTCAGACGTTGCTATTGGTCGTGAATTACATTGATTTGGTTCCCATTCTTCATCATTTGGGTCCACATAGCCATTGTTATCAAAACATTCTGAATCCAAAAACTCACTATCAGTTTCAGAATCACTACGAGGCTCATTTTGAATTACATTATTGCCATCCAATTCGGTTGACTCCATATTCGTTGATACATTATTCACTGTTTGGTTCAAAACATTATCCATTTCTTCATCTGGAGATTGAATTAGCAAAGGATTGTACAGATTAGAAGATGACGTTTCAATGTTTGAGTGAACATTTTCAAGAAATACCACGTCACGGCTAACAATTATTTTTTGATCACTTGGATCAAATAATCGATACGCTTTACTTTCCGTGCTGTATCCAACCATGATACATTCTAATGACTTTGGATCAATTTTAGATCTTCGTTGTTTTGGTACATGGACCAAAGCTGGACATCCGAAGACTCTAAGATGCTTCAAATTTGGTTTTCGACCCGACCATAGTTCTTCGGGACATCCTTCATTTCCTCGGCATGGCACTCTATTTATCAAGTACGATGCGGTAGAAGCAGCTTCTGCCCAAAAACGTTGATCTAATCCACTGTCGATAAGCATACATCTTACCCTTTCTATAATCGTCCTATTTATTCGCTCGGCTACACCATTTTGCTCGGGTGTATATGGACATGTTTTTTGATGTATTATTCCACTTTTTTCCAAGAATTCAGAAAAATGTTTGCCGGTGTACTCACCCCCATTATCCGATCGTAGAATCTTGATTTTTTTAGAACACTGGTTTTCCACTAAAGCCTTGAATTCTAAAAATTTCGGAAATACCTCAGACTTTTTCTTGATTGGATAGACAAACAGTTTTCTTGAGTAGTCATCCACAAATGTCAACAAAAAACGAGCTCCCGAGAACGAACTTTCTTTTAGTGGACCAACAACATCCGAATGAATAATTTCCAATAGCTCTTTGGCTCGAGTACCGACTTCTCTACTCACTTTTCGGGTTTGCTTTCCCTTCACGCAGACAACACATGGTTCAGAACATTCTTTGCCAAAATTTATGCCAACATTTGCGCTCTTGACATCACCCAGTTTCGCATTACAGATATGCCCCATCCTTCGGTGCCACAAATTGAAATCATTGGCCATGGTAAAAGCTTTACCCTTTTCCTCTTTCGAATTGCATTCTAACCGGTACAATTGATTCTGCGCACTTGCCGTTGCTATAACACGTCCATTTTTATCAGAAATGCGGCATTTTTCACCTTCAAAAGTCACCCTTTTTCCATTCTTAGCCATTTGTCGAACGGAGAGTAAGTTGGTACACAAATCTGGAACATACTCTACGTCTTTGATTGTAACACATCTCTTATTTTTTCCAGAGCCAACTTCAATATCAACATATCCAATGGAGTCCACTACGAGTTCATGCTTATTCGCAATAATCACCTTTTTATTAAAAACATCACGGATGTTGTACATGTGGTTCTTCTCATTCGTCATGTGGTTGCTTGCTCCACTATCAACGTACCAGGCATTTACACAATCTGAACTTGAAGTGGATTCCGTAGCTTTTGCACACGCGCTCACATCGGTAGTTGTAGCAAATAAAACATCCGACTTCTTTTCATGCTTCCTTGTAGCTCCATTGTCATTTGACTTCAATTTGCTGGGACAATTTCTTGAGATGTGTCCAAGTCCACTGCAATTGTAGCATTTGATTTGCTTCTTACCTTTCTTGATACCTTTAGATTGCAACGCCGATTCTTTTTCTGGAGCTCGATCAAATTTCGCATCTTGAAGTAGAACATTCTTCACCTTATCCACCGTCAATTTCTCCTTGGTATTTTCCACGGCCATCACAAGCGGTTTAAAGTCATCCGTTAATCCAGCTAACATTAGAGATGCGGTCAACTCATCGTCAATGTTTAAGCCAGCATTTTTCACTTTAATAGCCACTATAACGATGTCATTGACGTATTCCTGAATGGATCCATAGTTCTGTAGCTTGATGTTCACAAATTGCTTCAGCAATTCAACTTTTCTGGTAAGGCCCGTATCTTCGTACGCATTCATCAACGCACTCCAGGCATTTTTCGCGGTAGTTGAAGTTGCAATGTGGCCGTAATTGTCTGGTTCAATCATCAATGTGATCTCGGCTAAAGCTCTCGCATTCAATTCAGCATCAGCGGTATTATCAACACATGCCTTCCAGCACCCTTTAATGACCAGATATGATTGCGCTTGCCTCTTCCAAACATCAAAGTTTTCGCGTCCACGCAATCTTTCTAGCGGAAAAGCTATGTTATTACCAGCCATTTTAATTTTTTTTCACAAACGTCACTAGTTTTCAATATTAAAAAATGTATCTATTTTGTTTTGCCGAATATTTTTTTCAAACGTGACTAAGGCCCATAACCTGTTATAATTGAATTCGTTTATTGAACTGAAAAAACTGAGAATACATATTTGACAACAAACATATTGATATCAAAGCCTACTAAGATTATGTTAATAATATTGAACAAAGTGTTTTATGCTAAAGTACAATATTTGATTCAATTCTCAACATGTATTACATTCCAGGGAATATTTTTTCCAAAGAAAATATTCAGAAAATATTAACGGTTTTGGAGATACTGTGCAAAATGTATAAAAATTGTGGAATTTTTGCATATATTTTGAAATTTGAATCAATAAATGTAGTTTTTCGAGTTCATTAATTCTCCAAATATTTTATTCTTGTCCTTATCTACAAATTTGCTTCAGAGGTCAGAAGAAGATTCGCATTGGTTTCAGAGATATAGCCCCGAATTTCTTTAAAAACTCAATATTTAACCATACTTAGATGGGGCCATAAAATCCGAGCTGGATCTGACACAACAAAACCCAAATAGGGTGTCTTGTCGTTTGGGTCAGTACTTTCAAAAAATCCACAGTTCGAATTGTTTGCACAAGATCACCTCAAAAATGTTGCACAGTGTATTCGGTGCGGGCCCAACGCTTTGGATGATTTAGCGTTTTCGGATGGCATCTGCAACATCGCTCATCGTAAATTGTGGTGGTACCTCCTCGGCTGGAAGAGCTCTTCTTATACGGCGTAGCACACTTCTCTTCGCCCTATCACTCTCGGGGTGCTCTATGAACTGCCGGTTAAAATAACACGGGCACCTCTTTGGGTCAGTTACTGTCACGCCGTTGAAAGTAACAGCCTTTCTGTCATCCTTCTTTTCCGGACTCGAGAGTGATTTAACCGTTGCCCACAATTTACTTATTCCTGCACCAATGTAGCATTGCTTCAGATGGTCTAGCCACTTTTTCCGCTTATGTTCGCCCACTAGCCTGTTGACTTCAAGAGTAAGTTCTCTAACTCTTGGGTCTTCGGGGTTCGTACGACGAAGCTCATCACGTTCATTTGCTAGTCCCGTCGCCTCTGCTGGGAAATTTGGTCTTATTTCGTGTATTCGACCAGCAGGTATGCAGCGAGCGGCTGCTTTAGTGATGATGTCTCGGAAAGTTCTCTCAGCTACCCGAGGATCTGAGGGGGTGGGCAATTGACTGAAGCGGTGATTGGTAAATTCTCTGAAACCTTGCCAATCAGCTTTCCCATGGTTCAGGAAAGTACGGCGTTCAGAGGTTATGAATTCGGGTGGTCGGGTGGGAGGTGGTGCGAACTAAGGGAAATGACGGATTGCCAGGATACGTCATTTATCAGACCTGGTGCCACAATGGTGATATCTGGCGAGCTGTGGCAGTTTCCTCTAATCCTCGTGTTATGTGTTCACAATTTTCTAAGGTCCCTCTGTTGTTCTGTTCACTCTAGTGCCCTCTATCGAAAATTTCAGGAACATCCCTAACAAATGGTGAATATCTATACTAAAATAAAGTGGCTTTCCTGGCTTATGAAATTATATTTTTTCGAACTTTCACATGAATTTTGATTTTATCCTGCTGCATTTGTAGTCTTCGACAGGTTTTCCATTTTTTCTTCGCTTCCATCTTTCATTTGCAGTCTCACAAGGCGATCCGGAAGATAAATTGATCCTTTTCAAAAAATATTAGTTATCCTCCTAAAAGTATGCACAGGTTTTTGGGACTGAAAATTCGTTTTTATTAATAATTTCATTAATCGTTCTCCCAAAAGCCTGTAAAAGAACATTTTCAATTGCCCAATCCAATGGTTATCACTTTGATATCTGCTTATTACAATTTCTGCCTATATTTGACACAAATTATCTTTGATAAATATTTTTTTTTATTTGCGGGGAAATAATCACGGGATTTAGTGGCATCTAATCTATCTGCTCTAGAATTAATAATGTTAATGAAAATATGAGAGATAAGTATTGTTTTTCCGTCGAAAACGATTAAGTTCTTTGGAATTCCCCATGATTAATAAATTTAGTAGATAGTGGATAGATATGAATAAGTTGGCAAGAATTTTTGGGGTTGCAGTAAGGTCAGTGCACATTATAAAATAGATAAAACAAAGAAAAACAAAAACATTTCAGTTCCCCTGGGCCAGAAACTAATCACCGTTGGGAATTATTATTTTGACTTAAGAAATGAATATAGGGAAATATTCAATATGATTTTAGTTCACAACAACCTAATGATAGCACCCCTATCTTGGTATTTGAATATTATATTAGAGGCCATAATGATGCCATCTGATATGATACCTGTCTGTTTAGCTACCAAATATAACAGCCAGTCAGCCTCGCCTGACTGTTTAACAATTTCAGTGTCCATGTTAACAAATATTTGCTAAAAAAAGTTTTTTTTTTTGATGTGTGAATGGGAGCAATGGAATTTATCAACACAGCACATTTTTTTTTCAAATAAGATACCAAGTAGCTGACGTCAGGTGGAACAATGGTGTTGTGGTTATTGTTGATGCGATACGATCAAACGTGTAAATTGATATTAAGTGCTTATGCCCTTATACCTCCCACCCACCAACCAATCGACCATAAAAGGCAAATTAATGTTTTTGCCTGTCATCATTTTAAGGGTGACGGATGGATGGATCACAGATTTCAGTTTTGACCACATAAAACTAGCTGGAAACTAGTGCGAACCAGTCTATCGGGTTGTTAATTTTTGAACCTTAGATTTCGTTTGGTCGAACTATATATATTTTTATTATTATTAGGATCTATAAAAAGCAATTTCGTCGAGTGCTATAAAGTCTAGAAGAAACAAACACGTGTTACGAAAATAAAATTAACAGATTGTCATGTCAAGATTGGAACGGACGTTTTCTTTGGTTGTGTCTTGTTTGTTTAGATAAGATGGTTATTTCCATAAGTTATATTGGGTAGACAATATTTGCTATTCATTCTCTAAAATATTCTTTAGATGACCGCGAATTATCCTCAATGAATATTCTTCAGAAGACCACAATTTATGGCCAAAAATATTTTCTAGAAGACCATTATTGATCCTCAATCAAATATTAATTAGGAGAACACACTTGTTCATAAAACAATATTCTTTAGAAGACCACAATTGGTCCTCAAAAAAATGCTCATTAGAAACCATGATTGATCCTCAAACTAATATTTATTTGAAAAAAAATATTGTTTACAAAACCACGAGAGATTCTCAAAAATATTCCGTAGTCTGTTTTATAAGACCGTAGTTGATCTTAAAAATATTTTCTTTAGAAGACCACGAATGATCCTCAGAATATATACATTGGAAGACTAAAAAATATTCTTTGGAAGACCACTATTGATCCTTCATCAGAAGACCATCAATGATCCTCAAAAATATTCTTTAGAAAATTATTAGTGATACTCAAAAATATTTTTTTAAGACCGCGATTGGCCTCAAAAAATATTCTTCAAAAAAGAGTGGTTCTCAAAAGAATATTCATTGGAAGACAACGATTGATCCTCAAAAATATTCTTTGGAAGACCACAATTTATCCTCAAAAAAATATTCCTTAGAAAACCACAATTGATTTTAAAAACTTTTTTGATCCTCAAAAAATATTCATAAGAAGACCATCAGTGATCCTCCAAAAAATATACATTAGAAGACCACGAGTAATCAATAAAAAATATTTTTTTTAAAGATCACGATTCATCCTCAAAAATATTCTTTAGAGGACCACCATTGATCTTCATAAAATATTATTTAGACGATCACGATTAATTCTTAAAAATTTTTCTTTAGAAGACCATGATTGATCCTCAGAAAAATATTCATTAGAAGACGACTATTGAAGACGATTTTATTGATTCTCAAAAATGTTCCTTAGAAAACCACAATTGATCTTTAGAAAATCAAAATCAATCATTGATCTTCAGAAAATATTATTTAGAAGGCTAACATTGATATTCGCAAAGTATTCTTTAGAAAACCACGAATTAGAAGACCACGATTGATCCTCAAAAATATTCTTTAAAAGACGACTATTGA
This sequence comes from Musca autumnalis, assembly GCF_047663935.1. Taxonomy (NCBI): domain Eukaryota; kingdom Metazoa; phylum Arthropoda; class Insecta; order Diptera; family Muscidae; genus Musca; species Musca autumnalis. Next base: position 18,524,200 of record NW_027411866.1, on the reverse strand, counting down.
TTCTCAAAAAATTTACTTTAGAAAACCACCTTTGATCTTCTCAAAATTTTATTTAGAAGAATACCATTGATCTTCCCAAAGTATTCTTTATAAAACCACGAATATTTCTCTATTGGTCTAACATGTGAAACTCTCGGATGATTAGTAATCACTGTGAAGCTATTTTTGGCTAATCATATTCTAACGTTACGTCTGCACTAATTCAAAGTTGTCAAACAACTTGTTGCAGTAAGTTTCATGAAATTAGGTGTTATTAAATCGAGTTCCCCACTACATCAATTTTATGATTTTACTTTACTATGGAGGTCGATCTAGAGACGCAAAATTTCATGCAATTTTTTCAATGAAATCACTCTAGTGTCGACCGGGACTAATGACTGTCCACGTTACGACTTCATTAACTAGTTCATAACTTTATCTTTACAATTGAACCGGAAGAATGAAAGAGTTTGGGTAACTTGAAACGATTGTGACAACTTTCGATAATACTCAGATTCTTTTTAGGACTCTTTGAGATTGGTAGCTCTGTCACAGTTACTCCCTACACCTAACGCAAACTTTTTAGATAAGAACTTAAAGTTTCGGATGATAAATGCTACATGAAGTCGTGTTGAACTAAAATTTGACAAGTCAATAATGCCAATATGTGATTAGTGAACACTCCCCCTGCTTCTTGGAGTTTATCCGGATACGCTTGGAAAATTTATTGTAGAATCCGCATTCGCTGATGGTAAAAATGCAGCTTTTGTTTGTTAAATGTCGCCAAAAATAGGATACATTAATGACTGTTTACGTTACGACGTCAATAATTAGTACATAGATCTCAATTATGGATTAGGGACTGCAATGTCTGGATTCATTAACGTCCTCAACTGACAGATTTAATGGAACTCAACGTTTCTGGGTCAGTTAGTGAAATCGTAATGTATCTAACGGAGTACAGACCACTCTAATCATAGTGGCTGAAGCCACTTTCAAGGATCTTCATTCATAGCAGGAATCAATTATAGTCATTAATTGACAGACATAATGTTATTCGACGTTTCTGGGTCAATTAGTGAAGTCGTAACGTGTCTAAGGGGGTATTTTGGCCTGTAGTCATAGCTTTGAATTGTTTGCAGATCTTAACATAAAAATTGACGGTCTGACGCCAATTTTAAGGATCTTCATTCACAGCAGGAATTCATTATCACCCTTCATTGAAAAACATAATGGTATTCGATGTTTGTGGGTCAGTTAGTGAATTCGTTACGTATCTAACGGAGTAGAGACCACTCTACTCATAGCATTGGATCTTTTTTCAGATCGCACGCATAACAATTGCCTGATTGAAGCCACTTTCAAGGATCTTCATTCATAGCAGGAATCCATTATCGTCCTTAAATGACAGAGATAACGGAATTCGACGTTTGTTGGTCAGTTAGTGAAGTCGTAACGTATCTAACAGGGCATTTTGGTTTCTAATCATAGCTTTAGATTGTTTGCAAATCATACGCATAAAAATTTACGTTCTGGCGCCCCTTTCAACTATCTTCATTCACAGGAGGAATTCATTGCCGCCCTCAAGTCAAAGAGATAATGGTATTCGACGTTTGTGGGTCAGTTGGTGAAGTCGTAACATATTTAAAGGAGTAGTTTGGTCTCTAAACATAGCTTTGGATTTTTGCAGATCATACGCATACCAATTGACGGCCTGAAGCCACTTTCAAGGACCTTCATTCACAGCAGGTGTTGGGACGTTTGCGGGTCAGTTAGTAAACTCGTAACGTATCTAACGGATACTCATATCGAAATATTTATCGTAACGTGTCTAACGGATACTGGAATCGAAATATTTATAGCCAAATGAATTTCGCTTACAAATATTATATGAGTTGTAATCTGTTCTTTTATTCTTTCTATGAAAAGTTTTACATCTAAACTTGCTTACTTACTTAGCTGGCCCATTACAGAACATTTGTTCTATAGACCGAACTAAGAAAAGATCTCCAATTCTCTCTGTTTAGTGCTTCGCTTTCTGGAATACCGCGCCTTGTCATCTCTTCATCCACTTGTTTGCGCCATCTATTCTATGGTCTGCCAATTCTGCGTGCACCACCATGCGGCTCGAATTTATACGCCTTTTTAGCGGGTTCATCAGCGCTCATTCTTATTATATGGCCTAGCCAACGCAAGCGCTGCATCTCGATACGTTTAACTATATTGATGTCGTTGTATAGCAGATACAGCTCGTGGTTCATACGACGTCGATATCCAACATCAACGCAGATTGGTCCGTAGATATTTCGAAGAATTTTTCTCTCAAACACGCCAAGCACTGCCTTATCTGCTTGCGCAAGTGCCCAGGCTTCGGAAACATACATCAGCACGGGTAGTATCAGTGTTTTGTAAAGCGTTATTTTTGTTTGACGAGTTGTGGCTTTGTTTTTAAAGTGCTTACTTAAGCCAAAGTAGCATCTGTTGGCCAATACAATTCTTCTATTTATTTCACAACTGATGTCGTTTGTTGTATTTACGAAACCTCTTTTGGTACCAAACTCTTCGGAGAGGTTCTTTCCTATTTTAGCCGAGGATCTCGTGTCAGTTAAAGTCATTTTACAATGCCGGATGAGCTTTGCCGGGATACCAAATTCAGACATGGCTTGGAATACCTTTGAACGCAGCGGGCTGTCGAAGGCTGCTTTATAATCGACAAAAAGGTGGTAGGTGTCGATCTGCATCTCTTGGGTCTTCTCCAGGATTTGCCGCAGGGTAAATATCTGGTCAATTGTGGACTTGCCAGGTCTAAAGCCGCATTGGTATGGTCCAATTATCTCGTTGACCATAGGCTTTAGTCGTTCGCACAATATCCCTGACACTATCTTGTAGGCGATAGGGAGAAGACTTATAGTTGGAGCATAAAGTCTTATCTCCTTTCTTATGGACGGGACACAGGATGCTCAAGTTCCAATCGTCGGGTACGCGTTCTTTATGCCAGATGGAGCTAACCAGCTTATCAGCGTGTCGCCTCCGGTTTTAAACAGCTCGGCTGGTAGGCCATCAGCTCCTGCTGCCTTATTATTCTTCAGTCGGATTATTGTTGTCTTTACCTCATCTTGGCCGGGTGGTATACATTCAATACCATCTTCTGCGATTGGATCTTTGGTATCTTCGTCGACTTCGCTACTATTGGATACGTACAGTTTGGAAAAATGATCTTTCCATATCATTAGTACACGATCTGTATCAGTTACCAGATTATCTTGCAGGTCTCTACAGGCCATCAGTTTGATGTTTCACTATTTGGTAGAATTTTCGAACTTCATTCTGTCTCCTGTACATCTCGATTTGTTCACACTCCCCCTTTTCCATCTCTCTCTTTTTCCTGCGGAAAAGACGTTTCTCCTCTCTCCTTTTCTCCCGATACCTCTCTCGTGCGCTACGCGTTGCTACTGATTGTAAAGTAGCCCTATTTGCCGCATTTTTCTCTTCGGTAGCAGCACGACACTCCTGGTCATACCATGGATTCTTTGGTGGAGGTCTCTGGTATCCAAGTATGGATTTTGCGGCTGTTTGCATGGAGTGGCCAATGCTTTGCCATTGAGCTGATATGTTATCGGGACGAAGAGTGCTTTCATTAAGCAATTGGGCTAGTTGAGTGGAATATGCTGTGGCTATCTATTGTGATTGCAGCTTACCGATGTCCAACTTCCGTGTTGTGTCTGTTCGCACTTCGTTTGCTACGTTTAATCTGGTACGTACCGTTGCTGCAACAAGGTAGTGGCCCGAGTCTATGTTTGCACCTCGGAACGATCGTACATCCAACACGCTTGATGAATGTCTTCCATCTATCACAACGTGATCAATTTGATTTCTTGTTCTTTGATCTGGCGACAGCCAGGTGCCCTTATGAATATCGAGATGCATAAATCTGGTACTGCTAACTACCATGTTTTTTGCAGCTGCAAAGTCTATCAGCCTCATATCATTGTCAGATGTTTCACTGTGGAGACTGTATTACCCGACTGTTGGGCAAAAGATATTCTCCTTTCCAATTTTGGCATTAACTTCGCCTAGTATAATTTTAATGTCATGGTCAGGGCAACGGTCATAAGTTTCTTATGAGCGCTCGTAAAATATATCTTTGGTCTGTTCGTCCTTTTCTTCAGTGGAAGCATGAGCGCAAATAAAGCTGATGTTGAAGCATTTAGCTTTTATTCGAATTGCAGCAAGTCTTTCATTCACTGGGGTGAAGCTAGAGACCAGATGTGTTAACCTCCGACCAACTACAAGTCCGCAACTAAACTCATGATTTGTGTCATGGCAGCTATAATACAGTGCATCACCTTTAGGTGTTGTTGTGACGCCTTTCCCGTTCCATCGTATTTCCTGTATGGCAGTAATGTCGGCCTTGTTCTTTTCAAGTACATCTGCCAATGTGTAAACTGCACCTTCTCTATAAAGAGTGCGAACATTCCAGGTGCAGATTCTCAGATCATGGTCCTTAAAACGTTTGCGGGGTTCGTCAACTTTAGATGGTTTAGTTTTTCTTTTCTTTCGTTTTTTTTTTTTCTAAACTATTTTTGAAAAATTTAATTTACAACAATTTTCCTCATTTCATTGAGAGTCCAACTGCCTTGACATAGTAACATTTCCAACAAAAACTCGCTAATGCTTATCTTTATAGCCCCGCACTTCACTAAAATTCAGCTGGTGCGTCAAACGTTTATGAAGAAATTTCCATTGAGCGTATTTCATTTACGTATTTTCACGCTCTTATCAATGGAGAAACTTAAGTGGGGGGGCTTCTACAAATTGCTTGAAAATGCCGTCATTTGTGGAGACGTTAATGACCATTTTGCCTCGCCAAAAACATGACTTCTTTAACAAGTCACACCTAATCTAGAAATGTAATCTTAATATGGGTCTATATTTAAAAAAACACACACTTTTAATTGGCGTCAACAAAAAAGCTATTCTCAGCTGATGATTCTTTGAAATTTATGATTTATTTCCAATTGTTTTTTTTTCTATAATAATATTTTTCTTTTAATAAAAATAACTAATGCCGTTTATTTCTTTCTTCCTCTCTTATCTTTTCAGGCAATGTCAATGTGATCGACACTTTTGGAAATACCTGATATGGCCATAGTTATAGCTGGATGATTTAACAAAACCGAGTCGAAAGTCCAATCCAAATTGCAAGTGAATTGGTGGGGGTTGATTTACGTCAAGCGTTGTGGAATCGAAACAATTGAACTAAATACCCATGACTAAAACTGTGTCATTGTGTTCTATAGGCTGCGTCATAAGCGAAAACCCAAATAAAAAAATTTATTCAACATGAAATGGAAAAAAAGCCGCCGCCAGCTAACAACAACAGACCGCTAGCTATTATTGTGGGATAGTTTGTCTGTCTATTCACGCCAATCGATGTTACATGCTTTGTGATCCAAAACAAAATGTGAGATTGCCGGTACGCTTGCGGTGACGCTAAACGATAATCGACATCCACATCCATTGAAACGTTATCGTTTTCGGCGTCAGCATGTTTTAGCGTCAGCAGCATCCTCCAAGTGTACATTGTGCGCGCAAAAGATCAGCTATTGAAAATGAAAGCCATACCATTTTCCCACTGAGCCATTATATTCTTAATAATTGCGGTGACAGATCATTGTTTGCTTTTACGTTGTCTTTCTCTGGCCATCTGTCCGTCCATTGTCAGAGAACACTTGACGTCATTTCTTTTAAATGACTAATAAATTCACTTAAATTGAATTAGTCTTAATAGAAACAAACCAAACCGAGCGGTACACACACACAATGTATCATACCAACAATGACAATTGTGACGCCAGCTCTTCGAGTGCGGTGTATCCAGACAGACATGCTGACGCGCAATGTCATGACTTGTCGAAAAAAATGCGAAACGAATTTTTCGTTTGTTAAAAACGACGTGGCTGAGGAAAATTTGTGAAGTGCCAACATTAAAACCAAAATTCTTGGGAAAGTTGCATCATTCGTTTTGAGTTTCAAGAGATTAAGAAACACTTTACGAATTCAGTTAGTGAAGTCGTAACGTTGGAGTATTTAGATGGCGTTTTAGGCATGGAATTTGATTTGTCATATGATGCTTTATGATAATTGTGTTGTGCAGTTGTTTGTTTGGGAAGAGGGTCACTAGTTAGATATTTAGTAAGTCCCGGTCCACACTAGCGTGAATTTCATTAAAAAATTTCATGAAATTAGGCGTTCTTAAATCGAATTCCCCACTACAGCAATTTTATGATTTTACTCTACTATGGAACTCGATCTAGAAACTCAAAATTTCATGTAATTTTTTCAATGAAATCACTATAGTGTGGACCGGGACTAAATTCGTAATGTGAGAGTGTTTAGATTATTCACTAAGCAAAAATTGGAGCTCTAGACTAAGACCAAGGGCTTCCTATGGTCTGGACTCTCTAGGGAAATTTACGTTGACAAAGCAGCCAAAATTGTATGGCTTATTTAGTGAAGTCGTAACGTGAAAGAGAATTTGCAGTTCTAGACTAAGACTTCTAGTGAAGTGACCGCTGTTACAATGACTGCGCATTCTTAAACCTAACCCAAAGTCCGGACTCTCTGGTAGGATTTACGGATATGGTCTGGACTCTCTAGGGAGATTTACTTTGACAAAGCAGCCAAAATTGTATGTCTTATTTAGTGAAGTCGTAACGTGAAATAGAATTTGGAGTTCTAGACTAACCCCCATTATTATAAGTTTTCTTTTGTTATATTTTGGATTTACCGAGCAGATTTATAGCGTTCCGGTAAAGTTAAAGTTAAAAGTGATGATTGAAAGTCAATAGAGGAGCTTCTTGGCATTAACTTTCAATGTAAAAATTATATTTTTAATGCCTCCAAATTGGTTTATTTTGAGTTTTCAAATCCCTCAGATAGTAAAAGAACGCATGTAATAATGGCCCTAAGACTTCTAGTGAAGTGACCGCTGTTACAATGATTGCGCATTCTTAAACCTAACCCAAAGTCCGGACTCTCTGGTTAGATTTACTCTGTTCAAGAAGCAAAAATTTTGTGGCTTATTTAGTGAAGTCGTAACGTGAGAGAGTTTTCAAATTAGAAGGAAAGTTTCCCAAAGAATCTATACAAACGGAGGATATCAAAATATTCTCAGGCTTTGGACTCATATTGTTTTCTAGCAAAATGTTTTTCAAACTTATATTTGAGCTCCGGTCTATCGGCAAAATTTTGAGGTTAAAGTTTTTTCTTCCTTAAGAGAAGATACTAAATTCAGAAGAAATCCCATGTGGTTGGTTAGTTGGTTGGTTTACGTGGTGGCTATAACCTTCATAGCCTCAATTAATATGTTAAATATACCGTTTTGAAAACCACACCACTCGGGTAGAGTTTGTCATTCTGTTTAGTATGTTGGTAAATTATATCCAGCCTGATGAAGTGAGAAAGCTCAGAAGGTCTCCCAGACCCAGTTAGGTTATCTCAGTAAGGTCGTGTGGGAATCTTCTTTGCAATTGTGCAGGGCAGGAGCAGAGGAGGTGTTCAACCATTTCTTCCCCTTCTTCGTTTCCACAGCTGCGACAGTAGTCATTGTGTGGAATATGTAAGCGCTTTGCATGGTTACTAATGGCCCAGTGACCGTTTAGCACCGCAATTAGTCTCGCCAGGTTTCGTCGATTTTGGCTGATCAGGAACTTTGTACGTTTGATGTTGTAGTGTGGCCATGTAGATTTTGATATTTTACAAATTTCAGTCTTGTCCCATCTGATATCTGCTTGTGAAAGATGGTATTTGAAGATATCCCCTTTAACTACTCCCATTGGTGTTGCGACTGACGCCCTTGGAAGTTCGTTAGAGGCAGATCCCGCTCTAGCAAGTTCGTCTGCTTTTTCGTTACCATCGAGACCCTTATGGGATCCAAGTAAGAACTATTCTGGTAAGACGTCCTAGCTCAGCAAGTTATTCTCCACATTCCTTCACCAGCTTTGGTGTGACAATGTTTGAATTCAATGCTAGGAGCGCCGCTTGACTGTCGACAAAAATTCCTATTGAGTTTGGTAAGTGGTGCTGTAGAAGTATATTATAAGCTTCCTTTATAGCCAGTATCTCCGCCTGAAAAACACTACAATCTTAAGGTAGTTTTATGGATGTATATATGTTTACTTCTTCCGAGTAGACACCAGAGCTGACTCCACAATTCATCTTAGAGCCGTCCGTGTATACATTGCTGTCGTACCCCTTCAGTGGTGTTCTATTGTTCCATTCTTTCCTGCTTGGAAATTTAACTTTAAAAGGCTGATCAAAAGTTATTGCAGGTGTACAGTAATCAGCATTAGTTGCTATTTTTCCCGGTAGTTTGAGAAGCACGCAGGCATGTCCGTAAGCTCTATCTCTCCACATTCCTAGAGCACGTAGCCTTGCAGCATTGCAGGCCGCATTTGCTTTGATGTGTAGATCTATTGGCAGTATATGCATCATTGTATTGAGGGCTTCAGCCGGACAAGTTCTCATTGCCCCTGTCACCCCGATACATGCGGATCTGTGTATGCTGTATAGTTTTCTCTGAATTGTTTTCTTTCCCACTGTTGGCCACCAAACTAGTGCTCCATATGTGAGTATTGGTCTTATTATGCTGGTGTACATCCATAACACCATTTTGGGTTTGAGGCCCCAGCGGCTCCCAAACATTTTGCGACATGTGTAGTATGCAACGGTAGCTTTATGAGCACGATGTTCCATGTTACGTTTCCATGACAGTTTTGAATCTAGAATAACGCCTTGGTATTTGGCTTGATCTGATAGGGGTATTTCTTGACCTCCTAGTCGTGGAAGACTATTTGGTTTTTGTAGTAAATAGCACCATCTCAGTTTTCCCTGGATACAACCCCAGACCACTTCTTGTGGCCCAAGTATCCAGTGATTTTAGGGCTCCTCTCATGATGTCACTCAGCACGGACGGAAATAGACCAGAGACGAGCATTACCACATCGTCCGCATAAGCAACCACCTTAATCCCCATTTGGTCAAGTTTGCTTAGGATTTCATTAATCACAAGGATTTACGTGCTTTGACAGCATGCTATTTCCCAGTGTGGCATTAATGACTCTACTCTGCAGCATTGTGGTTATCCAACCACTGATGAATGGTTCCACGCCGAAATTATATAGATCTTGTTCTATTGCTGAGGTGCTAACGTTGTTGAAAGCGCCTTCTATATCCCAAAAGGCGGCTAAGGTGTATTGTTTGTGCTCCAAGGACATCTCAATAGTCCTAACATGTAGGGCTGTGTCTGTCGAGCGTCCTTTAAGGTGAGTGTGTTGACTTGAAGATATGTTATTTGAGTTCTCCATCTTTTCTCGAATATACAAGTCGATGAGCCTTTCGAGTCTTTTAAGCAGAAATGATGAGAGACTTATGGGTCTAAAGTCTTTAGCATTTTCGTGACTACGTTTTCCAGCTTTCGGTATGAAAATAAACTTTACCTGTCTCCAACTCGTTGCGTCGTAGTTTAGGGATAGACATCTACTATAGATGTGTACTAACCAAGGGTTAATTATGCTCTCCGCGCATTGAAGCATTTTTGGTATAATACCATCTGGCCCCGGAGATTTGTAGGGAGAGAAGCTATTGATAGCCCATGTAACTTTACTCGAACTTATTATCTTTTCGGCTTCAATGTTGTCTTTATTTATAACTGTATTGGTTTGCTCGTCGATGGTTCTATCCGTGAAACCAGGGAAGTGCATTGTAAGAAGGATTTCAAGAGAGTCGGCCGAGTTTTCTGACCGTGGGATTTGAGTGACCGTTTGCCATAATTTTTCTTAGTATGGCTTTATCTTTGGTTCTATCTAGAGATCCACAGAATTCAATCCAGGATTGCTTTGTTGCCTTGGCTATTGTTTTTTTATATTTCCTAAGCTTATCCTTATATGGCCGCTTTGAGAGCTCGGACGTCCATCATGGTGGATAATGTTTCTTTGAGCGCGTCAATGGGCATGAGACTTTAAAGGCTGTATCCAAGGATTTCTCTAGAATGGATGTAGCCTTTTCTATACCTGCTGAGGTTTCATCTGTATGTGGAATATTTGGAAGTTTGTCCTTCAGAACCCGTTCGAACTTTTCCCAGTTCGTTCTTTTAGGATTGCGAAAACATTTAGTGGGTGTTGCCTTTTCAGATATGTTGAATAGTATCCAATTGTGAGGTCCTTCTCAGAACCTCTTATTGGATACTATCCAGTTGTCTATTTCAATTTGCCGTCTGTCTTATACCAGCGTGAGGTCGATGACCTCCTGCCACCGCCTAAAGTTCTCCGAGCTTGGAAATACAAAAGTTGAGTTAGTACCTCTGTTGCATATTGTGAGGTTGTTAGTATTTATGAAATCTAAAACTGACTCACCTCTGTCGTTTGTTTCAGTGCTGCCCCACAGGGTATGTCTTGCGTTAGCGTCGCAGCCAATGATTATTGTGTCGTGTGGTAGAATGGCCCCCATAAAGCTCGAGACCTCGCTTAGTGGAGCTTCTCTTGAGTGGGCCATGTAGCAAGAGGCAATAAGGAACTGCTTACCGTTTTCAGTTCCACTCTTGCAACGGTAAAGTCCGCTGTGCTAAACTGGGCACATAAGAAAGCGTTGATGGTGTTTTTAACAATTAGACATGATCTAGGCTTACCATTATCCTTCATGTGTATGGTCTTGTAACCTCTGTTATCCAAGCCTTTTACTTCGTTTTCGTAAACGTAGGGCTCCTGTATGATGCCTATGTCTAGATCCTCCTCAACCAGAAGGATCCGCAGGTTATCTGAAGCGATTCTCGATTTCTCCCATGTGGACTCTCCTATTGTATTTCCTGTCATATAGCTTCTAATTTAGCAGGAAAAGAGTATATTTTTGAGGGAAAAAACTCTCTGCCTTTCAACCTCAGGACAGCGGTCAGACATTTAATTACAAAACGTATGTCTGCGATTTTTCCATGGAATGAAATTGTAAGGTTCTGTTCTGAGGATTATATTGGGGGAAAGATACTCAAACACAAGTCTGGGAATATTTTTTTCTCTTGTATTTCGAGTGCTTTCTTAGGAATTAGGAACACGTTTTAATAGCACAGGTTTTCTTTTTTCCCTGGCGAAGCAATGGTAAACGGAGGATATTTGTGGTGAAGCAAAATCAGACTTTGGTCTCGAAATTTTACCATATCGCACCTTTTCAGCAAAAAGTAATAACCCAAAATTTCTTATTTTTGAGTAGAGACAAAAAACTGTGGATATATGACTAGTAACTCTGAAGACATGAAGAGATTTTTACAGTTGGTGGAGTTCATCATTATTTATAATTTTTTAACAAAAAGTGAACATTTAAAAGTTTTGAGTAGCTACCATTTTGTTGAACAGGTGCGATATGTTGAAGTCTCGCTTTTGGAAAAAATACTCAGGTCTAAGTTTAAGTCTATTGCTACTCTTCATTTTGAATTAGAAGCTGATAAGTCATCTTATGCTTTAGCTATTTCTCTGAAGAGATTTGTTTTAAGGCACGGATTGTCCAAGACGATTTCTTGCCATTAAGGTACCACTTGAACTTCCTGAGAAGCAGTGATGAGTGGAGGAGTTTTATGATGAAAAAATTCTCAGTATTTGATATTAAATTGTCCATCTTGTTCTTAAAACTCCGTTTTGAAGTCTTGGCTTCAGAAAATTGTCATGTCTAAGATCTACAGATACTTACTTAGCTGGCCCATTACAGAACATTTGTTTCATAGACCGAACTAAGGAAAGATCTCCAATTATCTCTGTTTTTCGCTTCGCTTTCTGGAATACCGCGCCTTTTCATTTCTTCATCCAATTGTATGCTCCATCGAAGCTTAGCCCTGCCGATTCTGCGTGCACCGCCATGTGGCATGTATTCATAAGCCTTTTTAGCGGGTTCATAATCATTCATTCTATGGCCTAGTTAACGCAATCGTTGCATGGCTAATATAGCCAGTTGTTCATACGACGTCGATATTCACCGTCAACGCAAATCGGCCCGTATATCTTTCGAAGAATTTTCCTCTCAAACACACCAAGCACTGCATTATCTACTTGCGCAAGTACCCATGCTTCGGAGCCATACATTAGCACGGGTAGTATCAGCGTTTTGTATAGTGTTATTTTTGTTTGACGAGATGTGGTTTTGTTTTTAAATTGCTTACTTAAACCATAGTAGCATCTGTTGGCCAATACGATTCTTATTTCACAACTGATGTTGTTTGTTGTGCTTATGGCAGTGCCGAGGTAGACGAAGTCTTTAACTACCTCAAAATTATAAGTACCAACTTCCACAGTCCGAGCTCTATGGACGCTTTGCGCGTCGACACCATCAATTTGGTCTTTTCGCCGTTTACCGCCAGACCCACTTTCGCAGATTCTGCTTCGACCTTCCTAAAGGTATCAGTTACCTCCTTTACTGATCGTCCCATGATGTCTATGTCATCAGCATAGGCAAGTAACATGTGGCTATTGGTGTAAATTGTACCATTTCTTTTGACATTTGCATCTCGTATTACATTTTCCAGCAGAATGTTGAAAGGCTGTCTCCTTGTCTGAAACCTCATTAGGTACAAAACTCTTCGGAGAAGTTCTTTCCTATTTTAGCTGAGGATCTCGTGTTAGTTAAAGTCATTTTACAAGGCCGGATGAGCTTTGCCGGGATACCAAATTCAGACATGGCTTGGAATACCTTTGAACGCAGCGGGCTGTCGAAGGCTGCTTTATAATCGACAAAAAGGTGATAGGTGTCGATCTGCATCTCTTGAGTCTTCTCCAGGATTTGCCGCAGGGAAAATATCTGGTCAATGGTGGGCTTGCCAGGTTTAAAGCCGCATTGGTGTGGTCCAATTATCTCGTTGACCATAGGCTTTAGTCGTTCGCACAATATCCCTGACACGATATTGTAGGCAATAAGTAGTAGACTTATGCCCCTATAGTTAGAGCATACAGTCTTATCTCCCTTCTTGTGGACGGGGCACAGGATACTCAGGTTCCAGTCGGTGCTAACTAGGTGGTGCTAACTAGCTGATGAATACACCTTATCAGCGTGTCGCCTCCGGTTTTGAACAGCTCGGCTTATAAGCCATCGGCTCCTGCTTCCTTATTATTCTTCAGCCGATTTATTGCTGTCTTTACCTCATCTTGGCTGGGCGGTATACATTCAATGCCATCTTCTGGGATTGGGTCCGTGATATCTTCGTCGTCTTCGCTGCTTTTGGATACCATCATTTTTGAAAAATGTTCTTTTCATATCCTGAACGCACTATCTGTATCAGTTACCAAATTACCTTGCTGGTCTCTACAGGAGGATGTGCCTGTACCAAAGCCATCAGTTTGAAGCTTGACTCTTTAGTAGAATTTTCGGATTTCATTCTGGTTCCTGTACATCTCGATTTTTTCACACTCCCGCTTTTCCATCTACCTCTTTTTCCTGCGGAAAAGCCGTTTCTCATCTCTCCTTTTCTCCCGATATCTCTCTCGTGCGCTACGCCTTGCTACGGATTGTAAAGTAGCCCTATATGCCGTATTTTTCTCTTCGGCAGCAGCACGACACTGCTGATCATACCACGGATTCCTTGGTGGAAGTTCCTGGTATCCAAGTATAAATTTTGCGGCTTCTTGCATGGAGTGGGCAATACTTTGCCATTGCGCTGATATGTTATCGGGATGAGAAGTGCTTTGATTGAGCAATTGGGCTAGTTGAGTTGAATATGCTGTGGCTATCTGTTGTGATTGCAGCTTACCGATGTCTAACTTTTGTGTTGTGTCTGTTCGTACTTTGTTTGCTACGTTTAGCCGGGTGCGTACCTTTGCTACAACAAGGTAGTGGTCCGAGTCTATGTTTGCTCGGAACGAACGCACATCCAACACGCTCGATGAATGTCTTCCATCTATCACAAGTGATCAATTTGATTTCTTGTTTTCTGATCTGAAGACAGCCAGGTGCCCTTATGGATGTCGAGATGTTGAAAACTGGTGCTGCTAACTACCATGTTTTTTGCCGCTGCGAAGTCTATCAGCCTCATACCATTGTCAGATGTTTCACTGTGGAGACTGAATTTTCCGACTGTTGGGCCAAATATAGTTTCCTTTCCAATTTTGGCATTAAAATCGCCTAGAATAATTTTAGTGTCATGGGCAGGACAACGGTCATATGTTTCTTCTAAGCGTTCATAAAATATATCTTTGGTCAGTTTGTCCTTGTCTTCAGTGGGAGCATGAGCGCAAATATAGCTGATGTTGAAAAATTTTGCTTTTATTCGAATTGTAACAAGTCTTTCATTCACTGGTGTGTTGTAACCTCCGACCAACTACAAATCCGCAACCAAACTCATGCTTCATGGCAGCTATAATACAGTGCGTCACCTTTAGGTGTTGTTGTGACGCCTTTCCCATTACATCGTATTTCCTGTATGGCAGTAATGTCGGCCTTGTACTTTTCAAGTACATCTGCCAGCGCGTAGACTGCACCTTCTCTATAAAGAGTGCGAACATTCCAGGTGCAGATTGGTCCTAAAACGTTTGCGGGGGTCGTCAACTTTTGGGGGATTTGTTTTCCTTTTCTTTTGTTTTTTCATAGTAGGCTGCTTTTTCTAGGGGAGGGTTACTAACCCTGCGACCAAACCCAAGCTTTTAACGTTATTATGGGTGAACGCGCGGCACATTTTAGCTCACTACCTTTAAAGGGTGTTTAAGCCAGCTACCCCAGGTGACACCACGGGGAGGTCAGGGTCCATTTGAGATGAAAGAGGGAGCAAGATAAATCCTGAACTTTGCCATGTTAAAGTCAGGACCGTTCCTTGGTATCGTTCGTCCCCTACGTCTCCCTCTAAAAATAGTGCACAAATTTTTCTGAGTGTTTGGTCCCATTTTTTTCTAGAAAAAGTACGGAGAATTTTATCTGTAGGAGATTGGTCCTAAAACGTTTGCGGGGGTCGTCAACTTTTGGGGGATTTGTTTTTCTTTTCTTTTGTTTTTTCATAGTAGGCTGCTTTTTCTAGGGGAGGGTTACTAACCCTGCGACCAAACCCAAGCTTTTAACGTTATTATGGGTGAACGCGCGGCACATTTTAGCTCACTACCTTTAAAGGGTGTTAAAGCCAGCTACCCCAGGTGACAACACGGGGAGGTCAGGGTCCATTTGAGATGAAAGAGGGAGCAAGATAAATCCTGAACTTTGCCATGTTAAAGTCAGGACCGTTCCTTGGTATCGTTCGTCCCCTACGTCTCCCTCTAAAAATAGTGCACAAATTTTTCTGAGTGTTTGGTCCCATTTTTTTCTAGAAAAAGTACGGAGAATTTTATCTGTACGCACCTTGAAATGTTTCCTAATGACACCTTGGCGAATCTGCTCCATTTCATGAATGACATTTTAATTGGACTTTCACGTGACGTAAAATTGGACAACAGCTGGGTAATAACCATGGCCATCTTATCGAATTTCTGTTCTTCTTTCGTTTTTAGGAAACTATATTAGTCGAAAAATCCAGATTCCGCTAGCACAGATCTTGACGCACTAAATAAAGTGCAAATAAAGCCAAACAACAAGAACAATAGCAGCAACAACAACAATATAAACAAACATAAAAAACATAGTAACAATTTATGGCAAAAATCAATTATCGAGAAGAACAACACTTCAATAAAGCAAACAACAAAAAAAGAAAGAAACACGGCGACATCCAAACAATCAGCCAGCCAGCCATCCATCCATCTACGATATACAAAACATGCTGTAATCTTATCGCGACAAAAAAATGATAAACGACGTAAGCAAAATGAATGAGAACTCGGCGGCGGCAGCTGCTGCGATCAACGACTTTAAACAACAACAGCAACTGAATGTCAACAATAACGAAGAGCTGAGAGAACCACAAGAGGAAAGAGAAAAGAGTCGGGTTTTGAATGATTTATTTAGAAAGGTAGAAGGTGGAGGGGAAGGAGAAAGAGAAGAAAAACAATGTTGTTGTCGGCCACCAACTAGTGCTGATGAGTTTGCCGACACAACCCACGCCAATGATAATATTTGTAAACATACGACAAGCAACGAAGTATTAACGACAAGTTCACCAACAACAAACGCTGCTGCGACTACTCATGAGTGTGCGTCAACGAATTCAACAAGTGGTTGTGGCGGCTGCAGCTGCCAGGCCATAACAACAATTGAGGGAGAAGAAATAATGCAGACGCCAGCGTCAGCTGCGTTAACGGTAAAATCCTCTGTTTCTCTGACGCCAGTAGTATTACAAAATCAAACAGCCACAGCTGTAGCCACTACGCTGTTGACGCATAAAAACATAACAAATGTACCTTGCGAAGCCAGTTATCATAGAACTCTGGAAACGGAAAGATCAACAATAAATTGCCGTAAAGCTCACCAATGTGAACTACTGGAACCAACCAAAGAAGTCAAAACGTTCATCAAAACATCAGTAACACAACACAATAAACAACCAGTGGAAGCAGACAACGTTATACAACGGATACCCAGCTTAGCGGAACGTAAAGCTTTGTTAAAGCAAGAATTTTTTAAAGATTTTTCTCAATTGGATTACTCAAAGGTAGCGTGGAAACCTACTACTTCTACGGCGACTACTTGTCTGACAAAGCGTCTCTTGAAAAAACAACACAATTTGAAATTGAAAATACCGCAGGAAAAAAATAAAACCGATAGCAGCAAATCTCTGGTGGAATTACGGAAATTGGATTTACTACGGCAAACGAAGAAATTTGGAACTAACAACAACACCAGGTGCGGCAAAAGCAGTACTAGTAGCAGTTGTAGCCATCTCCCTGAAGATCAGGCCAAGGTTTTTCCCAGTGTCAAGGAATTAGCCAAACGTTTCGACATGATTGTGCCCCAAACCAAAATAACCACAGATATGGATATGGTTTCACTGAAACCAGAGGCCTTGGATCAGCGTAACTCTCCGCTCTCGGATGAGGGCTGCAATTTGGGTCAAAGTCCCTATAGCTCAGATGATGATAATGATTCAATACGCACCACCCACACAGCCATTGAGCGTTTACCCGGTGCAAAGCGCAAAGATAAGGTGGCCCGTTCTGCCAGCAGTGATTCAGCATTGGGTTTGGAAGTAGATGAGAATCTTATGGATACCTCAGAACCAACTCCACCCACTGGACAACAGCAACAAAAACGGAGAATGACTTTAACAGTAACAGATTTGCCCCTGAGGCCAGCCCTTTTGCCTTTGGCTGAACCCACCACCTTACCAGACTCTCCTCCCATTGATATGCTGGCCAATTTTAACCTCAATCAAAGCCAAGTACCTACCAAAGTCTTGTTGGAAGAACGTGTAGTGGAAATACCCGAAGATCCCCGTTCGGGAGGCAGCTCCAGACGTGAATCTTCCCAATCATGTATATCCGATTTCCCTCCCAGCGACATGCAAGGTGTGCGCTTTGTACGCACCCCCTCGGTTGTGGTCTCTGACTACTCCGATGATATTATGTGCGGTATCACCCTTGAAGAAATCGAATACTTTCGTGCCCAACGCATGCGACGTCGCTCCTCATTGGATACCTCCGGCACGGAAAAAGATGCGCTCGACAATAACTCCGATGTAAGTGCTGCCTCATCATGCAGCAATCTCTACTATTGTGGTTCTACAATTTCTGCCCTTGATGGTGCTGAATGCCTGGTCAACGGTATGCGCCTGCAGCTGGAGCGTAAAACATCAGACTGTTCAACATGTTCGGTGAGCGGTGATGAAGATGCCACACCCACCACCCTTACCATACCAGAACAACCAGAAGACTGTCAAGATTTATCAGATATGTTGGCCAATCAACATTTATCCTGCAAACGTTCCAAAAAGGTAGGTGGTACAGCGGGCTTTTTATCAGTAGAAAATCAACCATCAATACCCTAAAGAAAAAAACAAAAACAACCTAGTCATTATAGTTGATAAGTTTAAGCTGTATATTCCTCTATGTGTATAAATAATTTAGTTAGGAGAACCACAAAAACAACAACAACAAAATCTCTTTCTTAGTTAATAAGTTTTTGCTTATTTTTATTCCTTTTTATACCTTAAGCTAATTGTAAATATTATCCAAAAAACAAAAACACAATAACCAAACATTATTTAGTTTTATAATTATATATAAAAATACAACAACAAAAACAACAACAAGAGTATTATAAACAAAATAATCATATTTTTGTTAGATTTGTACATGAAAATAAAAAGAAAACAACAAAACAAAATAAACAGAAAAAAATATGTCAACAAACTTTGCTTTGAAATCATTTCAATTTTTATACAAAAAAAAAAATTGAAAAAATTCTTTTTTTTTTAATTTTTGGTGACACTGGTGGTGGGGCGAGCCAAACATTTTCCTATGGAAGAATTTAATCAGATCCTCATGACAATGAAATTGTCTGTTTGAGGGTGAGAGGTTAAGGGTTTCTATATTACTCAACTCTCTCAAGACCTCGTACAGGAGTGAAAGACCTCAATCTTTTTACCAAGAGGAATGTGAAGCCAATGTAGTTGAGCTTCTGTAGGAGACTGTGGGATAGATATTAAGCATAGTGAAACAGGCTGTAAATCTTTGTATGTTGACAAAGGGCCATCCTATACTTACTGAGCTGGCCCATTACAGAACATTTGTTCCATAGACCGAACTAAGAAAAGATCTCCATTTCTCTCTGTTTTTGGCTTCGCTTTCTGGAATACCGCGCCTTTTCATTTCTTCATTCACTTGTCTGCTCCATCGAAGCTTAGGTCTGCCGATTCTGCGTGCACCGCCATGTGGCATGTATTCATACGCCTTTTTAGCGGATTCATCATCGCTCATTCTTATGATATGGCCTAGCCAACGCAATCGTTGCATTTCGATACGTTTAACTATATTCATGTCTTTGTATAGCTGATATAGCTCGTGGTTCATACGACGTCGATATTCACCGTCAACGCAAATCGGCCCGTAGGCCTTCGAAGAATTTTCCTCTCAAACACACTAAACACTGCCTTATCTGCTGGCGCAAGTACCCATGCTTAGGAGCCGTACATTAGCACGGGTAATACCAGCGTTTGGTATAGTGTTATTTTTGTTTGACGAGATGTGGCTTTGTTTTTAAATTGCTTACCTTAACCATAGTAGCATATGTTGGCCAATACAATTCTTCTTCTTATTTCACAACTGATGTTGTTTGTTGTGTTTATGGCAGTGCCGAGGTAAATGAAGTCTTTAACTACCTCAAAATTATAGGTACCAACTTCCACAGTTGGTCCGAGCTCTATGGACGCTTTGCGCGTCGACACCATCAATTTGGCCTCTTCGTCGCTTACCGCCAGACCCACTTTCGCAGATTCTGCTTCGACCTTCCTAAAGGTATCAGTTACTTCCTTTACTGATCGTCCCATGATGTCTGTGTCATCAGCATAAGCAAGTAAAATGTGGCTATTGGTGTAAATTGTGCCATTTCTTTTGACATTTGATCTCGTATTACCTTTTCCAGCAAAATGTTGAATAGGTCAAACGAAAGGCTGTCTCTTTGTCTGCAACCTCTTTTAGTACTGAACTTTTCGGAGAGGTTTTTTCCAACTTTAACTGAGGACATAGTATCAGTTAAAGTCATCTTACAAAGCCGGATGAGCTTAGCGGGGATACCAAATTCAGACATTGCATGGAATATCTTTGATCGGAGGGTGCTGTCGAATGCTGCATTATAATCGACAAACAGGGGATATGTGTCGATCTGCATCTCTTGGGTCCTCTCCAGGATTTGCCGCAGGGTAAATATCTGGTCAATGGTGGACTTGTCAGGTCTAAAGCCACATGGTCCAATTATTTCGTTGACCATTGGCTTTAGTCGTTCGCACAATATCCCTGACACTATCTTATAGGCAATAGGGAGAAGACTTATGCCCCTATGGTTGGAGCATACAGTCTTATCCCCTTTCTTGTGGACGGGACACAGGATGCTCAGGTTCCAATCGTCCGGTACGCTTTCTTCCTACCAGATGGTACTAACTAGCTGATGTATGCACCTTATCAGCGCGTCGCCTCCGGTTTTAAACAGCTCGGCTGGTAAGCCATCGGCTCCTGCTGCTTTATTACTCTTCAGCTGGTTGATTGCTGTTTTTACCTCATCTTGGTCGGGCGGTATACATTCTATACCATCTTCTGGGATTGGATCTGTGGTATCTTCGCCGTCTTCGCTACTATTGGATACCAGCAGATTGGAGAAATGTTCCTTCCATATCCTGAGTACACTATCTGTATCAGTTACCAAATTACCTTGCTGGTCTCTACATCCAGCACATCCTCCTGTGCCTGTACCAAAGCCATCTGTTTGATGTTTCACTCTTTGGTAGAATTTTCGGACTTCATTCTGGCTCCTGTACATCTCGATTTTTTCACACTCCCGCTTTTCCATTTCTCTCTTTTTCTTACGGAAAAGACTTTTCTCTTCTCTCCTTTTCTACCGATATCTCTCTTGTGCTCTACGCGTTGCTACTGATTGTAAATTTGCTCTATGTGCCGCATTTTTCTCTTCGGTAGCAGCACGACACTCCTGATCATACCATGAATTCCTTTGTGGAGGTCTCTGGTATCCAAGTATGGATTTTGCAGCTGTTTGCATGGAGTGGGCAATATTTTGCCATTGTGTTGTTATGTTATCGGGACAAGGAGTGCTCTCATTAAGCAATTGGGCTAGTTGAGTGGAATATGCAGTGGCTATCTGTTGTGTTTGCAGCCTATCGATGTCCAACTTCCGCGTTGTGTCTGTTCGTGCTTTATTTGCACCGTTTAGACGGGTACGTACCTTTGTTGCAACAAGGTAGTGGTCCGAATCAATGTTTGCGCCTCCGAACGATCGTACATCCAACACGTTCGATGAATGTCTTCCATCTATCACAACATGATCAATTTGATTACTTGTTCTTTGATTTGGAGACAGCCAGGTGACCTTATGAATATCGAGATGATCCATTTTTTTGCAGCTGCAAAGTCTATCGGCCTCATAGCATTGTCAGATGTTTCACTGTGGAGATTGAAATTCCCGACTCTTGGGCCAAAGATATTCTCCTTTCCTTTATCGTTCAGTCCTCGTATGAGGCAACTCAAGGTAGCCATCAGGGCGAGAATCATGTACAACCTTACTGATTTCATGTCCCTTCTACATAACCTTAAGAGGAATCTGAGATGCTTACCAATGTCTAACATCAATGGCTTATCTCTCAATGCAATGGTGCTCCATAGTGAAAGCTGTCAAGGAGAGAATCATGTAAAACCCTTTGTCTTCATCTTCCATTTGGAAGAGTATTCTTGATCCTCTTAGAAAGAAAAAAGAAACTGAGGTTAATACAGTTGATTTTTTAACACAAGTCTGCGGAATAGATCCGAATCAACTAGAGTAAATAAACCTCTAAAAAATTCAATGCAATGACACACCATGGTGAGAGCCGTCAAGGCGGGAATCACTCGACTACATGTTCCGTCTACTTTAGTAAATATCCATGCCACATAAAACATTTTTTCTCTAGTGGATTCTCCACAACAACATTTTAGGCGGCTTCTTGATCTGCGCCCAAGTGTTAAAGAGGCGAAAGAGGTTTTAGAGCCTTCAAGACGAGGATCATGTAAAACTCTTCATGTACAGCAGGGTCTTCTGCAAATAAATTCAACAGCATTTTGGGCGGTTTGTTGATCTGCGTTCGAGTCCATGAGGGCACTGTAAATAAATTCAACCGCCATGGGGCCGGCTTGTTGATCTGCGTCTGAGTTCAGGGAGGCAGCGAATCTTAAAATTCAAGTCTGCAAAAATGATCCGAATCAACTAGAGTCTAAGTTACCTTTAACCAATTCCATGTTATCGCTGTTACAGTGTAAAGCGATGAAGTTACCAGCACAGAAAGCGGAAACCATGCACAGTACATACAGTGGAAAAGAAAATGGTGCCGAAAGCGGAGTTGGAATCAATAATGTCAAAGAAAGCTAAAACGCCGCAAGGAGGGACAAAAGAAAGTTCCTAGAATATCTGGCAAAGACGACGACAACACCAGAGGAGAGGAAAGCAGCAGCAGCAAGCCAGAACAACATGAGAAAGCTACACCAGATGACAATATATAAGGAGACCTCCTTAGGGGGCTTTTATAGATAAAATACCTTCGATTTAAGTCTCAGATAGCTAGAAGACAGCCCAGTTACGTCTTTAAATTAAATACGTCCTACTGAGGTCTCCTATGTGTTAAAGATCTCTTTTTGTGGTATTCAATAGTTAAAAGGAGTCAGATAAGATAAAGATAGTAGGTTAAAAGCGTCCTATTGAGGTCTCATATACGTTAAAGACTTCCTATTTATAGCTGCTATTGATTAAAAACTTCCTATTAAGTTCTTCTATAGGTTGTAGACCTTCAATTAAGACCTTCCATACATAGAAGACCTCCTAAAGAGGACTTCAATGGTAGGAAAACCTCCTAATAAGTTCTTCTTTACTTCAAAGGCGTCGTATTGATGTCGTCTGTAATTTGCGGACTGCATATTAAGCTTTTCCATAGAGCGAAGAACTTCTTTTGAGGCCTTCTCTAGGAAGAAGAATTTTTATTGAGACCTTCTGTAGGAAGAAAACATCCTATTGAGGCCTTATGAAGATCAAAAAATCCTACGGTAGTTTTCAGTAGTTAGATGACATCATAATGAGGCCTTCTGTACTTTAAGAATATCCTATCGAAGTCTCTACGTAATTGATTTTCTATTGTCAACTTTTATTTTTGAAAACTTTCTATTGAGATTTTCCTTAGGTTGAATAACTTCTACTGAGATCTTCTAAAGAAAGAAGACTTCAGTGGTTCATAGACTTCCTAGTGAGGTCTTGATAGCTAGAAGATCTTCTAATGTGGTCTTTTGGTGTTTAAAAAGGTTATATAGGTTAAAGACATCCTGACATCCTATTAGCTAAAGATCTCCTATGAAAGAGATAGGTTGAAGGCTTCCGGTTGAGATCTTCTGTAGACAGAAAATGTCTTATTGTGGTCTTCGTAGTTGGCAGTCGTCCCAGAAAGGTCTTCTGCAGTTCAAAAATATCCTATTGAGGTCACCTGTAAACTGCGGACTCTCTATTGCCTTCTGTGGAAAGAAAACCTTCAAGTAAGATGTCTCCTATTTTTGACCAGCTCCTATTGATTGAATACCTAACACTGAGATCTTCTGTAGATATAATTAATTATTGAGCATTACGGCATTATTTATATTGATAGTCAAACGAAAGCAAAATGTCCCAACACTGAAAGAAAATGTTAATCTTGAAAATTTTTGGCCTGAACATTTTTAAAAAGGACATCGAAGAACTTTTTGGGACTACAATTGGTGCATTTAAGATTATTTTTATTTTTTATTCATCCGCTTACTCCGAAGATTTTCAGAACTGACTTTAAATGTAAATTCCAAGCCATGGTTGGGGAGTAATGAGGATTTTAAACATTGGTACACTAGTGCGTATGACTGTTTTTAATTATTGGGTAGTTTTACAAAATCGACTATAAATTCGGAGTTATAAATGAGATTTTGATAAGTCAATCAGTTTTAGAAATCTTAGAAAACAATGCAGAATCTAAAACTACGGCATTATTAAATTTGATAGTCAAACGAAAGCAAGAAGTCCCAACATTGAATGAAAATGTTAACCATGAATTATTTTAGCCTAACCAATTTTTTGAAAAGAATTACGAAGACATTTTGGGACTACAATTGGTGCATTTAAGATTATTTTTATTTTTTCTTCATCCGTTTACTCCGCAGATTTTCAGAAGTGATTTTGAATGCAAATTCCAAGCCATGGTTGGGGAGTAATGAGGATTTTAAAAATTGGTACACTAGTGCGAATGATTGTTTTTAATTATTGGGTAGTTTTACAAAATCGACAATAACTTCGGACTAAAATGCGATTTTGAAATCAGTTTTAGAAAGCGTAGGATACAGCATATAATATACAAATTATATATTTTAATAGATTGTGAGATGAAAGGAAAATGCCAGACATTAAAAGAAATATTTTAGATTCAATTTTTTGGCCTCACAAATTTAAAAAAAAAATATATATATTGAAGAACTTTTGGGACTACACTTGCATTTAAGATTATTTTTTTATTTTTTATTCATTCCACTACTCTGCAGATTTTTGGAACTGATTTGATATTCAAATTCCAAGCCTTGGTGAGGGAGTTATGAGGATTTTAATTGTTGGTACCCCAGTGCGTATGACTGTTTTTAATTATTGGGTTGTTTCACAAAACCTGTTATAACTTTCGGACTACAAATGCGATTTTGACATATAAACCAATTTTAGAAAACTAAGAAGTCAACCCAAAATCAGAATTTACGGTGTTATTACAGTTGGTGGGGAAATAGAAGGAGCAGGGCCCAACATTGAAGAAAATGCTATCCTCACCAATTTATTTATTATTTTTTTTTTTTTTTGAAAAGAATAACGAAGAAATTTTGAGACAAAAGTTGGTGCATTTAAGATTATTTTTATTCATCCGTTTACTCCGCAGATACTCAGAATAGATTTTAAATGAAAATTCCAAGCCATGGTTAGGGAGTAACGATGATCCAGTGCGTATGACTGTTTTTAATTATTGGCTTGTTTCACAAAATCGCTTATTACTTCTGAGCTATAAATGCGATTTTGAAAATTAAAGCGATTTTAGAAATCTGAGGAGTCAGCCTTTTATCAGGAATAACGGCAATATTACCTTTGAATATTGAAAGGTAAGCAAAAAGGCCCAAAATTAAACGAAATGGTAAAAATCAACTATTTTAGCCTAACCGATCCAAAATATCAGCAATTTTTTATAAAAGAATATCGAAGACATTTTGGAACTACACTTGGTATATTTAAGATTATTTTTTATTTTTTCATTTATCCGGCTACTCCCCAGATTTTCAGAACTAATTTTACATTAAAATTCCAAGCCATGGTTAAGGAGTAATGATGATTTTAGACATTGGTACGCCAGTGCGTATGACTGTTTTTAATTATTGGGTTGTTTCACAAAATCGCTTATTACTTCCAAGCTATAAATGCGATTTTGAAAATTAAATCGATTTTAGAAATCTGAGGAATCAGCCTTTTGTCGGGAATATCGGCAATATTACATTTGAATATTGTAAAGTAAGCAAAAAGGCCCAAAATTAAACGAAATGGCTAAAATCAAGCATTTTAGTCTAACCAATCCAAAACATCAGCTTTCAGGCAGGACAAGACATTGGAAAAATCCTGTTTAGACAGAAGGATTCTTTAAAGGCTTTAGGAAATATCCTGTTTAGACAGAACGCTTCTTTAAATGTTTCTACAGGTGACCTCTTGAAACGTCTTGGTATATTCAGATGATCATATAGGCGGGGCGTGTGAAATATTTTTTTGGGCAAAGAGAATTTTGAAAGGTTTTCAGCGGGCTGAAAGCTAACTAAGTGCTTTTTGGAGGCAAAATATAAATTTTTGGGACTAAAATCAGCTATTTTAGCCTAACCAATGCAAAACATCAGCTTTTAGGCAGGACACGACATTGTAAATATCCTGTGTAGACAGAAGGCTTCTTTAAATGTTTCTAGGAAATACCCTGTTTAGACAGAACGCTTCTTTAAATGTTTCTACAGATGTACTCTTGAAACGTCTTGGTACATTCAGATGATCTCATAGGCAGGGGATCGTTTGAAATATTTTTTTGCAAACACACATTTTTAAAGTTCAGAAGACCCAATAGGCTGGAGATTTTTGAAAGGTTATCAGTGGGCAGAAAGCTAACTAAATGGTTTTTGTTTCTAAAATACATCTTAGAGATAAATACTTTTTTGCAGAAGATCTAAGTCTGTCTACTTTTTGAAAATAGTTCTACAAGTATAGCTTTCTGTTTGCAAACGTTTGCCCATATGTAAAGGGACTATGTATAATGGCTTTGCATTCAAAGACCTATTGAAAAACAGAAGGCCTTAAAGAGAAATTCGATTTGTAGAACGTATGTGATCGTCTCCGTAGCTAAAGTACATTTTGAAAGTCCTTTAATAGTTTGACTATCTTTAGAAAAGAATCATTTCTTTTTGACAATAATATTAAATGACAAAGCGGAATATATTTATTTTTTAATTATTCTACATCTTTCTAGCTCTTCAAAATTAATTTTAAATTAAAAATCCAATATATATTAAGCGAGTTATAAGGGTATTTAAAACTAGTACCATAGTGCGTATGATTGTTATTATTTAATGGGTTGTTTGACAAAAGCCGCTGTAATTCCTAAACTATAAATCCGATTTGGAAAACGAAATACATTTGAGAAAGCTTAGAAATGTGTCTATACCTAAAAAGATTTATAAATTCACGCTTGGTAAAATTTTATGAAACTTTTCAAAGGACTTTCGTAGAAATATGTTATTGGGAGTTTTTAAACTTTCATGTAAAGCCAGCTAAACTTTCATGTAAAGCCACCAAGTGGAATGGCTCTTCGGCTAAATGGGAGTTAAATGACTTGAAAGTTGTAATTGGTATCTTTGTATCTTTAAAAGTTCTTTAATAGTCTTAAGACCTCTAGAACAAACTACAGAAAATATTTTTTTTCGAATTATTCTTCATCCTTGTAGCTTTCCATAAATAATTTCAAATTGAAAATATAATCTATATTTAGCGAGTTATAAGGGTATTTTAAACTAGTCCCATAGTGCGTATGATTGTTATTAATTATTGGATTGTTTCGTAAAAGCCATTGTAATTCCTAAACTGTTAATCCGATATTGAAAAGTAAATATTTGTTAGAAAGCTAAGAAATGAGGCTTTAGCTAAAAAATTAATTATTGTCATACTTGTTAAGTTTTTAAGAGAAATTTGAAGGATCTTTCGGCAATAGCTGTGAATATATTAGGCACCAGTTAAAGAATCCAAGATCTGATACGTCTTTGTTTAAAAAAATATATTTTTAGAACAATCCTAACCCGTTACATTGTATACCACCTTTCTTTGATGCCTTTTCAACATCGAACGTCATGTCCCACTTTACTAAACTAATTTTAAATCTTCCATATAAAGATTCTTTCTTTGATTTCTTTATATTTTCTAACAAAAAAATGAAGCGATTTCATGGCGTCTGTTATTTGAATTTTGTTGTTGCCTTTTTTATTATGTTTCTTTAATATCACTCCACCTCCCTTCATTCTTCATTTCCATTTATCTTATCGGTTATGGAAAATATGGTTGTTCTGATATTTTCAGAACAGAATTTCATTCTTGTTGTTGGTATTGTTGTGCTAACCTTAATTAACTTTTGTGTTGTGTGTTTTGTGGTGCCGTTTTTATCTTTTTATTATAAGCGAGAAAATTTATCAGAATTATTTTATGAATGCGACAGACCGAAAGGTAGGGGCATGCCGACTGACATAACGGTAAGTGGAGGTTGTCTGGGGGAATGTCTGTAAATATTAAACACAGTAAAAACAATAGCGGGTAATCATATCTTACAACGTATACAGATGGTAACCATATCTCACAAATAATAGAGAGGTGAAGTGAACGTTCTTAAGACGACACACTTAGGAAAAACTGTAATAAATTTTCAAAACCACAGAGGAACCTGTATGTAGACAATAGAGTATAGTTACTTCTCTAGAGTATAGTTACTTCTCTAGAGTATAGTTACTTCTCTAGATATGTCAAGATTTCAATGGGCATCAAACAACCACCACTTTCCATAGTTCCATGGTGGTAATATAGGGGATTATAGGGTTGTTCCTCATAAAAAATAATATTACCATGATTTTATTTCGTTGTTTTGTTTGGTCAAATTATGTTTAGCAAATAAAACAAAAGATGTTTTTTCTTGAGTTTGCATAAGATGTATCATTTGGACCCATAGTTTCCAAACATGTTCATATTTGTGGTTCATTATATTTTTGTTCCACTGTCTTTATTTGCAGTTTATTGTTTGGCCACACTTTGTTTTGAAAATATTGTAAATTTTTATTTGGCCAACAATAAGGAAAACATATTTTTATTGGACAAAGAATTTATGTTATATTTAAGCAAATATTAGATTTGGTGCTGGGAAAGAATTGGCGCGTGTTCTATTTTTTTTTTCAAGTTGTAAATTTGGAACCAATTCCAATAAAAATGATATAATAATTTGAATATCTACTCAAGATAAATGTTTATAAGGGTAATAAAAATTTCGAGACTATGGAGAGGTGGAAATCGAAGTCAAAGGCAAGGTCGAAGCTTATCACCACAAAAAATAATTAAAAATGTTAAGAGTTAATATTTTCACAAGAAATATATCTTTTTTAAAAAATTAATTCCCATTTAAAAACTCAGTGGTCCTGTAACGTATGACTAATGACGGGACTCATACGCCCGGTTTACCTAAAAAGTCGAATTTTTGTTGGTCCTTAAACACTCAAGATAATTTTCCATAAAATTATTAAACATTTTGGAATTATTATGGCAGGGCCGCACCGTAAAGCTGTCAATAAAATATACAGGGAAATATACGCATATATTCCAGTTGGAAAATAATTTCAATAGTCAATTTTTATGACCAGGGGCTGAATTCTTGTTCTATGAAAATTTTACAGTTTTTTCCTTTATAAAAGTTTTCCTTTCACATTTTCATAGAAATAGAATTGAGCTCAGATATGCAAACGATTTTCATTTTTGACACATTCTCTTCATTTCACAAAAGGAAATACACTTCGCCTTTTCAGTTACTCAGGGCGTATAAGTGGCCTCATAAGTCATATGTTAAGGGCGTTTTGCGTCTTTAAGTTCGAATTAAAGGGGGTTTAACTGAGTGAAAACTCTCAGTGAGTTTTGTGTCTCTGGCATTTCAACTTAACGGAGAAAGTGAACAAACTCAGGGTGAGTTTTCATTCAGAATAAACCCCTTTAATTCGAACTTAAAGACCCAAAACACCCCCTTACGTATGACTAATGATATTACTTATACGACCCAAGTAACTGAAAAGGCGGAGTGTCTTTCTTTTTGGTAATTGAAGCAGAATAGACTTAGAATGTACAAAAATTAAAATCTTTTGCATATCTGATGCTAGAAATGGGCTATTGAAATAAATTCTAAGGGTGGAATGCTCATGTCTAGGTTGTTTTGACATAAAACAAACACAAACAGCTCAATAGGTAGCCATGAAGAGACTCAAGAGTATATATAACGCCTTCTATCTTAAAAGTGATTTACCCACAAGAGGTCTACCTATGTAAGATTTCCATAGGACGTTCTCAACCAATAGAATGTCCTCTTGAGGACATGAGCCCTTCTTCAAGAGATAGTATGCTATTTGAGACCTTCTAGAGACAGAAGATTTTGCCATGATCTTGGTCTTTATTGGACTACTCATGGAGAGATTGTATAGGACGGAAGAAATAGTGAGACCTTTTAAAGACAGAATACCTCTTGAGGCCTTCTTCAAGGGATGGAATGCCTTTTAAGGTCTTCTAGAGACTGACGATCTTGCCATGATCTTGGTCATTGTTAAACTACCAACGAGGAGAGATTGTCTAGGACAACTACAAAGTGTAGACCATCCTCTGATTCTATCTGTAGATGGCTTCCTCTCCTTTTCCATTACAATGTATGCTATTTGAGGCCTTCTAGAGACAGAAGATTTTGCCATGATCTTGGTCTTTATTGGACTACTCATGGAGAGATTGTCTAGGACGGAAGAAATAGTGAGACCTTTTAAAGACAGAATACCTCTTGAAGCCTTCTTCAAGGGATGGAATGCCTTTTAAGGTCTTCTAGAGACTGACGATCTTGCCATGATCTTGGTCATTGTTAAACTACCAACGAGGAGAGATTGTCTAGGACAACTACAAAGTGTAGACCATCCTCTGATTCTATCTGTAGATGGCTTCCTCTCCTTTTCCATTACAATGTCTGATTTCTAGCATAAATTCCGTCACAATTTGCTGCTCCATTCTTTGAGGATTTATTTGACGCATACGTAAACTGTCGGTATGGAATGGTCTTTCGAAAATATCTTCCTCTATGAAAGTCCATATTTACATTAGGCATTTTTCCTTGCGGCAATTGTCATTTTGTGGGTGAGAGAGGGTGTTGAGAGGCAAAGGGTTACCATATGTCTCACCTCTCTCTCCTACAAACTGACAATTGCCGCAAGGAATATTGCATAATATAAATATGGACAAAGCTCACAGTGATGCTGATTAATCTGCAGTATTCGAAGCGGCTGCTGCTTCCGTTCCTCCACTACTATCGTCCTAGGCGGAATCTGATCCATCCTAGACCAAAGTGTAGTTTGCCCTCACGAGTCCTTAGGTAATCTTGCCCTTGAGTGTCTACTGACACCCTGATGGCAACACCACCATTCTCCGGATTGTGGCTGGTCCGAAGATTGGGGTTTTGTCTACTGAGTATAGTCAGTATGCGTGCGGGATCCACAGGTGGAGGTGCACCCACGCTGGCAACACTCTTCTGAAAGGGACCTCTTTGACACCAATGACTGCCAGAGTTCCCCAAGGCCGTCTTTCGAATCAGAGATTCCCTATTTTCACAACAGATGACCCAAACCCTCTGTATGGAGCGGCACTGCCAAATTGGGTGTGCTTTGGAGGTTACCCTTCGCCTGAGAACACGATGTCACGCAGACGAGTTTCGATGAGTAACCATCGATCCTCTCTGATTATCCAATCAGGGTCAGATCTATCGATGACCGCTGTTCGAAGCTCGTGGGACACCATCGGTCTGCTCCTTCTTTTTCCCCTGCTGTTGCTCTTAAGATGAGAACCGGAAGATTCCTTGTGGCCCAAGTGAGCTTGTGAAGCAGAACTGGCTGCGGCATCTTTCCTGTTCCCGGTCTTAGGGCAACCGCCTGGGTAGGTATGGATTTTGGGTTGCTGACCTGGAGTGGGGCTCTTAGCACTGGGGAGTGGCTCCTCCATTGACCTATCTCTCTTCACCGCACTTTTTGGTGGAGATGGATTGGGTTTATTCCCCAGGTGTGGAGGCCGGTGTTCGGTCGGACTTCCCAGATTTGGATCTCTTATGATTCGTCCCCTTCGACTTGACTGCCTTCTCCTTTGAGGTTTGTCCTGTCTGAGTGACGGGGCATCCCTTTGAAGAAAGCTTTGAGGTCGAAGGAGGCGAATCATTTAATGGTTTTCGGATCATGTCAGCATCGCTCCGGGTTTGGCCCTTAAGAGAGAAAGCTTACTAATATCGGGATTTCTCTTGGATAGGTGAGGGTGAGATCTTTCGATCTTTTTCGCGACCTTGAGATTAATCTTAATCAGCTTACATTCTCTCAGCGTTATAGAAGAGGGTTCCCTGCCAATGTACTTCCTAAGGAAGTGCTTTGTTCTGTGGTACGCCCTCCTCCTTTTGGCCCATTGACTTGCGGAGCTGTCTGAGGTGGTGGGAACTTTTTCGGCCTGTATTTTTGCCGTAGTTGCTTCCTCAACAGCATTAAGTCCTTGTACGCCAGCAACATCGGCTGCGGCCGATGGTTGGGTTGCTGGTGCATCGATTGGTCCCGAGTTCATACAGGTGGCTGCTTCCACTGAGGCCGAGGCCGACTCATCGTTGACTACAGTCGCTGGAATGACTGTGGTGTTCATTTCGTCATCCGATCCCAGTAGAATAGCCACCCTGACTGAGACGCAGGGCCAACGTCTGCTCCAGTATCTCTAGGAGTTTCCGGCTTTGCTCAGCCAAACTGTCAGTGACAGCTCCTAGACAGGGTACCTTATGTCCGTCCCCTCCCGACAATACCGTCCCGTCAACCGTTGGCTGGGTTGCCGCAGACTTGGTACAAAAAGTTGAGTTTGAACAGTTAACCTTAGGCATTGCAGTGTTGTCATCCATTGGATTTGTTTTAAGTGTTTTTTTGTTTGTATATTTGTTCTCCATGCGTTATAGATTTAATGGGGGATGTGACGTCCACCATGGCATAGCCCTCCTGTACCATAGCAAGGACTTGACAACTAAGGCATTACTGCGTTGATATGCCCAGGTATCAACGAGGCTCCGTTCCTATACAGTTGGTACCCTAACTGCAAACCTTAATACACCGATGGACACGAGTTCGCCTGACACCCCGGCGTTAGGGGGTCTCTAATAAGTAGGAGACCGCTACTTGAATAACCTTTGGTCGGTCACAGTTCCCCAACTCAACACTTCCAGAGTGTTGAATGTGGAAACTGTGACCTTAAGCCCTAGATTGTTATCCCTGGTATACCAAAGTACATATCTCGACGAGATAAAGTGATTTTGGATGTGTGTCCGTCCGCCCATTAAAAATTGTAATCAAACTCCAGGCCACAAATATGGACCAATCGTCACAAAATTTTGTTTGAAGGTCGGGTTCAGACCAGAATAGACCCCTATAGTTTTTAATAATGATCGCAATTATGGACCAATCGTCACAAAATTTTGTTTGAAGGTCGGGTTCAGACCAGAATAGATCCCTATAGTTTTTGCTGATGATCGCAAAATATTAGGGAGATAAAATGGACCAAAAACAAATTTTTTATCCGATTTTGTAGCTGCTCTGTAGCTCGCAGTAAAATTCAGATCGGCGCGAAATTTTTGATTAAGATTTAGGTATACGGCGAAGAAGAAGCTTGTAAATTTGGAAGACGATTTATTGACCTTTCCATTTATGTCAATTATGTTGATGTATGTGGTCAGATAACAGAGTTACAGCATATTTTATACTATAGTTCTCTCTTAATTGTTGAAAGATAAAATATGCCACAATTGAAGGAGTTCCGTCCTTAAAAGTGAAACAAAAACACGGAAAATTTCTAGAAAATTTGATTTTTAAAATAATTTTGAGGACATTGTTTACACCGAGGAGAAACTTAGGAGCAATAAAGAATGGGTGTGGCCGAAAGGAGGAAATTGTTGGGGAAAAAACTTAACAAAGACAGACCCACAGGGTCTAATTCAATAAAAAAAATTAAAAGCAGATCTCAAATAATGTGCTTTTATGGATCTGCGGTTTTTAAACAAATATTCGTAAAATAATTCCAGTTTAGAGATACGAGGTGTTAAATATCTTTGTTTAAAACTAATCTTTTAAGTCTTTTGTACATGAGATCCTATTGAAATCCGTAGCATTTATAGATAGTTAAGAGTGGCCAAATATTCTTAGGATATTTATATGGCGTATAACTAACGTCCGTAATCATACGCATCAGAAGCCCATTCAATACTTAACGAACGTAATACACATATGGCTGATTTTTTGGAAATTAGATAATCCATACAGTTTTTTGTTTGAATTTCATGTCCATCATATCTTTCACTACCACCATTTGCCATTACTTTATGTTGAAACACTTACCTTCGTTATTAATCGAATGAAAATCAAACTTCTCAACAAATGTTCGTATTCTTCGCCAAATTTTTAAGGGCAAACAGGTCCGTCTGTCCACCGTTCTGGCTATCTAATCTTCCTAATACATTATATATAATTTAAAATTACTGTTAATTCAGTATCTTTTTTCTTAGTTTACTTTTTTTTAATTTCTAAACAAACATGCGAATTATAATGAACTATTTATGCTGCTCATGTTTATCACGTGTGTAGTGTTCCTAAAACAGAAACACGAAGTACTCAAATTTTAATAGTAAATAAACCCTGCTTATCAAATGTCAACCTCCCAGTTTTTTTCTTATCAAAGGCAAAATTAAATAGCTGAAAGTTCATAGAATCTGTGTATTTTACTCAGAAAAAACATATATGAAAACATATACATAGGTCTTACTGAACATTCGAAGAATTTCGCGGACTATTAGCGAGATGTTTAGAGATAATAATATGTTTATGTAGAATTCTACTACTAAATGTGTGATTCTTCAAACCTGAAGGCGAATTTTTTAGGGCCTTTTAAGGGTGTTAGTTTTACTTTTACAAATTAAAGATGTATTTTAAATAAAATTTAAATTAGAATCGAATATATTCTCTAGGTGACGTATAAGTGGTGTTAGTAATCATACGAACCATAGCACTGAACTGAAAAAACATAGACATGTAATGACTTTAAAAGGGCTAAATATGGGATAGAGGAATTTGTAAGCGTCTTTGAAGAACATTTGCTGGAAGCATGTAAGGGCTACAGATTGTTGATAGTTTGTTTAATTTCTTTCGCAAAGTAGGATAGAGTAGAACTTTCAGATTGACCCTATCATCGTTTTGTTTTTGTCCTTCTGAGAGCAATTGATTTTCTGCAGGCAATTTCTTAATAATCTTCAAAGTCTAATAGGACAGTTTCCTTGCAGTTCTTTTCATCTATGTCAAGAAGACAAGAAATTGACCTGTTCCACAGATTTTCTGTTTAAATGGCGTATAAGTGGTGTCATTACTTATACGCCCAACAGTATTTAAACCAGATCTGAAAATTTTTGGCTTTATAAAGCCAATTTGTAGGCCAAAGAATATGTTGCGTTATTTTTGAAGAACAAAAATATTCCTATGGCCAATTTCTATGACCTAATAAGGAGCAAACAAATTCAATACAAAAAATTCAGAAAGTCTTCAGAGTCAAGACTAGAGCTCAAGAGGTTATCTATAGAAATTTCCTTGGTCCACAGATAATCATTTTGGAAAGTGGTTTCACTAGTTATACGCAGCATAGTATAAAAGCCAAACATTTGGCTGGAGAATTTAGACCAATTTTTGGGTCAGAGGAATATGTTAGCGTGTTTTGAAGGCATATTCAGGTAAAATATTTTCTAAAACAAGTTTCAATGGCTTAATAGGACCAAATATGGCACAAAGAAAAATTCCTGAGCCTCTTCTGAGCCAAGACGAGAAGTTATATGTTGAAATTTTTTGTACATAAATTCTTTGTTTAGAATCAGACGTATAAGGGATATTACTCCTCACCTTGATGGGAGAGGTGGCGTATAAGTGGTGTCGTTAGTTATACGCACCACAATATGTAAGCTATTTTCTGAGAAATTTGAGCTTATTTGGAAACCGAAGGAATATGCCGGCATATTTCTTATAACAAACATAAACTAAAGAATAATTTTAAAACAAGTAAGAACGGCGTTAAGTTCCGCCAGGCCGAACTTGTTATACCCTCCACCAAGAGTTGTATTGAAGTAAAATGGAACAATTAGTTTCATTTCGTTTATGAAAAAGACTAAATATCAAGTTTCAGTAAGTTCGGTAAAACAGTGTGGCTAAACCTTAAAACACCGAAATTCGGAAGGTACCATTCCATGGGGACTATATCAAAAAGTCGATCTATACCTACAAACTTCTGGCAGAAAGTTTTTAGATTCAGAGAAGACTAAATACCAAATTTCCCATATTTCATATTTCAAAATACCGAAAATCAAGAAGTACGCTTCTATGGGAAACCGCGGACCTATACTGATAATTCTCTTCTGGAATATTTTATAACCCCATGGAAGACTAAATAAAAAATTTCAGTCTTTCGGTAGGATATTGACATCACAACCTTCAGAATTACAAAAATCGGGTGGTACCATTCTATGGGGGCTATATCAAAACGTGGTCCTATACCGACGAATTTCAGTCAGAAAGGCTTTTACCTCCAACACCTGTGGCCACAACCTTCAAAATAGCGAAAATCGGGAGCTACCTTTCTATGGGCGCAATATGAAGACGTGAACCTATACCGAAAATTTTCTGTGGGAAAGTTTTATACCTCCAACGAAGAATAAGAACCAAATTTCAGCTATTTCGGTGAGGCTAAAACCTTCAAAATACCGAAAATCGGATGCTACCGTTCTATGGGGGCTGTATGAAAGCGTGGACTTTTACCGACAAATTTCTTATGGAACCAAATACCAAATGTCAGCCATTTCGGTGTGATAATGAGACTAAAACCTTCAAATACCGAAAATCGGATGGTACCGTTCTATGGGAGCTGTATGAAGGCGTGGACTTTTACCGACAAATTTCATATGAAACTTTTGATACCCCAACTGAAGATCAAACACCAAGTTTCAGCCATTTCGGTGGAATATTGAGGCCACAACCTTCAAGATACCGAAAATCCGGAGGTACCGTTCTATGGGGGCTATACTAAGGCGTAGACCTATACCGACAAATTTCATATGGAACTTTTAGTACCCCAAATGAAGACAAAATACCAAATTTCAGCCATTTCGGGGGAATATTGAGGCCACAACCTTAAAAATACCGGAAATACGGAGGTACCGTTCAATGGGGGCTGTATGAAGGCGTGAACTTTTACCGACAAATTTCATATGGAACGTTTAGTACCACAAATGAAGATCAAACACCAAATTTCAGCCAGTTTGGTGGAATATTGAGGCCACAACCTTCAAAATACCGGGAATAGGGATGTACCGTTCTATGGGGGCTATACTAAGGCGTGGACCTATACCGACAAATTTCATATGGAGCGTTTAATACTCCAAATGAAGACCAAATACCAAATTTTAACCATTTCTGAGGAATATTGAGGCCACAACCTTCAAAATACCGGAAATAAGGAGGTACCGTTCAATTAAGGCGTGGACTTTTACCGACAAATTTCATATGGAACGTTTAATACCCCAAATGAAGACCAAACACCAAATTTCAGCCATTTCGGTTGAAAATTGAGGCCACAACCTTCAAAATACCGGAAATAGGGAGGTACCGTTCAATGGGGGCTGTATGAAGGCTTGGACTTTTACCGAAAAATTTCATATGGACCGTTTAATATCCCAAATGAAGACCAAATACCATATTTCAACCATTTCTGAGGAATATTGAGGACACAACCGTCAAAACACCGTAAATCCGGAGGTACGTTCTATGAGGGCTATATGAAGGACCTATATCGACAAGTTTGTGGGGAGAGTTTTATACCCCAATGAAGACTAAGCACCAAATTTCAGCCATTTCGGTGTGATACTGAGGCTAAAACCTTCAAAATACCGAAAATCTGGAGGTACCGTTCAATGGGGGCTATATGAAGGAGTGGACCTATACCGACAAATTTCATATGGAACGTTTTATACCCCCAACGAAGATTAAATACCAAATTCTAGCCATTTCGGTGCCCAAACCTTCAAAATACCGAAAATAGGGTGGCGTTATATGGGGTCTACATTAAAGCGTAGACCGATATAGCCCATTTGCAATACCAAACATCCGAGAAGTAATGGAAACTTCTTTACCAAATTACAAAGCTCTATCTTGAAAATTAAGAGCTGTATCTTGATTTCAACAGACGGACGGACAGACGAACAGACGGACATGGTTATATCGACTTAGAATTTTACCATGATCAAGAATATGTATACTTTATAGGGTCTCCGATGAATATTCCGATGTGGTACAAATAGAATGACAAATTTAATTATACCCTCCATATTATGATGGAGGGTATAAACATTATAGAGAACGTCTAATGATGATCCGTTTATAAAAGACCTAAAGAGGTATTTTGTCTATGGAAGACCTCAACGTTTTCAGTCCATGAAAGACCTCAAGAAGTATTTTGCCTATAGAAAACAACAAGGGCTCTTCTGTCAATGGAGGTTCTCAAACGGTATTCTGTCCGTAGGTGACCACTAGAGGTATTCTATCTATAGAGGAACTCAAGAAGTTTTCTATCTGTAGATGACCTTAAGTGGTCTTCTGTCTGTAGATGACCTCTTGAGATCTTTTGAGATCTTTTCTCTATAAAAGACCTGAAGATGTCTTTTGCATATAGAAAACCTCAAGAGGTCTTTTGCCTGTAGAAGACTTTAACATCTCTAAAAGATATTATGAGGTCTTCTGGCTATAGGAGACCTCAAGAGGTATTCTGTGCATAAAAGACCTCAAGGGGTCTTCGGAATATAAAACACCTCAAGAGGTCTTCTATCTATAAAAACCCTCAAATGATCGTCTCCCTATAAAAGCCACCAAGTGATATTCTGCCTATAGAAGACCTCAAGAGGTCTGTGAAAATCTGACGGGGAGACCTCAAGAGACCTTCTATCTATAAACGACCTCAAGGGGTCTTCTTTCATTCATAAAATACCTCAATGGGTTTTCCTTCTATAGAAGACCTCAAGAAGTCCCCTGTTTATAGAAAACCTAAAGAGGTCTTCTGCTTATAGAATACTTCAATAAATCTTCTATCTATAGAAGACCTCAAGAGGTCTCCTGTCTACAGAAGGCCTTAAGAAATCTTCTGTCTATAGACTACCGAATGATGTTTCATTTCTATAGAAGATCTCAAGGCGTCTTCTGTCTATAGAAGACCCCAAGAGATCTTCCCCCTATGACCTCAAGTGGTCATCTTTCTGTAAAAGACCTCATGATGTCGTCTGTCTGTAGAAGACATCAAAGGATCTTCTGTCATAAAAGATCTCAAGATGGATTTTGCCCATGGAAGGCCTGAAGTGGATTTGTGTCTATAGGTGACCTGAAGACTCCTTTGCCTATAGAAGATCATTGTCTATTAAAGAACTCAAGAGGCTTTCTGTCTCTATAAGTTTTCAAG